>NW_012108097.1:309280-388327 GCF_000951045.1 Mandrillus leucophaeus
TTTTTGAGATGGAGTCTCCCTCTGTTGCCCAGGCTGGAGTGCAGTGGAGCAATCTCGGCTCACTGCAACCTCCACCTCCGGGGTTCACACCATTCTCCTGCCTCAGCCTCCGGAGTAGCTGGGACTACAGGCACCCACCATCATGCCCGGCTAATTTTTTGTATTTTTAGTAGAGATGAGGTTTCACCGTGTTAGCCAGGATGGTCTCGATCTCCTGACCTCATGATCCACCCGCCTCGACCTGGGATTACAAGCGTGAACCACCGCGCCCGGCCCCCACTTCTTAACTTATGTCATCAGCACAGCCTCAGACCCAGTCATCTGAACAATATTTAGCAATATTACCGAACAATAGCTAAGTTAATCAACAGTACTAGGAGAATCATAATAATTCAATCAGAGTGGTTATTTTTAATTATACAAGTTAAGAAACGTTTCTAAATTTTTCGTTTTTGAAACACATTGTTTAGTCTAAGGCTGTGGAAACACCTTTAGTCCCTTGTCAAGTTAAAGCACATATCCAGGCCCAGCGCCGTGGCTCACGGCTGTAATCCCAGGACTTTGGGAGGCCGAGGCGGGCGGATCTCGAGGTCAGGAGATCGAGACCATCCTGGCTAACATGGTAACCCCGTCTCTACTAAAAAATACAAAAAATTAGCCGGGCGTGGTGGTGGGCACCTGTGGTCTCAGCTACGCAGGAGGTTGAGGCAGGAGAATGGAGTGAACCCGGGAGGCGGAGCTTGCAGTGAGCCGAGATGGCACCACCGCACTCCAGCCTGGGCGACAGACGGAGACTCCGTCTAAAAAAAAAAAAGAAATAATAAAAAAAAAGCACATATCCACCCACATACATTCACAAAGCATATATTTATATCTGTTTACATAAGCCTTTTAAATTAAGTGGAACACAAATCAGTGAAAGCAGCTACCTGGCACAGTACAATCAAAACAGCTGGCTGACTGATTAGGTTTTACCACGTGTAATTAACTATTGTATATGTATAGCTTCAAAATTAAAATACTCAAGGAATACAAAACAGATGCAAACTGTATGCTATCATTTGGCAAACAACTTTAATTTCATGCCTTTTTGCTGCATTGTTTGGAAGTTCTTTGAAAAGCATGTATTATTCAAAAACTGAATTTCAGTCTGTTGCTTCAGCTGTGTGGAGAACGCATATAATAAAACATACACAAGTATGCAAGTTATTACTGGGTTCTAATTTATAGAAAATTGCTCTCTGGCATAGTTTTTCTGCCCACTGCATGTCCTTGATGTAGAGTATAATATATACAATTAGTATTCATCCATGAAAAATAAAATTTAAAAATAATAATAAATCAAATCTTAATGTTTTACTTCAAACTTTTTTATTTTATTTTATTTTTGATGGAAAAATACTGATTGTACATATTTGGAATACAATATGATGTTTTCATACATGTATATATTTTGTAATCATCAAATCATGGCAATTAGCATGTTTGTCACTTCAAACATTTATCATTTCTTTGTGGTGAGAACATTCAAAATCCCCTCCTATAGCTATTCTGAAATATACAATTTATGATTTTTATCTGTCACTCTTCTTTGCCATGAGAATTCCAGATTTATTCCTCCTATTTAATTATAACTTTGTACTCATTGACTATCATCTACCCTTTGCCCCTCCACCCAGCTTCCCAGCTTCTGGTAACCATCATTCTACTCTCTACTTTGATGAGTTCAGTTTTGTTTAGATTTCACATATGAGTGAGATCATATAGTATTTGTCTTTCTGTGCCTAGCTCGTTTCATTTAACACAAGGTCCTCCAGGCTTATTGTTGTTGTCACAAATGGCAGAATTTCCTGTGTTTTTAAGACTATATAATATTTTGTGTCTATATACATTTAAAAAATACATTCATCCATGGATAGACACTTAGATTATTTCCAAATATCTGCAATTGTGAATAATGCTGCAAGCAAGATGAAAGCACAGACATCTCTTGGCCATATTGATTTTAACTCCTTTGAATATATACCCAGTAGTGACATTGCTAGAACATATGGTAATTCTATTTTTAGTTTTTTGATGTGCCTCCCTACTGTTTTCCAACATAGCTAAAGATATACATAGTTAACACATAATTGTTACAGTATTATTCTGAATCTGAGTACTTACTGTTACAAGTAAGTTTTATACTTTTTAATTTTTTTAAATCAATAGGATTTTTTAATTTCAGCTTGAAGAACTGTCTTTATCATTTCTTGTAACACTGGTCTAATGATAATCAACTAAACTCCCTTAAATTTTGTTTTTCTGTAAAAATCTTTGTTTGCTTTCTTTCTAAAAAAATTTGTTGGATAAAGTATTCTTAGTTGAGAGGTTTCCTTCAGCGCTTCATATATATCATGCCACTCTCTCCTAGCCTATAAGATTTCTGCTGAGAATTCTGCTGACAGTCATGTTGGGACTTTCTTGTATCTGGTATGTTTCTTGTCTCTTGCTGCATTCAGAATTTTTTATTTGTCTTTGATTTCTAGTAGTTTGATTATTATGTCTTGGTGTACTTCTCTTTCTGGTGGATTTTACTGGAGATCATTGTGCTTCCTATACTTTAATGTTGGCACCTACTCTCTGATTAAGGAACTATTTGGCCATTATTCCTTCACATGTGCTTTCTGGCCCTTTTTCTCTTTGTTCTTATTCTACAAATTCTATTATGCAAAGGTTTAGTCTCTTGATTGTGTCCCATAATTCCCATAGGCTTTTTTCATTCTTTTTCTCTATTTTGTCTTTTTTCTCCAGTGACTGGATGTTCTGTCCAGCTCACTGTTTCTTCTGACTGATCAACCCAGTCTTCTCTTGAAGTTTTGTGTTGAAATTTTTAGTTCAGTCATTGTGTTTTTCATCTCTAGAATTCCTATCTGGCTCTTTTTATTGTTTCTCCTTTCTGTTGATCTTCTATCTTCTTTCTTGTATTGTTTGCCAAATTTTACTAAATTGTATATCTGCATATCCTTGTCATTCACTGAACTATTTTATGAGTATTATTCTGATTCTTTTCAGTTATTTCACAAATTTTCATTTCTTTGGGGTTCATGAATAGAGCCTACTTATTTTTTATTGAGGTGTCATGATTCCCTGATGCTTTGTAATCCTTGTGTTTTTATGTTGTTATCTGCACATTTTAGGAGATAGCTTTGTTTTCTGGCCTTTACAGGAGTTCTTTGGCAGGAACAAAGAATCACTATTTTGTTATTTCATTTTTGAGACAGGGTCTTGCTGTGACATCCACGCTGGAGTACAGTGGCAATCATATCTCACAGCTTCAAACTTCTGGGGCTCAAGCAATCTACTCTCCTAAGCCTCCTGAGTAGCTGGGACTGCAAGTGCACACCACTGTGTCTGGCTAATTTTGTTTTTACTTTTTCTTTTTTGTAGACACAGAGTCTTATCTTATTGCCCAGGCTTGTCTTAAACTCCTGGCTTCAAGCAATTCTCCCTCCTCTGCCTCCAAAAGGGCAAGGATTATAGGCATGATCCACCACTCCCAGCCCAGAGCTTCACATACTTGCTCTAGCCTGTGATTCTGGAAGGTTAGATAGTGAAAATCCCAGGCAGGTAGAAATTGCTGAGTTCTCTAGTTGGCTGATCCACTATCTTTGCTGTGATGTCAGAATGGGCTACTGATAGGCTTTACTGACCAACGAGACCACTGTCTGGGCTTTTCTGTCAGATGAAACTACTGGCTGGATAATACAATGGCTTCTGTTCAATTCAGTCATAAGATGTATTCCTGGCCGGAAAATTCTGCTATTTGAAATCTATAGTTAGGCAAGATTGCAAGTTAGACTCTGAAGTTAGGCAGGGTCACAACCCTGGACAGGTAAGACCTGAGGCTACAATATACTACTTATATAAAACTGAAGATTTTTCTCCCTAACTGGGTGGAGCCATGAAGTGGGCTTCCAGCTGAGTTTATTGTCTCATTGACTTCCCGGATAATGTAAGACTAGCCCTTGTGTTTCTCCAAAATATAGAAAGGTGGACATATTCTTTCCTGGTTGGAGTCATTGTGTGGGTTTTTTGGCTGTGTGGAGCTGCTACTTGTTTTCCCTGGTCAGGCCCAGTCTACCTCTTCTCTTCTCACAAATAGGTGAAGCTGTGTTTCCCTGACTGGGCAGAGTTGTTCTCGTGGGTTCTAAGGCTGAGCCCAGAGACTAGCAGTCTAGGGGCTCAAGTTAAATTGTATTCCCACTGTGCCTCTGAAGGGAACCTGAACCAGATTAACTTTGTCGTTGTGCTGTGAGGTTGGCTGATATCCCTGACCGGGAAGCACAGCTGTCAGGAACACAGAGATACCACCAAGATCTGTGCACCAGTAACTTTTTTGTTTCTACCTGACCCTAGGGCAGTCAAGCCATGCCATTTCCCCTAGTATTCTCCAAGAGGTGAAACCAGAGTGGACTTCCTGAGTAGCATCTTAGAACATTAGGAAAACTGAATGATTGCCTCTTATTCTCTTTCTTCCTGGGAGAAATTGTGAGTGCAGGGAAACCATCTCCATTTGCTGTGCCAATTTGGGGAAAAGGAATGGGGAGGCCCAGGTAGAGTGAGACTATTCTTCTTACCCTTCAGATTCAGATTTCATTCAATTCTACATCCCATGCTGGTATCTCTGGCTGGTTTCCAGGTGTAGGGGTTTTCAAAGGATGTTCTAGTTCGTGGATAGTTGCTAGTTAAACTTTCTGTGGGCCAAGTAGAGCCTGAGATTTCCTGTTTGACTATCTTGCTGACATCACTACTAAGATCTACCTTTGGTAGTTGAGACTGCTGAACTGTTTTCATCTTCTAAATTTTCATTATAAATTATTTTATTGATGTTAGAATAAGAAACAATACTGAATAATAATGCATGGCCACTCTTCAAAATATAACAGTGCCTTTGTTAGTCTTTGCAATCGTTGACGTGATAAAGGATTGTTTTTAAATAGAATGTCAGTTTTGTAGAAGAGATAAAGGTTTTATTTATCCTGAAACATCTATCTTTGTATAAGTATTTCATAAGAAGCTCTGTGGGATCAGAAATAAAACCTCAAGTAGTCCCTCCACCAAAAGCACTTCCTAAGGACCATTTTGCGTCAAAGCCCTCCTATAGGCAAGAGAAGCTTACTGGACTTCCTAGAAGAAAATGTTGTTGTGGCATGAGGCACTTCTCTGATCATATCACTGCTGTACTAAAGGTATGTTCTACATGTACTTTTTGGGAAGAAATTGATGGTTATTTCACTAGTGTTTATTGTTGATACAAAGGACCAAGTAAATCTCTGAAGACTAAGGTCTATTTTCTTATAAAGAAAAAATATTCAGACTGATGCAAAGTTACTTTCTTAGCATAAATTCTAGAGTTATAGTTAATACCTTGCCTGGAATACTTGGGCCAAAGTCCAGCCATCTTTGTCGGGTTACTTATTCTGTAAAACTGCAGTTTTCTCTTCTATGCCATTCCATCATATTTTGCTGGTCATTGTGAGAATGAAATTAAAGTAAGCATGAAAAGCATTTTACACAACACATAATATTTAGTAAATGTTCAATAAATAATTAGAATTTAAATTTTTGTGTAGCTCACTTTAATAAATAAAATTCTAACATTTTCTACTAGTAATTAAGGAAACTTCTTCAAATATCAGGCCTTGTTAATTTCTCAGCTTTTACTCTCATGGCATGAAGTAACTTAAGTACATACATTGTTATACCATCATTTTGCTATTTTTGGAGTCACCTTTCTGAACAGTATATTGATAATCACAATAAAAAATTAGACAACACAGCACAAGGGATCTCAAAGCATAAATTTAAAAGGAAAAAAATGTATATAATTTAACAGCTGAACATAAATTATCCTAGAACAATAAGGGCAAAAAAATGGTTAAAGAATAGAAAGTAAAATTGTGGGCTAATCTCCGTAACTTCACTAGACAACAAACAGTGCTTTCACAATCTTGATCAAAGATTTTTCTTTTCAACTTATTCTGGATGCTGTTGTTCAAATATGTATGATCTACTTAGGCTAGAAGGAGGAAATGTATCAATTTGGTGCCTACTAAAGCAATATTTACTTGAATTAGATTTAGCAAAGTATTTCAACGTTATAAGATGGGTAAAATGTTCAGACATAGATCCTTTCTGGGGGAAAATATATTTATAATTATTGCTTTTAGAAATTATTAAAATATAGTTAGTTGTGAAGCAATATTAGTAATGCTGGACTGTGTGTCAGATCTGCTACATATCTGACAGACAACATTTAAGAGCTTTATTTTCTGCATTCTTCAAATTGAAATACAGCATTTTTTCAAATGTAACAAAAATAATGGTAATATTCTTTGAAAAAATTTAGCTCTGTATTTTAATACCAACAGACTTGAATTATGAGCATTCATGGAGAAGGGATTTATTAGGAGCTGAAATGACTATAGAATACTGTCATTATTGGTTTAATTCTGACTAGAAATTCTCTCTGAATGTTTATGGCAGTCCTATTTTTGATCAATGAGTTAGAGACTTGAACCAAATTATCTCTCTTCTGTTTCTCTTTCTTCCTCTCTCTTTGTCTGGCTTTCTCTGTCTTGCAAATGGAAAACATCATTAGGTATACACAGAATGTAATTTAAAACTTCAAAGTTTTTATGTGATCTGAAAATCATGCCCATTTCTAGTCATATGTGTGTGTAATCAGTATTCATAAGAATGTCAATTTATGCATTTTCAATTCTGTTAGATTCACTGAAATCATGTTTACTATTGCCACACATTTTTTAGCATGTTGTATTTAATATTGTCCTTATTAATATAACAGAAATGTCGATTATTCATTAAAGTAAATGTATGACACAGAGAAATTTTAGATTTGTACTCATATCTCTTATGTTCATATCTCTCATGTTTTTTACAAGTGAAATGTTTTTCTGACCTTATAATGAAAAATAATAGGCTACTGAAATATAAATGACATTCAAATTAATTTTATTACATAGGCAATTATACAACTTCTAATATGATTCTATGATTATTTATCTTAAACACAAAATTGTGCCCTAGGTATAGAATGTATTCGTTGTTGAGGAGTTTGGACAGTATAGCAGCAGCTGCTCTAGGTAAGATAATCAGGGCAGTCCATTCTGAGAAGATGATATAATATACACACACAGAAATACATAAATAATTTAAAGGCACAGTCTCATTTTTGTATGACATGCTTGTTTGTCACAGTAGGAATAATTGTCTTCATCATTTCTTGGTCGTTTTCTTGCTTAGTAATGTTGATCCTGAAGATCAAGTATGTTTTCAAAAACACTTTAGCATGGAGTAAGAGAACAATGTAGATTGTTCTCTCTCTCCCTCTCTTTCCCTCTTTTTCTCTCTCTCTCTCTCTCTCACACACACACACACACTCTCACCCTCCCTGTATGTCTCTCTCTACACACACACACACACATATCAACATTCTGATCGCCACATAAAAAATTTCTGAGATCTTTCATTTCTATGACTTGATTTATGAACAATAAACCTGGGTCATGTAATAAAATGTAACTTAGTTTATGCATGGAAAATATAGCTTAGAAAACCACTATATATATACTATAAATAAATTGACAAATAACAGATAACGGGGATACAGTACAATACAGTTACAGAAACATAGTGATCTTATAAGCGGTAAGCAAATTGGACTTCGAGTATAGATAACACATATTTGTTATTGTTTTTCAAGTTATTTTTAATTTTATTTTCTCCAAATCTCTATTCTCTGGTTAGTCTATTTATTTCCAGATGGCATAATTATGTTTCCAAATTTCTAAGATTCTGCCCTTATGGTTTAACTTGTTTTATTTATACCAGAACAGCTGACTTCAACAGCTGTTTTTTCCTGAAATAGATTTTAGTCAATAGTTTGCCATTTCCATCAATTCAGATCATCTGATTTACTACAGTAGAATATTTCTATGGAGTATTTTAGGAGTTTTCTTGTACTTGAAATGAAAATTTAACATTAGATGTTTCAAGTTGTTTGGCCAGTATCTCCCTGAAACTTTCCAATGAACCAAATTAATACATACTCATTTAGCATTGATATTACCAATTGAATAATATGGATCACTAATTCTTCTTTTGATAGGTAATCATACATATCTTTGCCAATTTCTATTAAATTCAGGTGTCTCATGTTTCTTACATGTCAATAATAAGTTGTGTTGGAATATTTTCCCAGTTATGCTATTTACAGTTTTTAATTTAAAATTTAAGTATACTTCATTGCTTTAAATATCAAAAGATCCAATACACTTAAAATTTATAAATACACATTTAAAAAGGAAGTTAAGTTAAAATAATAAAATACAGATGCTCCTCAACTTATGATGGGGTTGTGACCTGATAAACCCATTTTAAGTCAAAAATATAAGTTGAAAACACACTTAACACCTTGATAAAACTATCATAAAGTCAGAAACCCGCAAGCCAAACAATCACAAGGCAAGAATTCTCTGCAATACAAATTTCATATAATTTTTACATAATTTTTTAAATTGTTTTTTAAATATGTTGATAATGTTCAATCATAGAGCGAAGCAAGGGTAATTAATGGGTGCAGATACTGAATTTCGATGGAAGCTTAATGGTATTCAGAAGGAAATTTATGCTTTACTTGCTTTTATGAAACAAAATGAATAATAATTTCATATTTTACAAAAACAATGTTCAAGAAATGCATGATCCAACAAAAATAATGTGTAAAAAAATTCATGAAGAAAAATATAAAATTGATTGAAAGATCTTTGAAAGGCCTAGGTAAATGAGTAAGTTCACCATGTTACTCTTGAGGATGATACACTGTGAAAAGGTGCATGCCAGTTATACCTACATCAACCTACAAAGGCAATGCATTCTCTTTTTTTTCTTTTTCTTTTTTTTGAGATGGAGTCTTGCTCCATTGCCAGGCTGGAGTGAGGTGACATGAGCTTGGCTCACTGCAACCTCCGCCTCCCGGGTTCAAGGGATTCTCCTGCCTCAGCCTCCCGAGTAGCTGGGACTATAGGCGTACACCACCACGTCCAACTAATTTTCGTATTTTTAGTAGAGATGGGGTTTTACCATGTTGGCCAAGATGGTCTTGATCTCCTGACCTCGTGATCCGTCTGCCTAGGCCTTCCAAAGTGCTGGGATTACAGGTGTGAGCCACCATGCCCTGCTAAGGCAATGTATTTTCAATCAAAATGCCCCTGTTTTATTTTTAACCCATTCGGTATGAGTAAACAATTAATATTATAATGCTTATTAAAATGAAAAGCCAAGAACAAAGGTGTTAATTTTGAAGAAGAAAGAAGTGAAAATTCCACATAATAAATATCGTGGCTTACTACAGAATTATATATTGTAACACTGGTGAAAACTGTCCAATAACACAAATGCAGAGACTGAGGTCTGTGTTTTCTTGTTGGCTCTAGTTATCAGTTCAGAGACACTCTTAACTTCTAGAGGACTTTCTCTAGCCCTTGAGCATAGCCCCGACATGGCAGAACCAGAAACTGACATCATGTGGTTCTCATATCACATCTCTTGGGGCTGCTTCCACAGTCACAGAACTCTCTGACTACAGCCAGGACAGTTACTCCACTTTAAAGGAGCCATGTGATCAGACTGGGGTCACAGATAATCCAAAATAATCTCCCACTCTCAAGGTTCATAACCTTAATCACATTTGCCAAGTCTTCTCTCCCCTTTTCAGCGTAAGATAACATATTCACAGGTTTTGAGGATTAAGACCTGAATTTCCTTGGGGATCATATTTTTCATTCTATCCCATAAACTGACGATGAGATAGGCAAGTTGATAGACTGGATATGTACAGATCAGATATAATATATATATAAGAGCAATTTTAGCTTACTGTCTGATACTTTTTAAGACTAGAAAGATATTTATTGAAAAATATTCTGTTGTGCTCATACATGTTCTCTTGATATTGAGTCCAGTTATTTTTAGTACTTGGTGCAGGGATAAAACAGTAGATACATTGACCTTGCCTAGTTTCCATCTATCTAGAGAATCGAATCTGTTATATCTGAAGCAGAAACACGTTTTCATTGACATTTTTACACATAATTTGCATCTAGAAAAAATGTGGGGACAGAGCTGCTCTGTCATCAGGTCTGCTGAAGGAAAACGTCACCCTCCCCAATCAAAACCAACTATTCATGGATCAACTGCTTTATTTGACACAAGGAAGAAATTTTGGTGACAGCAAGAAACATTCCTCTGCTTAAACTGAAAGACGGGGACAATATTATCTGTAGCTATCATTCACTGATTTCTAGATATTCAGAAATCACAAGTTATCTCTTGTATCACAATCACAAGTTATCTCTATTACTCGTGTATCTATTTCTCAAGCATAAAACATCACAATAATATTAATCTACAATGCCTAATTTTTAAACTCATATGTGTAGTGGTTCTTAAATCTGAGTGTGCTTTAGAAGCACCTGAAGGACATGTCAAAACACAAATTGTTGGGAGCCAACTCCAGAGTTTCTAATTTATGTGTACAATATATAGCCATACAGATTTGTGCATATGTAAACACTGGCAAGATACTTGTTTACAAATAAAAGAGTAGAAACATAACAGTGAAAACATATAAAACAGAGCACTATTATCTTTCTCCTTCACTAAGAGATCATCAACATTAGCTGAAGATGTTTCTTTCCTTGTAATTTCATAAAGGTAAAGATCCTTTATAGTGCTCCTAGGTTAAAAAAATAATAATAAAGTCATAAATCGGTCTCTAATCTAGCCAAAGAACAATCACTTGATATCCCTGGTCTCAGTTATAAGGAGCAAACCTAGCTCAGTAATCTCAACTGAAATAGTTATAAGGGTGAAGCCTAGGATCTCTGCAGAACCCAGAAGGGTAAAAGAACGGAGGGGAGGTCCAAGAATAAGGGAATTTAAGGAATCCACTAAAAGCAGGCTGTTTGTAGACTGAAAGGTGACAGAAGGGCAAAGGAAAGAAATGCTTTGCCCACACTCTGGGCTCTAGATGATCAGGATCAGCCATGACTAATAATAAGTCCTCCTGCCAATGGCTTGTCTGTGCCTGTGTACCCCACCAGATGCCATGGCCATGATGGAAAGGCTATGCTTTTGTGCACTATCACCCAGAGTTGTTGAACTGTGATGCAATAATCAGCAGCCTCACTTGTAAACTTGCCATCAAATTGAACAAAGCACACTACACCATTACATCCAAATTGTTAGTGGAGGGGTGCCAGGGAGTGAAAGCAGATTCAGCAAACACAGTTATCGTGCCAAGAGTAGGCACTCAGTGAGAAAATGATGCCATGTAGACCACTGGGTAACGTGAGATTCAAGACTAAGTGGGCCAATGAGAAAGCAAGGAGCATACCCTAGAGTGCCTGTTCTTCTGGAAGTTTCCACTGAATTTTTCAGAAGTTATTACGGTAAGAGAGGTAGCTAAAGGGCAGCTGGATAGAGTGTGATTGATTGCAGTTGTCATCCTTCTAAGTATATGTGCAACTTAAGAAAAATAGTAGTTTTAAAGAAAGCTTCCTTGAGAGCCCTTTTTACCAATTACCACTACCTTACCCTTTCATACAGGTGCCACTGAGAAAAATGGAGAAAAAGTAGCTATTCCAGATGCCTATACTCTTCAATATTATTGTGCAGCAAAGGGTTAACTCAGCAGGTCTAGCTTGCCCAACCTGCAGATTCCAAAGGTCTTCAGGACCAGCCTTTGGTCAGTTCCTGAAAGATAACCTCTGAACTCCTGGAATCTTTTGAAATACAAAGAGTGCTTCTGTAGATTTGAGACCTTGGGAATGCCAGTTTATGCTAACAATGTGATTAATGTTAGATGCTTGTTTTCTGTTCCTAGACTTTGGGTCACACTGTACCAGTTTGAATTCTGGGGGTTCTGGGTCGGAGTAGCTAAGGTGAATCAAATGAGAGCCACATGCCTATACATTTACCTTTAAGTCATATAGGTAAAAAACCTGTAAGTCATATAAGTCAAAAACCCTGGGAACCATGGTTCAGGTGAACTTCTCTGATTGCCACCATTTTACATGTGCTGTCACACATCGTTGCTTAGAGAATTAAGCACTGTTTCAGTGACTCCAGTGAGAAAGGACAACTAGAAGCTTGTTCCTGTTCTCTCTTGGACCATCTGCCATAAGTGTCTTTTCTCTTGCTATTTTTAAGCTGTATCTTTTAACTGTAATAAACTATTACCATGAGTGTAACAGCTTTGCTGATTTCAGTGAGTCGCTGTGGTGAATCTCTGAACCCGACAATGGTCCTGGGCATCCCTGACACAATTACTCAAAAAGCTAACTGTTCCTCCATAGTGATAGAAATATGTATCATGAGTGTTTTTGGCAAAACCAATGAGATAACTCAGTGTATTCAGAATACAACAATACACTACACATGCATACGCACACACACAGACAAAACTAGGACTCTGTGCTGGAGGGCTTGCAGTAAACAAGAGATAAAATTCATAAAATTCAATGTAAACTGCATACAAATTATTTTACTTACATAATTGTTTCTATATTTTTGGTATTTATGATTTATGGGCTTGTTTTCATATTTGGTTCTAGGTGACTCCCACTCGAAATATTTTGTTGTATGAGGAAAAGGCTAAGCATGAGGAGGTAGAGCCTATCTTTTAAAGAGTAGTAATAGATAACCTGTATGACATAGGCATTGGATTAGCAGGAGACAGGGCAAAACGTCTCTCTTTTATCACGAATAAAATAATAGAGGAAGATGAGCTGAACTGAGGAAGATAGTAGCAAAAGAGGAAATCACCTTCACACCTCTTTGAAACTAGTGATGCTGTTCTTAAAACCTCAGCTGACCCGAATGTCACCCTCTAAAACAATCAGAATGTCACCCCATTTTATGAATAATTTACTACCATTAGCCAAGAACTGTCATAATAAATACTCAAGTCTACGAGACTGTGATGGGAATGGCATCCCCAAGATGCAGTCAGTGGTTCCGGCTGCTTGGCTCCTCAAACAAAGCTTTAGTTGAGTTTTTGATGTCCAAATCCACCCAACAAATAGTTATCAGAGTTCAATTCAAGTTCAGGCAACATTGCATTTGAGTCTTGGATTTACTACCAGAGTTTTATTTCTTCTCAGAGGTATTGGGTGTGAATGATTAGCATAGGTTATTTTATAAACTCTGTGGACATGACTGGAATCCAAGCTCAAAATCCTCATAAACTTCCATTAATTGGAAAGTCTAACTTTGTGATATTGATTAGGGTCAGTAATTGTCTGATCTTTGCTTAGCAATTACGGATAATTGCAATGGCATGCATTAATTAATAGAAACATATGGCAGTTAAACATATTTCTTTATTAATTTTTACTGAGCTGATGTTTGTGCTAATTAACATGAGTGTACTCTAGAAGGCAATAAACAATAATCTCACAGGTACACATGTTGGCTTACAAATACCAGGTTCAAGAAAGGTTTGTTTCCCGGATAGAATGCAGTAAATTTTTTAAAAATATTATGTATGCTTGGTTCTGTGCAATTTTAGATTTTATGATAAATTTTAACTTTTGTATTTTTAACATGTTTGCATTAGAGCAGTAAATGATTTAATTTCACTTTCCAGATTAAATTTTTTATGCATCTATTCATTTTCTCTTATGCCTATTCCCCAGTTATGTTCCCTGCTGTCCTGAGTGCTTAGAATATATATATATACACACACACATATATTTTAATATAACTTTTGTTTTTGTGCAGGTTTGTTGTATAGGTAAACTTTGTGTCATGGGGGCTTGTTATACAGATTATTTTGTCACCCAGGTATTAAGCCTCGTACCCAATAGAATGTATCTTTAAATTGTATTTATTCTTTTAAAATACGTAGATCGTGCATTTGACTAATGTAAATGACATGTTGCTATAGATATTTCCTGTCGTGATTTTTTACTCAGCATTGTTTAAAGACCTATTCACACTGCTTGCCATACAAGTAGCCTTTTTGGCTTTTGACTCCTGAAAGTATTTCACTGTTTGTATTTCATCTATCCCTCAATAATGTGCCCCTACACTGCCTTGTACTCCTTACCACCACGTACCACTGCAATTAAAATCTCACTCTTGGCTTGTTTGGGAAATTTATAAGAATCTTTCTAGGATTTTTGAGCCATGAATGCTAATACTTAAACTATCTAATACTGCCAGTAGGGTTGCACCTGTGTACATTCCTGCAGGAAGGGCAAGATAGTTTTCTGTTTTCAGAAAACTTCTCAGTTTCAACCTTACTCACTTTTTGCCACACTGATATATGTAGAGCAGCACCTTACTAATGTTTTACTTATTCTACACACTAAAGAAGTTGACTGTCTCTTTAATTGTTAATGACTTACTTTTGCTTTTCTACAAACTGACTTTGTCCATTTTTCTATTGTTTCTTTTGCTTTTTGGTCCATTTTAATTAGGACTTCTTTTGTATCATAGATACTCTTTCACCGTTGATTTTATGTTTTGCAAATATATTCTAATATGTTAAATCTCTGTTAAATTTGCACAAGTTGGATTTTATTGAACAGAAACTCTAGACTTAGACAGTGAAACCTCAGTATGATTAATTCAAACTTATTATTTATTCCCGTATGATTTGTGATTTATTTTGGCATGTTTAGTGTAGTGCTTAACCATTCCTAAGACATAAAAATATTTTGCATATTTCTATACATCATGTTTTTAAATTTGCTTTTATACAAGTTTTACATTAATCCTAGGTCAGACATTTTAAACAGCATAATTTTAGTTTTACTCTCTTTCATGTAACAAACCCATTTTCCTAACACTACATTATAAATTAAACTCTTTACCCTTTGACTTGTGAGACCATATATTTTCTACATAAAACACTTATAAATGTCTCCAAATTGTGTATGTCTTTGTCTGATTATCTGTTCCTAATCCATTATCATACTGCCCTTATCATAATGTCTTTATAACACACATGCTAAAGCCTAATAGGGAAAGGACTTCATTATGACCCTTATTTTTTCAAAATTAATTTAGCTCTGTGTGGTCCTTTATTTTTAATTTTAAAAGGTTTCAAGACTCTTGAAATTGTAAAGCCTGATACTATGATGACTATTACTCCAAAACTCATTTTGAGTTTTTAAAAAATTATCATCGTATTTAATTTCATAGGTAAAATCTTCCATGCCATTATTGACATTTTGATTGTGTAGGGGTTTAAATTATTACAAATAATGTTACTGTGAACATTTTTTCTGGGTACATATATTTATGATTTGTTTAAACAGATATGCCAATGGCTAAGATTTGGTCTTTGTATCCATATATGTCCAATTTTAGTGATTAATGTTTGGTATTTAGTATTTATTATCAATTTTAGTAAAATTGTTTTGCAAATATAAATTGTATTTAATGTGATCTAGTAGAACACGCAATTTTAGTAAAATTGTACCTGATGTGATCTAGTAGAATATAATAGTTGTACCAAATATTATACTCAGTGATAATGTATGAATGTCCCCTTTGCTACAAATTTTGCCACTTTCATATTGTCGAACATTTAAACATTTTGCCAACATACTGTGTTTGAAATGTGGTTCTACCCTGGAGTTTTAACTTGCATTTTCTAGGTTACTATTAGTATTGAGCATCTGACTAGGTTCCTGGAGGGCCCCAAGAAAAGCTGCCAGATTTATTTGTCTGGCTGCCTATCTGTGGGACTCTAACTTACATAAAAGAAAAGTAAATCACATAGTACTGGAATTTCTTTGTATGCACAACTAAGTCTAAACTCTCACTAATACAGAAAACTTGGAGGGTGCCTGACATTTTCTGTTTGGGTCAAACCTCATTTTTAAAATAGACAAATTTTAAATAGTTTAGATTTAACAGAAAATTTGCTGAGATAGTACAGAAAATCTCCATACATTCTGCACCCACCTTCCCTTATTATTATCTTATATTTGCATGACCCATTGCTGCAATGAATGAAAGAATACTGATACCTATCTTAGTTCGTCTGGGTTTCTGTAACAAAATACCATAGACTGGATAATTCATAAACAACAGAAATTTACTATTCACAGTTCTGAAAACTTCAAAGTCCAAGATCAAGGCACCAGCAGATTTGGTGTCTGGGGAGGGCCCTTCCTCATAGATGGTGCCTTCTTGCTGCATTTTCATATAGCAGAAGGGGAAGGTGTATTTCTGGGGCCTTGTTTCTAAGGGCATTTATTGCATTCATGAGGCTTGAGCCCTATGACCTAATCACCTCCCCTAATACCATTATGTTGTTGGTTAGGTTTCAATTTGTGAATTGTTAGGGGACACAAACATTCAGAGCATACCAATACCTTTCATTTTATTAAAGTCCATAGAATATTTATATTCTCTTGGTTTTAATCTGATATCCCTTTCCTGTCCCAGGATGCAATCACATTTGTTGCCGTGCCTTTTAGGTTCCTCTTGGCAATGACAGTCATTAAGACTTACCTTGTTTTTGATGATCTTGACATTTTGAGAAGTACTATTGTAGGATTTGCTTTACAGGAATTTGTTTGATGTCTTTCTCGGGAGTATATTGGGATATATGATAAGTTGGATTCCATTCAAATTAAAAACATTTGGTCTGCAAAAGACACTGTCTAGAGAATAAGACAAGCCACAAATGGAGAAAGAATATTTGGAAAGAAATATTTAATAAAATACTGTTGTCTTTAATATTCAAACAACTCTTAAAACTCAACAATAAGGAAATGAACGAACAGG
Organism: Mandrillus leucophaeus; assembly: GCF_000951045.1. Classification (NCBI taxonomy): domain Eukaryota; kingdom Metazoa; phylum Chordata; class Mammalia; order Primates; family Cercopithecidae; genus Mandrillus; species Mandrillus leucophaeus. Next base: position 326,153 of record NW_012108097.1, read on the forward strand.
CTGTGGCTGCAGTCCCAGCTACTTGGCAAGCTGAGGTAGGAGGATTCCTTAAGCCCAGGAATTCAAGTCCAGCCTGGGCAACTCTACCTCCAAAAATTAAATAAATAAATAAAATAAGGTAAATAAAACAAGAAAATAAAAGCTTAATTAAAAATGGTCAACATATCTGAACAGACACTTCACCAAAGAAGATATACATATGGTAAATAAGCATACACAAAGATGATCAGCATCATATGTCATTTAGGAATTGCAAATTGAAGCAATAAGATACCACTAGCTATTTAATAGAATGACTAAAGTCTCAAACACTGGCAACAACAAATTCTGATGAGGATTTTGAGGCAATGAGATTTTGGTAAAAATGAAAAATGGCACTGCCACTTTCGAAAACATTCTAGCAGTTTCTTACAAAACCAAACACTCTCTAACTACATGACCCACAAATTAATCTTCTTGTCATTTACTTAAGTTCATTGGAAACTTATGTCCACACACACAAAAATGCACATGGATGTTTACAACAGTTTTCTTCGTAATTGACAAAACCATGATGCCCTTTACTATTTGAATTGATAAGTAAACTGTGGTACATTCTGACAATTGAATATTATTCACTACTAAAAAGAACTGAGCTACCAAGCAATTAAAACATATGGAGAAAACTTAAATGCACACTACTAGGTGAAATAAGCCAATCTAAAATAAAATACATACTATATGATTCCAAGTATATGACATCCTAGAGAAGTCAAAATGATGAAAAAAAGAAAATGATCAGTGATTGCTGGGGTAATGGGGGAAGAGGATGATGAATAAGTGAAGCACAGGGTATTTTTAGGACAAGGAAACGCTTCCATGTGATACCATCATAGTAGACATATAATATGTATATGAATAGTCATTAAACATGTCATTATACATTTGCCCAAACCCGCAAAATGTACAGCAGCAAGAATAAAGAGTTAACCCCGTAGTAACTATGGACTTTGGTTGATAATGATGGGTTAATGTTTGTCCATTGATTGAAACAAATGTACTATTATAGAGGGGAACATCAATGGTGGAGGCTACGTGTGTGTTGGGGGAGGAGGTGTGTAAGAACTTCATATGTTTTAATTTTTCTGTGAAGCTTTATTCTTATATACCATAAAAAGAAAGTCTAAGTAAAAGATAAGGAATACAATTATGTACATTAAAGATGTACAGTATTAAACCTAATGCAACCACTGAAATCATAAATCAAAGCATTATACATAATAATAAGCAACTTAAGAGAAAATGAAATCATAAAATGATATAACTACTCTAAAATAAAAAAGAAAGACAGGAAAAAGAGACAAATAGGCTATATAAAAAAGCAAACAGGAATATAATAGAGCTAAACTTTGTTATAGCAATTACCATATAAAATGTAAATAGTTTAGACACTCAAATTAAAAGACAGAGATTTTGAAAAGATCCAACTATATGCTGTCTCAAAGAAATGTACTTTGAATAAAGAAACAAATCGGCTAAAAGTGAATAAATGAGAAATATATCAAGCTAACCAAAAAAAAGCTGATATGAATACATTACAATAATGCAAAGTAAATTTTAAAACAAAAAACCCCAATATTATCAAAATAATAAAAGGGTTAATTTATCATAAGAGCAACATAAGGTTACAATTATGCTTATATGTAAACAATTATATTTGCACATATAAAATAAATGAAGCAACCACTAATAAAACTGCAAGAGATATAGATAATGCCATAATTGCAGTTTGAGATTTCAAAGGAACTCACAGTAATTGATAGAACAAGTATACAAAGATCAGTAAGAATACACTGACCAACTGGACTGCAGTAATATCTATAGAAGCCTGCATGCAACAAAAATAGAAAACCCATACTATTTAGGTATACGTGGAGTACTTTTGGACATAGAATTACTCTGAGCCATAAAACAAATACCAATCAATTTAAAAATATCTTTTCTACTAATAATGGCATCAATAACAATCTACCAAATCACAAAATATCTAGCAGCCAAATAATTCACTTCTAAATAACCCATTATCCAAAAAAGAAATAAAAAGGGAAAATATAAATATAAGTTAAGCAGTTTTAACTGGAATATTTGGAAGTGAAAACACTTCAAAATACGTAGGACACTGCAGAAGCAGTAAGGACATTAGGGAGTAATTAACTTATAGTGGTGAATTTCCACCTTAGAAAAGCAGAAATGTCTTGTTAAAATCTTCACCTCAGCAACCACCAGAAAAAAAGAAAACCTTAAAGAAAGAAGGAAAAACAAAACTCAATGTAAGGAGAAGAAGAAGAAAAAAAAGAATTAGAGTGGAAATCAGTCAACTGGAAAACAATAGAAAAATCAATGAACCCAAGAGCTAGTTCCTTGAGAAGATCAATAAAATTGATAAACCTCTATCCAGATACATCAGAAAGAAAAAAGGGAGAACAAAAGATATAAGCATCAGGAAAAATATAGGATATTAAGGAAATTAAGTTACTAGTTAAGACAGTTACCCCAAGGAATTTTCCCAGTTCTCATGGCTTTACAGCTAGAATCAGCCAAATATTTAAGGAAGAAACAATACCAATTCTACACAAACTCATCAGAAAACAAAACAAAAACAAAAACAGAGTGAACAGAATAGTAGGTTAGCATTACTGCACTATCAATGCAAGACGAAGACACTGCAAAAAAAAAAAAAAAAAACAAGTATTCCTCATAAATCTAGATGAAATTTGTTTTAAATAAAAATTGAATCTATCTGTGCAACCAATCTATCTATCTATATTAATAATTCTTGTACTAAATGCAGCTTATCCTACAAATGCAAGTTTGGTTAAACATTAGAAATGCAGTCAGTATAATTCGACATATCAACAAACTAAAACATGAGAAATAAAAGATATCTAAAATGAAAAGCAAGGAAGTAAAACTGTCATTATGTACAGATGACATGATCATTCATAAAGAAATTCTAATGAAATCCATAAAGAGAGCTACTAGAACTAATAAATGAGTTCAGCAAGGTTGCAGAATAAAAGAGCAATGGACAAAATCAATTGCATTTTGAACACTAGCAATGAGCAATTAAAAATTGAAATGAAAATGTTTATCACAGGATCAATATATGAAATATTTAAGGATAAATCTGAAACACGTGAAAGACCTGTACTTTGCTGAAAGAAATTAAAGGAGCTCCATCTAAATGAAAAGCATCCCATGAACATTAATCAGAGAATTAATACTGTTAAAATGGCAATACTCTTCAAATTTATCTACAGATGGATACAATTCCTATCAAAATCCTACCTAGCATGTTTCAGAAACTTGTAAGATGATCATAAAATTCATATGGAAATGCAAAGGACCTAGAAATATTCAAAACAACATTCAAAACAATCTTGAAAATGATTGTAGTTGAAGAACTAACAACACTTGATTTCAAGTTTTGGCATAAAAATAGGTCCTTGGAACAAAATAGAATTTAGATTAGAAACTAGAGTTGACCTACATAAACAACAGATTTTTGACAAAGGGGCAAAAGCAATTCAGGGGAGAAAGTATAGTATTTTCAGAAATTACGTTGGAACAATTGTATATCCATATGTTGTTTTCCATTTTCGTTTTTTAAGAATATTTTTTATACTTCATACCATATTAGAATATTAACCCAACATTGATCATAGGCACGAATGTGAAACATAAAACTATAAAACTCCTAGAAGAAAACGTAAGATAAAACCCTCATCACTTCAAATGAAACAATTTCTTAGATACAACACCAAAGCCAAAATCTATCAAAGAAAAAAAAGATAAACTTCTTTCATCAAAATGAAAGCTTCTAGTCTTTGACATATATTGCTAAGACCAAATGCAAAATATGTACTGTATGAAATAAACATTTACAAATCATATACATGACAAAATACTTGAATCCAAAATATAAAATAACTTTCAAGGCCCATAACTTAGAAACCAGCAATCCAATTTACAAAATGAGAGGTGATTAGAACTGGTAATTCATCAAGAATGACATAGCCAATAAGCATGTGAAATATGCACATGAAAAGATGCTCACTATGATTAGTCATTCATAAAATACGAGTTAAAAGCACAACTCATTGTTACTGCATACATATTAGAATGGCTAAAAGCAAAAAGACTGACCATACCAAATTTTGGCAAGCATGTGGGAGAACAGGAATTCTCATACACTAATGGTGGGAATGCAAAATGATATAACCATTTTGGACCACAGGTTGGCAGTTTCCTAAAAACTTAAACATACATGGACTATACTGACTGGATACACTATTATGTATTTAAGAGAAATAAAATTTATGTTTCTACAATGACTTGTACATGAATGTTCATAATAGCCTTATTTGTTATTACTCAAAACTAGAAATAACTCAAATGTCCATTAATTAGTAAATAGATGAGCACACTGTGGTATGTCCATACCACGGAAGGCCCTCTTCACCAGCCCCAGCCCCAGTGAGGAACTCTCAATCTCCTCATTATCTCTCAGCTTGCTCATTACTTCCTATGAAAGCTATTTTTTTCTTCTAAATAGGATAGATTCCCTGTTATCAACTATTCTACTGCATGAGGAATATCCACTATGACCCTTACATTAAACTACAAATATGTGTATAGCCCTCCCTCTAAATAGGAACAGAAAATGTTATTTATATTTATATTGCAAACTTTAGAAATATTTATATTATTAAGGATTATTTGGAAATGAATATATCACTATGGTTAAACTGGTCATTATATTCTTACAGGTCTATCCTAAAATTAGAACAAGCTGAATTAACTGGAAATCAGATTTTTAGAACTTATCATAGATCTGAGGATACAAAAGAGGTTTAAATGATCTAAATTCAATAAAGAAAATGACATGTATTCCTAGGAAGAAAAAACTTGTGACTACTTACAATCTTTTCTAAATATCTTAGTTCTGCACTAATTCTAATATGATTCATGTACCCACATAGGAACAATGCTTTTCATGATATCTATTTCCAAAACCTTTGCTGAATACACCATTTTAACGACTCCTATTACTTCTATAATATCAGTAAGATAAAAAGAGATAAGCATAAACTAAATAAAAGCCTCTGAATACAACCACTCTAAATTCCCAATTTGTGTAGTAAGCTTTAGAGTTGACCTTGGCAATGAGATGAAATTTAAACTTTGTTTTCAATGAAAGCATCAGATAGGTAACCGTACTCTTAAGAAAGCTTGTAATTGTCTTTTTAAAATGCAAATCTAAAACTTAGGTATTGCACAGAGCTATAATATGGGATGTATATAACAAGAAGATACATGTTTCATATATCCTGCAATAAAATGGGAATCAGTGAATGAGCCAACTTAATCTCTTGCCTATTTTAAAAGCTGACAACACACTTTCTAGTAAAGAAAATCAATAGAAAGGGAGACAAAAAATTTAGGAAAGAGAACCAAAAGTCTGAATTAGAAACACATGCTATTAATACTTCAACTCTGCTATGCTATTAGGCAGTTTTAAATACTTAAAAGTTTAGCAGGAGACTGAAAGGATTATGTTTGCAGATACTACAATACCTGCATTACGTTAATAAATCCGACTAATCAAGAAATCCCTGTTTAATGTACCATGACTCATGAATTCTTGAATGTATTTTTACAATTATTAGACGTATATGAGGTTTCCTTCAAGGATGTCACCTGGAAATAAAAGAGATGTGGAACTTTGAAAAGAATTATTTGACAAATACCTTGTATATATACATTTAGATAATCATTTTGGAAGACCTAAAGATAAAAGTTAGGTAACTAGCTTTCAACTCACGTACATCATTTGATCGCATTGCACCAGATTACTCTTAGAAGGAGAGGGTCTGATCAACCCAATAAACACACTCTGACTAGGAAACTGTAAGATAGGAACAAACTCAGCATACAAGATGTTGGGACCAATGTTTGTCTGAAAGAAACAATTTACTCTGTCAAATCTTTCTATATATAATGAGAATAATAGAAGCACCATAGTTATATGAGGCTTACATTACATATTATTTGTAAAATACTTAGCAAAGTGATTATATACATTAGATACTCTTTTATATATAAATAAAATTAATAAATCAATGATGGTGAATCCAGAACTGAAGTTACAGTTTAAAATATATACTAAGACAATATTAAAAATAACTGAAAATAATAAAAGACTGTTTGATAGTCTTGTTTCTGATAATCTCATGATTAATAATTACTATTTGAAAATAAGAAAACAGATTTTTAACAAGTACCAAAATTGATTTCCCCTGAGATTAATTACTTCTGAGAAGGTATTGATGAGAGTCCCTTGGGCAAGTCATATATTTTCTGTCTTCACAATTAAATGATGACCTTAAAATGAAGAAAATCTTAAATCTTTTCCAAATCTTGACTTCTATGATTTTGATTTTTAACATGTAATAAATATCTTATTTAGACCTTAGTTTTAAGGAATTAGAATGTATTTCCTTAAAAAAAATCTACTCATGTATCAATAATATTTTGATAGAAATGATTTTCCAATACCACTAGTGGTCATTGATAAAACAGAAAAATCATTTCGAGAAAGTTTGGTAATTATAATAATTAAACAATAAGAATTGCTAATATTTACTGATCACACTTTGCTGAACAGGCACAGTGCTATGGATTTCATTTAAATTGCTTCGTTTAATATCCTCCTAAATCACATCAGGTAAGTAGTTTTCCTCATTTGACCAGAGGTTGAGAGAATTAGGTAACACAGCACAAGGGCTGGAAATGCAATCATCCAAATTTAGATATTAAAAAGAAGAAATACAAAGATGAAGAACTGATGTTTATGGAGGAAGATTACTACCTTGAAAATGAAAGTAAACTTGTGGCCAGTGAGTGTTTCTAGAATATGGAGTTTGACTTGTCTAGTATAGGGATGGTTGAAGTCAGAGGTTTGGGATGTCTAACGAGGCTCCTTGTCTTCCTTCAGTTGTACTAAACAGAGCATATGCAGATGGTAAATGTTCAACTTGATTAAATTAACCAGATGGAATTAGAGAACAAATTCGAAATAGTGTGAGAAAGAAAGTAATACAGATTTGAGGACATAGACCAACAAGTTACCAGAGATCACCAACGCAGCTTAACTAAACAAAAGAGGGAAAAGACCTATAAGAACAGCAATAATTTCTCTTATTGGAGGATTAGATAATTAAAGAATCTGTCAGCTACAATTTAATTGAAATTTAAGATGTATAAAAATGATAAAACATACTTTATATATATATATATAATATATGTATATCATGATAGTTTACCATAATTTAAAGAAATGGTTTTGTATTCCCAGATAAATTTTTAAGAGAAGCATAATTCCCTTTAAAAAACCTGAAAAATAATATCTATGTAGTCATATGTATTATTTGAATTTTTACAAAACTGAGGAATATAACACTGAAGGTATTCTATTTTAATTACCATAAAAATTAGTTAAAACTATGAAAAAAAATCAGATTATAGCTAACAATTTTAAAAGACTTTAAGATAAAGTCTTAAATAATAAAATCATAACACATGTAAAATCTTATAAAAATGTCAGAAATTATCATAAAGAACTTCTAATTTTTACAAGTATTACCAGAAGTGACAAATGAGAATAATCACTATAAAATTTTCTGTTTGTCATTTTGTTTTGAAATTTCTGGCTAAAGCCAAGCCATGTGAAAATTAGAAAGAGGTAAAAAGAATTTTTGGAATGGGTTAGATCAATTTATCATGTCTTGTGACTTATATATGGTTACATAAGACAATATGACATAACAAGAAAATCTAAGAAAACAAATTAAATATACCTGTTAGATAAATTTTCTTTTAATTAAAAGTAGAGGATGCTGATACTATTGTTTTTAAGGCATGTGGTAGCATTTAGCACTCCAAATTCATAAATATTAGTACCATGTAGATATCATAAATTTGTGTTCCAGTACTTAAAATAAGGTTGTTTTTGGTATTTTTAAAAGGATAACTCCCTTTGTGTAGAACATCATGAACACTTCAGGATGTTTACCAGTTCTGCCGTACTCAAAATTAAGTGCACGTGCCAACCTCAATCACTGAGACTTTCATGAAAGCTGCTGCCTATTTCCAAACCTTCTGTGCAGACTGGAGAGGGAGAAGGCAGGAAAACAGATCTACCGTGCTCTGTTGATAAACAGCGATCCAGAGGGAGCATACGTCTTTATGATACAATTATTTTAATATATAATATGCATCTTGTATTCACAAAAAGTTTTAAGTGGCTCCAATAAATGCTTTCTAAAGTACATGCATTCTTCTTCTTTTTTATTTTTATTTTTATTTTTGGAGACGGAATCTCACCGTCTCCCGACTCCCTGCAACCTCTGCCTCCCGGGTTCAAGCAGTTCTCAGCCTCAGTCTCCTGAGTAGCTGGGATTGCAGGCGCTCGCCACTAAGCCCGGCTAATTTTTGTATTTTTAGTAGAGACGGGGTTACACCATCTTGGCCAGGCTGGTCTTGGGCCGGGCGCGGTGGCTCATGCCTGTAATCCCAGCACTTTGGGAGGCCGAGGCGAGTAGATCACGAGGTCAGGAGTTTAAAGTACATGCATTCTAAAGCTATTTTCTATCTTAGAAAGGGGAGCCATTATGTAAAAGTGCCTCAATATAAGCAGGGCTAATATTAGAGAAGTAAGAAGAAAGTTTCTGTCCTAATCTCCATTCATTTATAAATCGATTTTAATATTACAACTATGTATTAATAGAAATAGGTTCTAAAGCACTTATCATTTGTAATCAGAAAAAGGCAAGTAGCCTAAAATATGAAAATAGTTTAATAAAATACATTAAAATAATTAAATAAAATTCAGTCAGGAATATAAATTGGGTATTTTGTAATAGGCAACGTGAAAAACTGAAAATGACTACATTGTACTAATATATAATATATATCATCACAAATAATTACATATATGATATATAGTGTATGTAATATATTGCTTATCTAATTTCATCTCTGTGACTTCCCTAAATTTAGACATTTTCTTTGTTTAAAAAAGAAATTTGTAGCTCTAAGAAACAAATAGCTTTTCCACAATCACATTAGTATTCTGCAGAAATGATGTTTGCATATATATTGGTCTAATTCCAATACTGGGAAATTAATTATTTTAATTAGCCATGTAGATCAGTTCAATAAAATTAATCAGTTATTTCAGTTAAGTATCCAAAATAGCTAAAATATTTAGACCATAATGTTAAAAAGTATGTAGAATTATCTTAAATGCATATCTAATGAGATTGTATGTCTGTCCATATCTATGATAGATTTATGGAAACAAGGAAATATGTGAATATAAAAAAAGTTCACTACACTTTTTTCTAAAACTAAAGGGTGACTCTACATTATTACAGTATTACTTCTGTATTTGTCGTATTTCTTAAAATCGACTATGCTCAATGATACAAACTTTCTGAAAAATGGAATCTAGTAAACAAATTTTATTTGTTAATTTAATGGTCATGAAAGAAGAATAGATTTTTTTCAGAAAAAGTACAATCAGTGTTACAGGTAATTTATTAAGAATATGAAAAATATAATATTTGATGCAAAAGTATAAAATGTCTAGACTTTTAATTTTTAAAATATCACAAAAACAATTCAATAATAACTCAATGGGATGAATGGCAAAAATTGCTTTTGTCACTGTTTAAATGAAGTAGAGACACTGGTTACCTGATTTGGTGTGGCATTAAAATATTATTTTAACCAGTAGGCTTTCAAGAAAGTTTGTATTTGTTTAGAAAAATAACCAAATAGGCTTTTTGGGGAATAGAAGCTTTCATGTCAATGCTGTGGATGGAAGAAGATACTCATGTCCTAAGTTAATTTCTCAGCAGAATAAAAAGAAATTCAAAGGAAGTTAGAGAAGGGGCAGTAGAAAGAGAAGAGAAAAGGTGAACCCACTTGTTGAGTGGACTAAAGCTCAAGTTATTGGAAGGGAATGAAGGAAGGAAAATGAGTCTTAAAAACATTTTTTATTTATCATTATTACAGATAATTATGTATTTATTTATCTACCTATTTATTTCAAATTATGTTTCAAAGTAATTGTTTGCCAAACATGATGATGCATAAAGGTGAAATTTTAAAGATCCACACTGTCACGGTTGTAACTTGTGATGGTGGTGGGGGAGAAGGCTTGACAGTGATTAAGAAGTAGAAAAATAGATTAAAATATATACTCAGGATGAGAAAGACAATATAAAATAATCAATAAAAGTAACCATGAGTTGAGCAGCTAAATGCAGAACCTTAAGAGAGGTGAACAGAGCTAGTCTGTCTGAGTTGGTAATATTTACAGTGAAGGCTAAATGATGGGAAGTAAAGCTCTCTAGAAAAGGACCCCGGGCCCTTGCTTGGAAAGGTCTAGGGCCTGTGTTTGGAAAAATTTTGGCAAACTTTAGCAGCTGTGTCACTGTTGGTGGGGAGATTTATAAAGATACAGCTAGAAAGAGCATTAACAGCATTTCCAGTGATAAGTTTGGATTTTATTTCAAGTACTAATGGAAGAAAATGAGAATTTTAATCAAAAGAGTGGCTTAACTGTTAGTTAATGCTCTCCAATCTCCAAAAATCAAATAAAAAACAAAGAAACACAAAATACAGGAAAACTTTATTATGTAAAATGTAAGTTTAGTGTGAGAGTTATTTGGTAGAATTGGAAGAAAATTGCTTGTCATCAAGAAGGGGTTGTGCAGCCCATTCAGCTCCACTCCAGTCTCAAAAGAAAAAAAAAAATTGTAAGACAAAGAAAAAGGAAAAAAAAAATGATACTAAAAATTTTACCCAGAACTGTTATAAAGGTTAGTGGTCATATTTTCTACATATTGACAGATGGCATATGTAATACAACGCATTTATTGATTTTCTTTCCAAAGTGTCATGAAATATGGTGAAGACACACATAAGCAATTAAAACATTGCCTTAAATTTCTTATATTTCAAATATGAATTTTGAGAACAGACAAAATATCTGATTAATACCCTGCACCTGAGATCTTTAGGCCTAAATCAGGCTGAAATACAAATAGCTGACACCTTTTTCTGATATAAATACTGTTGATAATGTTTCAAAGATGTGGGCATGGTCATTGACACTAAATCTATTTCTAGGAGGGTATCAAGATAGATTTGGCCGAAGTAAGGAAGTATCAGCTGAGTGTCTTATTAAGGGAGGTGGTACTATAGGTGGTTTTATGAGTGAAAATTATCACACAGACCCAATCATTGGCTCTTTTCCTTTTTCCATCTGCATTTTCATCATGGTACTTCTTCCTTTATAATCATAAGATAGCTGCCATAATTGCAGTGATTATATCTTCCCACATTTATTAAGAAGAGAAGAAGAAAGCCAAGGAGATTTCCTTTCACTTCTCTCTATTATTGTCAAGAAACTAAACATTGTTCCATGATATCACAGATGACATCTTTTCTGTCTAGTTGAGTAGAACGGAGTAGCCCAAGTTCTACTATGCCTGTCAGAGGAAAAAATGGAAACAGATTGTTGCAATTACATAAATTCTTACTCTGGGACCACTTTTACATCTAAGAAAAATCAGGAATCCACTGGTGAAGAAATGAGAATGACAGGAAAGTGACACACAGTGTCTGCCGCAATAAGGAAAATATATATGCTAAGAAGGAAATTGTTAAAGTGTTTAGAAAAAGATAAAATCTAATTACCCAAAGGAGGAATGGGAGTGTATTTTCAATAAAGAAGATAATGTAATTGAACACAATGTGAGGAAAAGCATAATTATTGCTCTGTTCAGGGGAAACAGCAATAAGGAGATTCAGAATATCCAAAGAAAATAAATCACTATGAAATTCTTTGGGCAAATCACTGTAATATTTGATGTGTTCATAAAATATCACCTATTTTATGATTAGATATTATCTGTGGACACACATTTATGAAGCACAAATGAAAATATCAAGAAAATAACAGCAAGACATCTGAAAAGCAACGTAATTAAATATACATGACAAGAGTAGAATGGCTAAAATCCAAAGCACTAATAATACCAAATGCTGCATCAGCATCTCTCATTCATTACTGCTGAGAATGCAAAACAGAACAGCTAATTTGGAAGATATTTTCAGTTTCGTACAAAACCAAACATACTCTTACCATATGACTCAGCAATCTTATCTTGATCTTATTGGTATTTACCCAAATCTGCTAAAAATGTATGTCCACACAAATACCTGCACATTGATGTTCACAGTTTTATTCAAGATTGCCAAAACCTAGAAGCAACCAAGAAATCTTTCAGTAGGTTACTGAATAAGTAAACAATGGTACATCCATGCAATGAATTATTATTCACTCCAAAGAAAAATGAGCTCTCATGCCAAGAAAAGATATGGGAAATCCTTAAATGCATGTTACTAAATGAACAAAGCAAATCTGAAGAGTATAATATCACTGTATGATTCCAACTTTGGCATTCTCGAAAAGGCATAACTATGGAAACAGTAAAAAGATCAGTGGTTAACAGGGGGTAAGGGAGGAGGGAAGAATAAATATGTGGGGAACAGATCATTTTTAGGGCAGTGAGGGTATTCTGTACGGTATTACAATAGTAGATACATATTGTTATACATTTCTCAAAAGCCATAAAGCATGCAACACCAAGAGTGACTCTAATGTAAATGATGGACTTTTAGTGATAATGATGTCTCAATGCCAGCTCATTATTTGTAAAAAGTGAACTGCTACCACCTGCCTAAGTTCTCAGGCCAATAGCAGCTCTGCACTTCCCTGGGATGAGGCTCCCAGAAGGAGAGACAGGCGGCCATTTTTGCTGCTCCACAGCTCCCACTACTGCTGCCATCAGGATAAGAGGGTGTGCAGTGATCAGGGACTAATCCAGACCCCCAGCACAGTGCAGCTGTTTGCCATGTGGGCCCACACCCCCGCTACTCCACTCTAGGAACGGTCTCCAGACCCAGGACTCCAGTCATCCCCTGCCTTGGCTCTCAGGCCAGCAGCAGCCCTGCATTTCCCTAGGATGGAGCTCCCAAAGGAAGTAGGCAGGCCAACGTTTTTGTTGCTTTGCAGCCCTTGCTCCTGTTGCCCTCAGATATGGGAGGGAACACAGTGATTGGCAACTGATGAACATCCTGGACATAGTGCAGCAGCCTTATGGGAAAGTGGCCAGACTGTTTTCCACACAGGTCCTCACCTCCACTACTCTTCACTGGGCAGTGTTTCTCCACCTTGATCCCCAGTGCAACCACATTTCCTCCATCTGGACACTTCAATCTGCGACAACTCTGCATTCTTCTGAGGAGGGAATCCTAGAAACAGCCTACAGCCCCTCTCCCATTGCAACTACAGTGGTAATGAACTTACTGCCCTCAGAACTGGACAGGAACAAAGGGCCTCATCACTACACTAGATCACCAGGACACCACAGCTACTATACGGAAAGGAGTTCAGTCTCTCTTCCCTGTGAGCCCCCACCCCTCACTCTTCACTGGTCAGGGCCCCCAGCTTGGGAACACAGAACAGCTGTCTCCTACCCACAGCCAAACATTTCCACTGCCAGTGGCTCTGTGTTTCCCTGAGAGTGACTTCCAGAAGCAAGAAAAGGTTCTCTGTCCCTGCAGCAGTTCTGTCCCTGCTGCTCCAAGACTGGAGAAGAAACAAAGAGCCTGTGGGCTTTACTCATTTCCAACACGACACAGTTACCATCTGGAAAGTTGCCCACTCTCTCCTAACTGTGAGCCCTCAACCACAAGCTTTTCATCAAGTGGGGCCAACAGCTGAGCCAGCAGTGCACCAGCCCCAGACTCTTGCTGACCATTTCCAGTAGCAGTGGCTCTGTGTTTTTCTGAGGTGGAGATCCCAGAGGCAACTGAAAGTCTGTCTGCTCCTGTGCCCTGGTTTTGGTCCAGACTGACACAGCTGCCCCACCACAGGCCAATCACACTAATGGAAAGCCACTTTGCATCTCTCTCTGGGGTGGAGTCCCAAGAGACAAGTAAAAGGTCCTCTGCCTCAGGCACTGCCATGGTCCCTTCTCCTGCTGCCTCCTAGCTGGAAAGGGAACATAAAGCCTCAGCTTGCCCCAGTGCTGCAGTGTGAAGCCCAGGAGTGCCAAGCTGAGAACTGCAGCCAGCACTTAAATGGGAGAGGAGCATACACTTTCAGAGCATTGAGCGGTAGCATGGCTGCAATCATGAGGAAATACAGAGGAGTCATGTGTCTGAGCAAAAGTCTATCTACACATCCTTTGCTTACATGCCATCTGTTGGCTCAAAGTTCAAATTTCAATACCAAAAATGCTAACATACTCTCTTGTGAAACCATGGATGAGAATTCAGCTACAGATAAAGACTTGCACAAAGCCTTGGCCCTCTGGAAACATATAGAAAAAAAGTCAACTGACGGTACTCAAACTACACCACAGTTAAAGGAGCACCAAGCTATACAGATGAGAAAGAACCAGCACAAGAACTCTCGTAGCTCAAAAAGCCAGAGTTTCCTCTTACCTCCAAATGACCACACTACTTCACCAGCAAGAGTTCTTAACCAGAGTGAAGTAGCTAAAAATGACAGAAATCAAATTCAGAATATGGACAGGAATAAAGATCATCCAGATTCAGGAGTAAATTGAAACCCAATTCAAGGAAATTAAGGTTTACACAAAACAATGTGGGAACTGGTAAACAAAATGACCATTATTAAAAAAAAAAAAACAAACAAACTGATCTGATAGAGCTGAAAAACACACTACACAAATTTCATGATGCAATCACAAATATTAACAGCAAAATAGACCAAGTTGAGGAAAGAATCTCAGAATTTGAAGACTGGGTATCTAAACTAACTCAGTCGGGCAAAAAATTTTTAAGAAAGAATAGAACAAAATCTCCAAGAAACATGGAATTATGCACAGAGACCATGTCTCCAACTCATTGGCATCCCTGAAAGAGAGGGGGAGAAAGAAAGAAATTTGGAAAACACATTTTAGGTTATGGTTCATGAAAATTTCCCCAACCTCACTGGAGAGGCCAACATTCAAATTCGGGAATAGCAGAAAATCCCTATGAGATACTACACAAGAAGACCATCCCCAAGATACATACTCATCAGATTCTCCAAGGTTGAAGTGAAAGAAGAAATGTTAAAGACAGCTAGGGAGAAATGGCATGTAAGAAATGTTTCAGGCCGGGCGCGGTGGCTCAAGCCTGTAATCCCAGCACTTTGGGAGGCCGAGACGGGCGGATCACGAGGTCAGGAGATCGAGACCATCCTGGCTAACACGGTGAAACCCCGTCTCTACTAAAAAAAAAAAAAAATACAAAAAGCTAGCCGGGCGAGGTGGCGGGTGCCTGTAGTCCCAGCTACTGGGGAGGCTGAGGCAGGAGAATGGCGTAAACCTGGGAGGCAGAGCTTGCAGTGAGCTGAGATCCGGCCACTGCACTCCAGCCTGGGCGACAGAGCGAGACTCCGTCTCAAAAAAAAAAAAAAAAAAAAAAAAAAGAAATGTTTCAGCAGAAACCTGACAAGCCAGAAGAGATTGAAGGCCTATATTCAGCATTCTTAAAGAAAAGAATCTCCAAGCAAGAATTTCATATACAACTAAACTAAGTTTCATAAGCAAAGGAGAAATAATATTATTTTAGACAAGCAAATGTTAGAGGAATTTGTTACTACCAGACCTGTCATAAGAGAGGCACTGAAAGAAATGCTAAATATGGATAGACTACAACCAACCACTACAAAAACAAACTTAAGTACATAGATCATTCATACTATAAAACAATCAAACAAACATGTCTGCAAAATAACCAGCTGATAATATAATGACAGGATCAAATATGCACATATCAACATTAGCCTTGACTGTAAACAAAATTAATGCCCCAATTAAAAGGCAAACAGTGGCAGACTGGATAAAGAAGCAAGACCTAATGGTATGCTGTCTTCAGGAGACCCATCTCACTTGCAATGATACCCATAGACTCAAAGTATAAGAATGGAGAAAGAGCTACCAACCAAATGGAAAATATTTTAAAAAGTGGTTACTATTCTAATTTCAGACACAACAAACTTTAAATGAACAAATATTAAAAAAAAAAAAAAAAAGTTGAGCATTACAAAATGGTAGAGTTCGATTCAACAAGAAGACAACAAACCAGAATATATATATATATACACACACACAACATAGGAGCATTCAATTCATAAAACAAGCTCTTAGAGACCTATGAAGAAGCTTAGACTTCCACACAATAATAGGAAACTTCAACACCCCACTGACAGTATTAGACAGACCACTGAGGCAGAAAACTAAACAAAGACATTCAGAATAAAACTTGACACTTGACCATATGGACCTAGTAGACATTTACACAACTCTCCACCCCAAAACAACAAAATATACATTCTTCTCATCTGCCCATGACACATACTCTAAAATTGATCACATAATCATACATAAAACAATCCTCAGCAAAAGCAAAATAACTCTGAGTTTTGTTTACCAAACACACTCTCAGAGCACAGCATAATAAAAATACTAATCAATACTAAGAAAGCCACACAAAACCATACCATTACATAGAAATTAACTAACCTGCTCCTGAATGACCTTTGGGTAAGCAATAAAATTAAGACCAAAATCAAGAAATGTATTGAAATTAATGAGAACAAAGATACAACATACTAGAATCTCTGGGACACAGCAAAAACAGTGTTAAGAGGAAAATTTATAGTGCTAAACACTCACATTGAAAAGTAAGATCTCAAATCAGCAATCTAACCTCATACTGAGAGGAACTGGAGATACAAGAGCAGATCAATCCCAAAGCCAGGAGAAGACAAGGAAAACAAAAACAAAAACAAAAACAAAATCAGAGCTGAATTGGAGGAAACTGAGATGTGAAAAACCACACAAAAGATTAACAAATCCAGGAGCTGGTTCTTTGAAAGAATCTAAATAAAGAAAATTTATTTAGGCTAATAAAGAAAAAAAGAGAGAAGATTCAAATAAACACAATCAGAAATTACAAAGGGGATACTAACACTGACCACACAGAAATACAAAAAGTCCTCAGAGATTACTAGGAACACTTCAGTGCATGCAAGTTACAAAACCTAGAAGAAATGGATAAATTCCTGGAAACATGCAACCACCAAGATTAAACTGGAAGAAATTAAATCCCTGAACAAATTAAAAATGAGTCCTGAAATTGAATCAGTAATAATAAGCCTACCAACCAGAAAAACCCAGGATCAGATAGCCGAATTCTACCAGATGTATAAAGAAGAGCTGGTACCATTCTGAAACTATCCCAAAAAAATGAAAGAATATGAATTCCTCCCTACCTCATTCTATGAGATCAACGTCATACTGATAACAAAACCTGGGAAAGACATAGCAGAAAAAGAAAACGTCAGACCAACATCCTTGATGAACACAGATGCAAAATCTTCAACAGAATACTAGCAAGCTGAATCTACCTGCACATCAAAAATACAATCCCTTATGATCAAGTATGCTTTATCCCTGGGATGCAAAGTTGATTCAACATATACAAATCAATAAATGTGATTCATCACATAAAGAGAACTAAAAATAAGAGCCATACAATTATTTCAATAGATGAAGAAAAGGCTTTTGATAAAATTCGACATCCTTTCATATTAAAAACCCACAACAAAATAGGCATGGAAGAAACATATTTCAAAACAATGAGAACCATCTATGACAATCCCATAACCATCATACTGAATAGGCAAAAGCAAGCAGCATTCTCTTTAAAAACCAGATCAAGACAAGAATGACCTCTCACCATTCCTATTCATCATAGTACTGGAAGTTCTTGATAGATCTATCTGGCAAGGGAAAGAAATAAAAGGCATCCAAACAGGAAGAGAGGAAGTCAAAGTATCCCTGTTTACAGACAATATGATTCTAAACCTAGAAAAAGTCACAGTCTCTGCCCAAAAGTTCCTTAAGCAGGTAAACAATTTCAGCAAAGTTTCAGGACACAAAATCAATGTACAAAAATTAGTAACACCTTTATACACCAACAATCTACAAGCCGATGGCCAAATCAAGAATGCAACGCCATTCACAATAGCCATAATAGGAATAAAATACCTAGGAATACAACTAACCCAACGAGGTGAAAGTCTTCTACATTCAGAATTATGAAACACTACTCAAAGAAATCAGAGATGACACAAACAAATGGTAAACCATTTCATGCTCAATAACAGGAAGAATCAATATTGTTAAAATGGCCATACTGCCCAAAGCAATGTACAAATTCAGTGCTACTCTTATCAAACTACCAATGACATTCTTCACAGAATTAGAAAAAAACTATTTTAAACTTCATACGGAACCAAAAAAGAGCATAAATAGCCAAGAGAAATCTAAGCAAAACCAACAAAGCTGGAGGCATCACATTACCTAACTTCAGACTATGTTACAAGGTTGCAGTAACCAAAACAGCATGGAAGTGGTACAAAAAAAAGATACATAGACCACTGGGACAGAATAGAGCCCCCAAAAATAATGCTGTACACCTATAATCATCTAATATTCAATGAAGTCAAGAAAAACAAGCAAAGAGGAAAGGATTCTCTATTTAAAAATGGTGCTGGAATAACCAGCTAGCCATATGCAGAACACTGCAACTGGACCCCCTCCTTATACCATATTAAAAAAAATCAACTCAAGATGGATTAAAGACTAATGTAAAACCTAAAACTACAAAAACCCTGGAGATTGCTTCTTGGCCTTTTGGCTAAGATCAAGTGTAAAAACCCTGAAAAATAACCTAAGAACTATAATCCTGGACATAGGACCTAACAAACATTTAATGACAAAGACACCCAAAGCAACTGCAACAAAAACAAAGTTGACAAATAGGGCCTAATTAAACTAAAGAGTTTCTGCACAACAAAAGAAACTATCAACAGAGTCAACAGACAACCTATAGAATGGGATAAAATAGAATGGGATCCTATAGAATGGGAGGAATATTAAGCCAAACTTGGACAGTGTATAAGAACTAAGGGCATACCAGAGGAACTATGATCAAATGAAGTCACTACTGCTGTTTTGGCACTCTGATAGCTGAAATTGCCACAGACATAAATTCCAAATTATCCAAAGTTATGTGTTTCTATCACTTAATCCAGATTTTAAATGTTGGACAAAAATCCAAATTAAAATAATTAAATAAAGACATTTTGATTCCCAGATTAGTATATGAGGAAAATAGAGGTAACTCCACAAAAGAAAGAATGTCGGGAGTGGCACAGTGTAATAAATTAGAAGACAGAGGGGTTCAAACTAATAGCCTCATTCAATAACTTATTTCTCACAAGGTTAAAGTTTTCCTAAGTTTTAACATATTACAATGAGCAACTTTAATAACATTACTTTTTAAAATGAACAAAAAGTAACTATTGTTCATAATTCATTATCATTTGACAATCAACAATATAGATAAATGAGTTTATTCTGAATTGAAAAGATTATATTAAGCTAGAAGTATAACTATCTGCAGGGCCTGTTTCACTAGATTCAATACATTTTTAAGAATTCTACAGCAATTTGGAGTTGCCTCAGAAGTCTCAAGGGATGGCTTGGGAGGCAGAGGGAGCAGAGCTCTGGAGAATTCTGTTTTAATTAAAGCAGTTTTTGGAACATTTACTACATTGGAGGTCTGCATAAAATTATTATTTTGAAAGGATTTTGAGCTCCCAAAATTTGAAAACCAGTGAATTATAAAATGGCAGCTTCTACCCACACTATAAAGAAACAATCTGTATATAAATGAATTCTGTTGTTTCAAGAAAATGATTTATTTGTTTCATAAGTGAACTACCTTTTATCAAGTGTTTACTACAAAGCAGATACTTTTCTAGAATTTTCAATAAGCTATTGAATTTAAGTAAGTTTTATAGGATATGGATCTAGTGTTTGGTAGCATAATTAGGGAAATATAGTTAACAGTAATGTATTTATATTTCAAAATAGCTAGAAAAGATTTCAATCGACCCATCATAAATAAATGATCAACGTTTGAGAAAATGAATCTTCCAAATACCCAGATTTGATTATTATACTTTATAGGTTCATATCAAAATATCATATGTACCTTATAAATATTTACAACTAGTATGTGTTCCTAAAAATTAACAATAAAATTAAAAGTTAAATATCTTCACAGGTTTGCCATTGCATGTAAACAAAAAAAAGTTAGACGTATGTACAATCATTTCAAAACACATTTAGTTTTATGTACTTAGAATCTCTTGGCATGTTTTGGTGTTGCCAATTAATTTTCACTCAAACATTCTGGTCTACCCTACTCAATAAAAGCCTTGTTACAGTTGGGTTGAAACACCAAGAGGTTCAATGGGTTAATGAGATTAATGTAATATCCCTCTGCTGTATTTACACAAGTGGAATCCCTTCATTATGTTAATAGAATCCTGTAAGCAAGCCCATGCTTTCTTGAAAGTACACTTGCATAGACTGTACAATACCTAAAGGTGAACCCTAATGCAAACGATGAACTTTGGGTGATTATCATATGTCAGTGTAGGTTTATCAGTTATAACATGTGTACCACTCTGGTGCAGAATGTTGATAATGGGGGAGGGTATACATGTGTAAAAACAGAGAAGACATAAGAAATCTCTGTGCCTCTCTCTTATTTTTGCTGTGAATCTAAAACTTCTCTAAAAACAGCAAGTACTAAAATTAAAAAGTGCACTTGAATATACTTGAATGCCACAAAGTATCTGAAAATATTGTAAATCTAAAAGACTCCAGCCAAGAGGAAAATAAATTTTTACAGTAATCCTCTTATTGGCAAAAACTATCACTTCCTCTTAAACAGCTGTTAATCACCCACATTTAATCTCCAGTTTCTAACCACAAAAGGAAACTAGAAGGTATAAATAGTATAAAGAATATCTTCCTATATAGAGAGAGAAAACTTTAAAATATGTATTTATATATGCTTTTCATATAATAAAATTTGCTTTGTCTCTCACTTCTAGCTTGTTAGAGTTGGCAGAACTATTACATGTATTTGTATCTTCTGCCTATTGCCTTTCTCCTTTGCTTCATCTTCCAAATTGGAGCATAGGTATGATGCCTAGAGATGTAAAAGCCATTTTGTAAGAATGAGAATAGTGCTACATTCTAAGGAAGGTGGAATGGAAGGTTAAGAACAGTTAAGGTAACTGGGGACATAATGGAACTGCCATACTTCCTCTCAATATTCTTCAATACTACGTATGGAACAGAAAAAATATCCTGATGTAGCCAAATTACTGGTTCATTCAACTGAAAGTAATTCTAATTGATATGACAACTGCAGATATTTATTGATTTATTATGGAAGTTAGAAATTGAGATGACAAAACACAAAGGTGAAAGGAGGTATAAGTTATACATGTTTTACTTTTTCCTATGTTGCCATACATGACTATAAATGTCCCAAATTAAAAACACATAGATATTCAATGTTAGATGTATTCATGAAATAATATTTTCATTTAATAATCTTCTATATATTAACAAATATTGATGGATTTTTTAATTATGTAAATTTTATAAACACATATATTTTTCCAAGAACAAATAAGAAATATCATTAATTCAATGAAGCTAAAATATGAAAAATTACTTGTATGTGTTTATTCAGTTCATATTCAACTTAAAGCAACTCACCTGGATTATTTGTCAAAATTCAGTTTGTTTGTTCTTTTTAGAAAAAATGTATTTTACATAATAAATGTCTGCATGAGGTTTTATAGTGATATTTCTATAAATATTACCTGATTAATTCTGAAGATTCTCAAATTTGAATTCAAGTGTTATAGAAGAAATGAACCTATACATGGTGCTCGGATCAGATCTGCACAAAACACTCCTAAATTATTATTAACATGGGCCCTGAAGGAAGACAGTCACATACTTTTGCTGAAGACAGAAGTCAAACAGGATTTGTAGGGCTAAATTATGCAATTTGTCAGTTCCTAGATTTTATAACATAAATTGACAAATAAAAAAACCTATTTAAAAACCATTTAAATAGCTACACCCTTATAGGTCTTTCCATTTATAAATTACATGTTTATGTAATAATTGTAGACAGAAATTTTGTTCATATTAATTAATTAGAAGTCATATATGAGGCTGGCCACCATGGCTCATGCCTCTAATCCCAGTACTTTGGGAGGCCAAGGTGGGTGGATCATTTGAGGTCAGGAGTTTGAGACCACCTGGCCAACATGGTAAAACCCTGTCTCTACTGAAAATACAAAAATTAGCCAGGCGTGGTGGTGGACGCCTGTAGTCCCAGCTACTCAGGAGACTGAGGTAGGAGAATTGCTTGAACCTGGGAGGCAGACATTACAGTAAGCCAAGGTCATGCCACCGCACTCCATCTTGGGAGACAGAGTGAGACTTTGTTTCAAGAAAAAAAAACAAGTCATCATATGAGACAAGTCCATAAACCACAGTTTAATGCACAGTTTGAATACTAAATAAGATGTTGGCCACACCTGCCTTTCCTCCCAAAGGGAACTTTGGTTTATTTGACACAATTTAGGAGTAGACATTTTGTTTAATGCCTCTTTTTTATCTGCTGAAAAAGAAAATTTCAACATAATATTTGAAATTGTTCAGGGGCTTATGACTGTATTTTTTCTCTTTATCAGATTGTTTCTCAAATGTATTCATAATTTTTAATTTCACAATATATTTAGTCAAATTTACATACATGCAAACATGTATACACACCATATTTATACATATTCTCATTTTTCTTTTTATGTATGAATATCAATTCCTCAACATAATGTTAAGATATTTCCAACATTGATATGGTAAATATTGCTCAATGCATTCACAATTCAGTAAAAAATGTATATAAATCTTAGAGACATATTGAATCTTTTGTATTCACTCTTTTTTTTTTTTTTTTGTATTCACTCTTAATTCAAGAAGTCACTACAGGAGACAACATTTTTATGTAAAATAAAATTTACATAAAATTATACATAAGAATTAAATTTCAAAAGAAGTTGGATAATGCTTATACTGTTGTGCTCATTTTTTCCTATTTTAGCATAAATTACAACAAATGTTCTAAGGCAAAAACACAGTCAAAGGGAGATATGGTTGTGCAATAATACAGTTAATCAAATAGTTTCTAGTATATTAACAAATATTGATAGATTGATTATATTGAAATGTTTCCAAAAATAAGGTACTTATAAAGGTAGCATTCAATGTACAGACTAAATAAGCTTCAGAAAGCATTCAATCTAAATCTATGTGATCTACGTATTATTTTGATTGAATATACTGTGTGAAATGTAAAAAACATGCGTACAAAGAAAAATGAACAAATGATCATGATATGCTAACAGTAATCACAGAGACACAGTAGCAGACAACACAGTAAAAGATTAAAGTGATGCTGAGTTTTCACTGATGTATGTTCTGTCACAAAAAGTTTAGGCCACCAGTAACAGAGTATGTAATAAAAGATTAAAGAGATACTGAGTTTTCACTGATGTATTTTCTGTCATAGGAAGTTTAGGCTATTGTTTTCCCAACACCTCAAGTGGGAAAATAAATACCTTCTAGGCAAATAGAAAGTTTCTGTAGGCCAAGGTAATTTAGTATCTGTTCTGGCAGATGACATATGCAATTTTTTATCCTCTCTGAGACCACCTGAAGAGCTGTCCTTGTGTGCCTAAGTGATTATTAAAATACCTCTTTGCAAGTGTTTACCTGAAGGCTATAGGAAAAGTGAGATGTCTTCTCAATTCTGGAGAAATTCAATTTAATAAAGTTGATTTTAAGCTCTATTACATCTCAACTCTATTTTCTCCATGGTTATTTCAGAGGGAAGGAAGGGATGTCTCTGTTGGAAAACAGATCTGTGGTGTCAAAAGACAGTATTTGGATTCTTGTCTTCAGAACAGTGAAAATAATTCATGGGTAATCAGAAAAAGCCATTCTGAAAAAATAAAAATACAATGACTCCTTAGGAAGGGAAAATAAAATAAGAATGCACCTGGATCCTTGGTACTGTTTCAACAAAAGTAATTTCTGTCTCTTGAACATACTAGGCATTTTCCTGACTCTTCTCTGCATGGAGCAGTTTTCAGTTTGAAATTCAAGGGAAATTTCCTTTACCTCCTTCGGACTTATTCTAATCACATGCTCTCAATAAACCTATCTTAGGCCACCCCACCCTCCATGCCAACACTCCTAATCCTTCTCACCCTGTTCTATTTTTTTTCTTTTTTCTTTAACATTTCTTTTCTTCTTACAAACTGGATATTTTACTTAAACGTTTTATTGTCACTCCTTCTCCTAGAATGAAAGTTGCGCAAGGGCAGATGCTCAGGCAGTATCTGTGGAGATGATGGGTGGATAAATAATTAATACTCTGTAAATATTTATTTGCTTTTAATATGTGCCATGTCCTTTCAGGCACTCTAGATATTTTCTCTGTTTATACATAAATATTCTAACGTGAAATATAGCTATTAAATAAATGCTTAAATGTCATCAATAAATATGAAATATTATGGGAAATTATAGGAGATAATGATATCAAATCCAGGGCTTCAGAGAAGTTCCACTACGAAATTGAGCTAAAATTTTGTTCTGATGAATGAGTAAAAAAAATTTTCTAAGAAATATGAGCAAAAAGCTTTTTGTTTGCAAACATTGTTTGAGTCACCTTGTTTGTTGACCAAATAACAGTATTCAGATTATACTTAATCTTTGTTATCAGAAATTTGGTCTCATTCTTTCTCGTGTGACCCATATCCTCCAAAATAAAAATAGAATCACTTTATTGATTGGCATAGGTAGTCAAGACACCCTTACAAATGATTGACTATTTAAATATAAAGTTAGATACAACAAATACTTGTTTTATATACAAGCAAAGGGGTGATGCAATGAGGGTTGTTACATCTCTTACTTTTACACACTAAATTTATCAACAACTACTGATTAAACCAGAGCTAGTAAAACACAGTGTAAACTCTGACTAAAAATATCTCTAACTTACCAGAAAAGATTTGGCTTCTTTCCTCATGATGATAAGGTATAAATATTCCATGGAGCACTAACTAGAGAGGAAGGGGTACACATGAAAGATATTTTGGCTATTTGGATTCTCATCAGACAATTTGTCCCTCTGTACATCCCTTTTTTTTTTCCTAGCAGAATGAGGTGAAGACTAGAAAAGGGAAAATTGTCTGTATTGAAGAGGTAAGAATCATCAAATGTCTTCAGTTTCATGTGAATATAATCAGGAGAAGGTGAAATAGAGATGGTCTGTGAATTCTTATGCTTCGGTTCACAAAGTTGCTATCTCATCTCAGACAATACCCTCACTCACAGGATAATGCGTTCTTGGCAAATATCATAGCAGCCTCTTTAAGAATATCTACAGGATGGGTCTGCTTGTACAGTTGTGCAGCTACGGCACTGGTAGGAATTGTTTGCTGTGTACTATGAAAAAAAATCTGATGTAGATGTTAATATTTGATAACATTAAAAGATGAGAGAACAAGCTGTCCAATCCTGGTGTTTCTGAGATTTTGGTCACCTGTAAACCAAAAGTGTACATATTCATTTTTCTCATTTGTCTTGCACTTTTATGGCAAGACAAAATAAGTGAGTAGGTTGAGTCTGTGCACGTTTCTGAAGAACGCACAGAGGAAGGGTGAGACTAGTAATTGGGTGTGTGGGGTATCCTTCCAAGACACCTACTGAATGTTCTTTTGCCTATTACAGTGAGAAGAGTTTTTATTAATCACTAAGTATTTGATCACTTATTCTCAATATTTATGTAAAACAAAGGACACAATTGAATGTCAGCGTTACAATTAATGCTATTAGTCTCATAATATTTCAATATATATTGTTCTTTCAGATTTAGGTATTTTACCTCTTTGTACAATGAATAGTTGGAGAGATTCTCCAAATATATATATTTTGGAGATGGTGTCTCGCTCTTGTTGCCCAGGCTGAAGTGCAATGGTGCAATCTCTGCTCATTGCAACCTCCACCTCCCGGGTTCAAGCGATTCTCCTGCCTCAGCCTTCTGAGTAGCTGGAATTACAGGCACGTGCCACCACTCCAGGCTAATTTTTTGTATTTTTAGTAGAGACAGAGTTTTGCCATGTTGGCCAGGCTGGTCTCAAACTCCTGACCTCAGGTGATCCACCCGCCTTGGCCTCCCAAAGTGCTGGGATTATAAGCATGAGCCACTAGTTGGAGAGATTCTTATATGCAAGAAAATTTTCTTATTCTCCATAAAAACCCTCTATGTTTTATTTCCTCAAGAATAATGCATATTTGTGGTTATGCTCAAGCCAGGTGTTACTGTTACTTAGCTAGTTTCTTTTTAACTGGTTTATGTCTAACTGACTCTAGTCTTTGTCTTTCCCACCAGCTGTACACTCAAACAGCTGTGCCTCCCCCTCTTTCACTCAGAGCAATTTCCAGGGACTTGTATTTAAAGGAGAGTGAAATGTTGTCTCTAATTATAACAGCAATCTGTTCCGCAGCAGTTTTCACACTCTACTTACATTCCTTACTGTGTTTTTCCAATACTTTTACCCTTTCTTCCATTTCTCTAATTTTTGCTCTAAACCCATCAAACTGCTGATTAACTGAATTATTTTTCACGTTCATTAATTCTAGCACACTTTTTTTGAAGCCTGTATGGTTGTTTGCATTGATATTTAACATCAAGTTTGAGTTATTTCTCAACTTGTAATCCATGCAACTTTATTCATTCATAAATAAAAACATTCCCACTCTATCCCTCCCACTGTAGTTACTATGGATAAAGTAAAAATGGATACTGTGCTTCTTATTAAGTATAATAATTTAATTCCCTCAAGAAGAGTTGCTTTACCAACTTAGTTCTAATTCTTATCCAGCCTATATTTGTTAAAAGAAATAAGTCCCTATGTTAGACCCTATTGTAAATATAGTTATAGTTCTCGTTAAGTTAGTAAACACGAACTTTACTAGATTGTGTGTGTGTCTGTATGTGTGTGTGTGTATGGGTGTATATGCACATACATATCACAAGATTTTACACCAACCTCTACCCTCGACAACACATCTTTGGGTACAAATAAATAGATGGTTTTAAGGATGGATATTTCTTGTCATAGCGTTTGTCTCCTTACTGTTACTCAGTGATGCAAAGCTAAAAAGAGCACTGTGCTCATGGTGGAAAATAATTGCCAGGACTTGACAGGGAAGAATGTACTCATTCCACACCCCGGGCAGAAGTCTGCTGAGATCAACAGAAGAAAGATAGTTAGTGAGCAAATTCATCAAGACCAGTATCATGTATTTCTCCCCCTGGCCTGATGGCTGATTTGCACTCCTCCTGTAAGCAACAAAACTGCAAAACCAGTGCTACAAAACAGAAGCACCTGTAAGTCCGTGGGAGCACATCTTTGCTCAACAAGAGATCCTGACAACTAACAACTAACAACCATCTGCCTGAGACACAGTTCGAGTTTTTAAGATGCATCAGTTCCCCTTTCCAGCCTGAAGCCTTATCATCAAACAATGCTTCCAATGCTTGGCATCTTGAATTATAGAATCATAAACTATTAGAGCTTGCTTGGTGGGCAATTATGTGAGGCCACCCTCACACTTTCCAAAAGATAATGAGCATAGGCTAATTTGATGGCATTTCAAGGTCATGCATCTCTTTGAAAAAGAGATCAGAATAAAATCCAGATTTCAAATTCCTGATCTAGTGTTATTTTTATGCTGCCTTCCTTAAATAGTTATTTCTTAAAGTTAAACTAAAAGTAATCAAGTCACAGGAAGCCTCTGAATTAACATGACATTTTGAAGACTATGATTTTCAAGATAAGCCTTCTTAACCTTATCCCCAAGCAATCAGCTGTTGTTTGAACTTTACAACAGATAACCCATGCTTTTGTTTTTCTTTTTCTTTTTTTTTTTTTTTGCCAGATCCCCTGATGAATGAGTGGAGAAATTGTTGAGTTGGCAGCCCAAGTTTACGAAAACAATCTGTAGCACTGGAACAGTGAAGCTAACTGGCACATATGGGCAGTGAAAACATGGCCATGGCCTCATTAGCACCATGTGTTAACAAATGGAGCTAAGCAGTCAAGTGTGAAGGTGAGGCAGGCATGGAGAAGGTCTGTGTACCCTAAAATGGACATGCTTGGTTTCACTGTGGAGTTTTTCCTGGTTGTAATTAAAGCCTGATCCTTTCCAGCTGTACTGGCACAGATTGTTTTAAGATAAACTCAATCTATAATTAAAAAGCTCATTAATCACTTCCCAAATTATTGGTTGTAATATAAAATGGAGATGGAAACCATTCCTGCTGTGAAAAATGGTAACAATATTAATAACTGTGGCTGTAACAGATGTTAATGGTAAAGGGACCTCTCTGTTACTGCTCATAGTTTTCCATTTTCACACCTCAATCACTAAGCAAGCAACTGAATATCCAAGTAATCTTTAATTCAATGTGTTTTCTATTTTTAAATACATTCAGCATTTTTAAGTGTATTCATTGTGATATAAGAATTTTAGTTGTGATTTCATATTAAATTTATTAAAATACACTCAAAGTACCTAAATGTAACTGGACTAAAAATGAGATTATTTAACTTTTATGGTCACTGAAAATCCATCTAGATACTTACTCTTAATATTTCTAGCTATCAGACTTTGAGCTTTTCTCTGTCCTAGAACTCAATCTTCATATCAACTTTATGAGCTTACAGAAATAAAGGAACTTGCCCAAACTAATGAGAATAATCAACAGAACTCTAAATAGGTGACCATTTCAGTTGTGGTTCTATGGTAAAGAACTTCCCAATATTGTGTATGACCAAATGTTGGTTTCCCTGGGAGATATCCAGGTTGTATTTATTGTCCCCGAGACCGTTATGGTGCATTTAGCAGTTGTTCCTGATTTTTTGTTGTTGTTGTTTAAAATCATTATCAATAGTTGCATTAATTTAGGATGGATTGATTTAGGATTGGTTTGGCATATCTCTAATTTTTACTTTCATCTTCTGATATTGTCTCTATTGTATTGTGTGAGACACTCATGGGTAGAGAATTGAATTCTAACACATTTCAGTCTGAAAGACAACCAAAAACCCAATTTTAATTTCTGGACCTTTTCCAGAAGCAAAAGAGCCAACATATTTAAGGACAGCACGCTAACTAATAAAATGAGGTACACTCTTCTACATGGCTATCCTTGCTGGCCACTTTAAAATAGCTAGGGTGCCACGACCCTTGCTGAAGTTAGAAGATACCAAAAGCTACCAGGGTTAATGAGAAATTCTGTCAATTTTTATTGGCTATATTTTAAATATATGTATTATACAAAGAGTAATCCTGCAGTAGAACACATAGTAGTCCAGATGTGTTGTTATAATGATTATTTTTGTCATCTGTGGTTCAAAACTACAATTCTATATTTGTTATATTGTCATGCTTTTGCCTTTGTTGCTCTGTATTATTTAAAAAAAAAAAAAAAATTCAGCAGCAATAAGCCCAAACGAGTACATGTGCAATGGAAAAATAAGTTCTGAGTTTCTATTGTTTAGGATAGTTGATATCAAAAACCTAATCACACAAAATGTTCATGTTGCACGTTTGCCATCCACATTGGTGACACAATGAAGCACAAGAGAACTCTGGGACTTGAATTTGTTGAACAATCAGTATAAAGCTAGTTGATATGTGAAAAAAATGTGTGCCCAAATATAACAATTTAGCAAGAGTAACTGCTGAAAGTGTGTTTATACACCTCCCTATGAAAGCCAAATTTGCATTCAAAGATTTCTTTCCAAAATTGTTTTCACTATACTCATCTTCAAGTTTTCCTATGCACTTCCTATGCACTACAAAAAATGAAATAACCATGAATGTGTGGCTATGCTAACAGAACTCCATAGATAATAAAATGATCCCAGTATATATCTATGTCATCAGATAACTTCAAATACAAGGTCAGTGGAATCCTGATATAGGTTAATTTTTAAAATCCAATTTGTGAAATCAAAGTGAAGTCATTAAAAATTCATTCTGTCAAAGGCTAAACCCTAACCATTACTCTAAATGCTATCGTAAGGTTATTATTAGCTGTCATATTTTGCCAATTGAAATAGAACTTGTAGTTATCTGAGTTTACTTATGCATACACATACAGACAGAATATAATTAAAATACAAAATTTTAGTTATGTGGCTCTTGTACAAAACAAAACAAAATTCTGCATATTATGATATTTTGCACTCTGATGCCCATTATCAGTTATATTTTAGAAATGTCTGTCCTTGGAAAAACTATTTTATAAATCAACCTAAAGAACCATGTGCGGTATTTAACATTATGTAAGGCAACACCTATATTTCAGTTGAAATTTATTTAAAGTTGAAAATTTTATTCAAAATATTCACTGAATAGGAAGCTAAAATTTAATCCTTAGTAGCTTTTAGTATGTGTAGTTATTTAAAACAAGACTTAGAGCTTCCTGTTTTCCCAGGAAGCACCCAGATGGCAGCGTGGGTCTCCCCACCCATCCCACCACTGGTAGCCAGGCAAGCTACACCTGCTAGAGTTTCTAGCCCAGTGGTGCTACTTCTGCCTACATTTGCCAAGGGGTGAAACCTCCTGTTTCCCTAAAAATACCCAGATGGTGTGGGGGCAACTCCAGCCATCCCACCTCTCATACCCAGATGGGCCATACCTGCTATGGCTTCTACCTCAGTAGTCCTGTTTCAACCTGAACTCTGTGGGCAGGCACAGACCTTGTTTCCCTATGAAGAACACAGACAGCACATTGGGGCTGACCTGGCAAGGATGCCATTTGTATGCCAACTGCAGCCCCTACCTGAGGGAGCCTCATTGACCAGAATACCCTACAATAGAAACACGAGCATGGAGACATAATCAGAGGGGGCTTCTCTAAGACCCAGGAGCAGACTAGAATAGAAGTCAGTGAACCACACCCACCTTATACCATAATCAAATTCCCAAGGGCATGAAGAAAGAAGAAAGCATAATATTTCCGAAAGACAGCAACTTCAAAGATTAAAGGAACAGCAGTCCACACAAATGAGAAAGAACCAGTGTAAGAACTCTGACAACTCAAAAAGCAAGAGTATCTCCTTACCTCCAAATAATTGCATGAGTTCACCAGAAATGTTTCTTATCCAGGCTGAAATGACTGATACGACAGAAATAGAATGCAGAATATTGATAGGAATGAAGATCATTGAGATGCAGGAGATAATCAGACCCTCTCTGTGTTATGTAAGGATTCAAATTTTAAAATACAGAAGCTGATAGACAAAATGGCTATTATAAGAAGCAAAATGACCAGACAGAGCTGAAAAACAAACTAGAAGAGTATCTTAATCCAATTGCAAGTATTGACAGTAGAACTGACCAAGCTGAGGAAAGAATTTCAGAACTTGAAGAGTGGCTGTATGAAATAACTTTGTCAGAAAAAAAGTTTTAAAAATCAACAGAGAAGAATGAACAAAACCCCTGAGAAATATGTACTCAGGTAAATCTATAACTCATTGGTGTCCCTGAAAGAGAGGGAGAAAAACCAAGCACCCTGGAAAATATATTTCAAGATATCAGCCATGAAAATTTCCCCAACTTGGGTAGAGAGGCCAACACCCAAATTCAGGAAATGCAGAGAAACCTTGTCAGATACTACAGAAGACGACTACCCCCAAGACACATAATCATCAAATTCTTAATGTTGAAATGAAAGAAAAAAAAATGTTAAAGACAACTAGAGAGAAGAGGCAGGTCACTTACAAACAAAACCCCATCAGGCTAACAGCAGACCAATGGCAGACACTGCAATCCAGAAGAGACTGGGGGCCTATATTCAGAATTCCTGAGGGAAAGAATTTTCAACCAAGAATTTCATATCCAGCCAAACTAAGCTTCATAAGCAAAGGAGAAATCAGATTCTTCTCAGACAAGAAAATGCTAAGGAGGATTGTTAACACCAGACCTGCCTTACAAGCAGTCCTAAAACGAGTGCTAAATATGGAAAGTAAAGACCATTACTGGCCACTACAAAAACACAGTAACATAGAACAGTGACAGCATAAAGCAGCCACACAAACAAGTCTGCATAATAACCAGCTAACAAAGTGATGACAGGATCAAATCCAGACATATCAATAGTAATTTTGAATATAAATGGGCTAAACTCCCCAAATAAAGGCCACAGAATGGCAAGTTGATATAAGAAGCAAAACCCAATGGTATGCTGTATTCAAGAGATCCATGTCACATGCAATGACACCCATAGGCTCAAAGTAAAGGGATGGAGAAAAATCTGTCAAGTTAATGGAAATCATAAAAAGGCAGGGGCGGCTATTCTAATTTCAGACAAAACAGACTTTAAATAAAACAAAACCAAAAGATCGAAAAAGACAAAGTGAAGCATCACATAATGTCACATAATAGCAAAGAGTTATTCTAAACAAAAAGACCTAATTGTCCTAAATACATACGCACCCAACACAAGCACCCAGATTTATAAAGCAAGCTCTTAGAGACCGACAAGGGGACTTAGATAACCACCCAATAATAGTGGGAGACTTCAACACCACACTGAGAGAAATAGACTGATCATTGAGGCAGAAAACTAAACAAAGATGTTCAGGAACTGAACTGGATATTTGAACAAATGGACCTGATAAACATCTATAGACCTCTCTACCTTAAAAGAGCAGAATATACAGTCTTCTTATCTGCATATGGCACATACTATAAAATCAAGCACACAATCAGGCATAAAACAATCTGGAGCAAATTAAAAAAAAAAAAAAAAACCTGAAATCAGACCAACCTTGCCCAGACCACAGTGCAATAAAAAAATCAGTACTAAGAAAATTACTCAAAACCATACAATTGCATGGAAATAAACAATCTCTTCCTGAATGTGCTCTGGGCAAATAATGAAACTAAGACAGAGATTAAGGAATTATTGGAACCTAATGAGAACAAAGATACAACGTAACAGAATCTCTAGGACATATTCAGAGCCCTGTAAAGAGGAAAGTTTATAGCACTAAATGCCCATATCAAAATGTTAGAAAGCTCTCAAATTAACAACCTGACATCACAATTCGAGGAACTAGAGAAACAAGAGCAAACCAAGCCCAAGGCTAGCAGAAGTTAAGAAATAACCAAAATCAGAGGTAAACTGAAGAAAATTGAGATGTGAAATAAACATACAAAATATCAATTAATCCAGGAGCTGGTTATTTGAAAGAATGAATAAGATAGATAAAACATTTGGTAGACTAATAAAAAAACAGAGAATATCCAAATAAACACAATCAGAAATGAGAAAAAGGACATTACCACTGACCCTGTAGAAATACATAAATCTTCACAGACTGCTAGGCAAACCTCTATGCATACAAGCTGTAGAAAATCTAGAAAACATGGATAAATTCCTGGAAACGAACACAACCTCCCAAGATTGAACCAGGAAGAAATTGAATCCCTGAACAAATCAATAATTAGTCCCAAAATCTAATCATTAATTAAAAGGCTACAAACCAGAAAAAGCCTAGGACTGGACATATTTACAAATTCTACCAGATGCATAAAGAAGAGCTGGTACCATTCCTACAGAAACTATTCCCCAAAATTAAGTAGTATGAACTCTATTCTTAACTCATTCAATGAGATCAGCATCATCCTAATACCAAAACCTGGCAGAGACACAACAGAAAAAGAAAACTTCAGACGCAAGGTTGGTTCACCAAACATAAATCAAAAAATGTGATTCACCACATAAACAGAATGAAAAACAAAAACCACAGGAGTATCTCAATGGATGAAGAAGGGGCTGTCATAAAATTCAACATCCCTTCATGTTAAAACCCTCAACAAAATAGGCATGGAAGAAACATTCCTCAAAATATCAAGAACCACCTATGAAAATCCCATAGCCAACATAATGCTGAATGGGCAAAAGCTAGAAACTTTCCCCTGTAAAACTGGCACAAGACAAGGATACCCTCTCTTACCTCTCCTGTTCATCATAGTACTGAAAGTCATAGTGAGAGCAATCAGGCAAGGGAAAAAAAAAAAAAAAACAAAAGGTACACAAATAGAAAGCGAAGAAGTCAAATTACCCCTGTTTGCAGATGATATGATTATATACCTAGAAAACTCCACAGTCTCTCCCCAAAAACTCTTTGAGCTGATAAACAACTTCAGCAAAGTTTGTTTGTTTGTTTGTTTTGTTTGTTTTGTTTGTTTTTGAGACACAGTCTGGTTCTGATGACCAGGCTGGAGTGCAGTGGCATGATCTCGGCTCACTGCAGGCTCCGCCTCCCAGCTTCATGCCATTCTCCTGCTTCAGTCTCCCAGTAGCTGGGACTACAGGCGCTGGCCACCACGCCCAGCTAATATTTTGTATTTTTAGTACAGACGTGGTTTCACAATGTTAGCCAGAATGGTCTGGATCTCCTGACCTCATGATCCGCCCACCTTGGCTTCCCAAAGTGCTGGGAATACAGGAGTGAGTCACCGCACCTGGCCTTCAGCAAAGTTTTATAACATAAAGTCAATGTAAAAAATTAGTAGCACTCCTATACACAAAGAGCATCCAAGCTGAGAGCCAAATCAAGAATGCAATGTCATTCACAATAGCCACAAAAAGAATAAAATACCCAGGAATACAGCTAACTAAGGAGGTGAAAGACCTTTACAGTAAGAATTACAAAACACTTCTCAAAAAAATCAGAGATGACACCAACAAATAGAAAAATGTTCCACGCTCATGGATAAGATGAATCAATATTGCTAAAATGGCCAAACTGCCCAAAACAATTACTGATTTAATGCTATTCCTATCAAAGTACCAATGACATTCTTCACAGAATTAGGAAAAACTATTTTAAAATTTATATGGAACCAAAAAAGTGACTGAATTGCCAAGGCAATACTAAGCAAAAAGAATAAAACTGGAGGCATCACATTATCCTACTTCAAACTGTACTATGAGGCTACAGTAACTCAAACAGCATGGTAATGGTGCAAAAACAGTCACATAGACCAATGGAACAGAATAGAGAGCCCAGAAATAATGCTGTACACCTATAACCATCTTACCTTCAGAGAAAATGACAAATTTCCCATAAGCAATAGGAAAAGAACTCCCTATTCAAAATATGGTGCTGGGAAAACTGGCTAGCCATATGCAGAAGATTGAGCCCAAACCCCTTTCTTATACCATGTAAAAAATTAACTCAAGATGTATTAAAGACTTAAATTGTAAAGCCTAAAACTATAAAAACTCTGTAAGATAACCTAGGAAATACCATTCTGGACATGGGACCTGGCAAAGATTTCATGATAAAGATACCAAAAGCAATTACAACAAAAACAAAATTGACAAGCAGGACTTAATTAAACTAAGGAGCTTCTACATAACAAAAGAAACTATCAACAGAGTAAACAGATAACCCACAGAATGGGAGAAATATTTGCAAACAATGCATCCAACAAATATTAAATATCCAAAACCTATTAGAAACTTAAACAAATTTGCAAGCACAAAACAAACAACCCCATTAACTCTTTTCCCATTTTACCCAGGAATACTTGTCAGTGGTGCTTGTGGCTGCGACATTTACCCTAAATAAGTTTGCCACAAAATATCTCACTCTTATTATTATTATTGTATCACTCTAGTGTATCAGCTTTGGAAACAAAAGACAACATTGTATTTATAGCATTCTGGTTTTAGTAGATGTATTTCCACTCACAAAATATAGTAATTCTTGATCACTGAAAATGTCCAATCTGAGAAAATGTAGCATTCCTGCGTGTGATGTTAACATTGTTCTTGAACAATTTTTGGCCTAAGATTCATTTGATAAATTCAATTTTTCCAAAATGGATGATTCTGATGATTCAGACAGTTCTGTTTTTGCTTCTGTTTAGAAATAATTCCAAGAACTTTTATGTTTTCTTTTCACATTGAAAATCAGTCAGATTTGCTTCAGCCTCAAAGTGCATGTTTATGTAAAATTAGATGAGTGCTGGCAGCGAGCTGTATTTTTTTTTTCCTAAACAGCAAAAAAGTTAAAAAGTGGGCAAATGACAAAAGCAGACATTATTTAAAAGAAGACATACACACAGCCAAAAAGCATGTGAAAAAAATGCTTAACATCTGTAATTATTAGAGAAATGCAAATCAAAATCACAATGAGATAGCATCTCACACAGGTCAGAATGGCTATTATCAAAAAGTCAAAAAATAACAGATGCCGGCAAGTTTGTGGAGAAAAGGGAACACTTACACACTGCTGGTGAGGAGAGGATGTAAATTAGTTCAGTTATTGTAGAACGCAGCTGGTGATCTCTCAAGGAACTCAAAACAGAGTTACCATTTGACCCAGCAATCCCACCGTTGGGTATATAACCAAAGGAATATAAATCATTCTACCCTAAACACACATGCACATGTATGTTCATGGCAACATTGTTCACAATAGCAAAGACATGGAATCAAGGTAAATGTCCATCAGTGGTAGACTGGGTTTTAAAAATGTGGAAAATATATACAATGGAATGCTGTACAGCCATTAAAAAACGAGATAATGGCCTTTGCCGCAAGCAGACTAACAGAAGAACAGAAAACCAAATTTCAGACATTCTCACTTTAAGTGGGAACTAAACATTGAGTTTGGACTCAAATTAAAAACCTATAGCCACTGGAGCCTATTTGAGGTTGGATGGTAGGAGGATGGTGAAGACAGAAAACTACCTCTTGGGTACTATGCTCATTATCCAAGTGCTAAAATAAATTGTACACCAAATCTCCATGACATGCAAATTGCCTACTAAGAAACCTGCATGTACTCCCGAACCTAAAATAAATGTTAAAAAAATTAAAAAATAATAAAACAAGTTTAAAATGTAAAAACTAATTTTTTCTTTTTCTTGTATGAATATTTATCAAAGAAAGATACTCTGAAGTCCACAGGTAAAAAGACAGTAGCTCTGAATATATTTGGGCTGTGATATTTTCACATTTAAACAGAAAAGAAGCAGGATTGATACTATTCTTTCTCTACCAGTGTATTTTTCTGAACATTTCCCAATTAAAAATCTGCTGTAAGATTGAGTCAATTGAAAGCATCAAACATTTTAATTAAGCACACAATTAGACTGTGATGAAGATTATGAACATATTTATGATAAAATATAAAAATTGAATATTAAATGTTGAAAACAATTTTTCTTTATAAATGCACAAATTACTTGGTATTAGTGATATATATAATGAGAAACTGATTAAAATATATAAAATGTCACAA
The DNA here is from genome assembly GCF_000951045.1 of Mandrillus leucophaeus. Taxonomy (NCBI): domain Eukaryota; kingdom Metazoa; phylum Chordata; class Mammalia; order Primates; family Cercopithecidae; genus Mandrillus; species Mandrillus leucophaeus. The sequence continues at coordinate 363,711 of NW_012108097.1, forward strand.
AAATAATTTAAATGGCTTATATTTTAATGTTTAAGTAAAAATTAACAGTATTTTTAAAATTTTGCTGTAATATATTTTAAGTTGCATTTTTGAAAATAATTGTTTTTAAAAACGTATTTTGAAAATTTTTATTTTAAAAAACAAATTTATTTTGAGAATTTTTTATGTCTCAACTTATTAAACAAATTTGTTAGTAAAATATTTCAGAAATTATATAATTTCAATTATTTTCAGCAAAATATTTTGCTTTCAAAAGTGTCCTGGTCTAGACAATAAATTGTATAATCAACTTATTGCTAACACATAAAAATTTCTTTCATTTTAATTTAGCAAATGCTGTAGCAACACATAAAAATTCCATTTTTTAATTTGAAAAGATTCAGAAAAAAGAGAAATCAGAGAGAATGTGGTCTCCAAAAGACCTCAAAGAATCTTGTTTTTTTTTTTTGGAGACGGAGTCTCGCTCTGTCGTCCAGGCTGGAGTGCAGTGGCGCGATCTCGGCTCACTGCAAGCTCCGCCTCCCGGGTTCATGCCATTCTCCTGCCTCAGCCTCCTGAGTAGCTGGGACTACAGGCCCCCGCCACCGCGCCCGGCTAATATTTTGTATTTTTAGTAGGGACGGGGTTTCACCGTGGTCTCGATCTCCTGACCTTGTGATCCGCCCGCCTCGGCCTCCCAAAGAATCTTCTTAAAGATACACATGCCGCTAATTTTTGATGAAAGAAAACAGTAATTATAAGAAAGTATTATTTATCTAACACTATGGCAATTATTAACAAGTAACAATTTGCAGATAGTGGGATTGTGAAGCAGGATAGTCCCCTGACCCCTTTGCAGGACTCGCAACTTGTTTACCCAGCCTGCAGGCTCAACTCCTCATAGGAGGAAGTACTTGAGTGAACAAGGCAGGAACTGTAGTACATGAGGCACTGGAAACCAACTCGCTATTTCAGCACCAGCAGGAGCGTACTCCTCTCACTCAGACCTGCTGTGCTCCACCCCTTGTGGGAGGGAGCACACAGGTGAGTGGGTCCAGGAGCTGAGGTGATTGCATTTGGGCACTGGAAGGAGTAAACTCTGTGCAGGCCCTGCAGCAGCATTTTGGGGGTGCCCCCAATCCTTGAAGCCCCAGAAAAACAATGTCTTTCTTTGTGCCTCAAATGACAGGACTATTCTTTCAACCTAAAATTCAATGGATTCACTTTGGGGCAATTCCCTTCCTTCCCTTTCTTATGGTTTATACTTTGTAATCATGCCTATCATGCATTGTCCAATCAGATGCTATTTCTCTCCATCTTTGTATTGCTCTCTGCCACTGATCACCTTTCCTTCTGTCCACTGAAACAATGACTAGGAATACCATTTTCTCATCAGCAACCTCACCTGCAGGTCTGTTCCCAGTCATCTAGCATTTTGTGATGCTGTAAGGAGAAACGCACAAACGTCAAAGCAAAGCTTCCCCTATTTGATCATTTTGCCTAGCACTGACATTTTAAAAGGTCATTTAACACACAGTGGTGGCAGTTTCAAAGTATTCACAATTAGAGGTTTTGTGTACTATGTGAACAAATGGGAAGTATAAAAGAACTTTTACGTATTTTAACATGAATTTGTCTCTAGTAATACCCTTAATATGATAATTATAGTAATATTTTAGCATGTCTTAACATTTTATCAAGTTTTTCCAAAGTTCCATGAAATTTTCTTTCTCCACTGGGAGATCTTAACTTGCATTAAATACATCAATATATTTACCTTTATCAATATCTCTGGTGAATAATTTCACTCTAAAATGTAAGTTCAGTTTTTCTCTGTTATTTCAATCATGTTCAGCTGTTTACCAATTTATGAGTAGTTATTTAAGGAGATTCTATTTAGAGACAATTTGTTAAATTATATAAATTTAGGGCTTAATCTGCTAAATTTTAAAAAATGATTATAGCAAATGCAAGGAAGCTAAACATTATTAGAAAAAATTATAATCTCCATTTTTGTTTTTCAAAACATTGGATTTCAAATTCTACCTTCTGATAGTTAACTACTTTTACAGTATATATTACTTTTAGAATCTTTGCATTCTAAACCTGAGTTCTGAATATTAAGTTTAATACAGAGTCATTTTCCACATAAGTAAATTTGGCTTTTACAATTATTAAAAACACATCAAAAGGCGAAAGATCATTATGCACATGTACCCTACAACTTAAAGTATAATAATAATAATAAAAGAAGAAAAAAACCACATCAAAAGTGTTCTGATAACAAAGCAAGACTGTGTTTAGTAATACATTCTAATGTTTTCAGAAATATTGTACGTTTTGATCATATGTGTGATTTCTTTAGTCTGAAGAAATAAAGGAACATAGGAGATTTACACTGTATAAAATAAATTACATTCATATTAAAAATTTAAAAAAATATATTTCTGTGACATACAAATATATGCATCTATATTGCATAAATATATATTGTACTCAACCACATATTTGCAGGGGAAACTAATAGTTGATCTTGTCTTGGACTCTTTTTGAACACGATGAAATAATGATCTACTTGTCACTGCCCTGCTATTCTTCCTGTTCTCTGACCAGATTATAAGTAGAATCATATAATAAAATTTTGTAAATAACCGAGAGGAATATTTTGCACAAACTATTTACTCAATATTAGAGAACTGTTTTTAGGCAAAGCCAAGGCTAGAACAAAGTTTTTCTGATGTCTACTGCAGTGATTTTTAGAAAGTGAATATATACAACTGACTACTTACCAAAGTATTTTATTGACTCAGCTTTTCATATACCTATGCTTATTTATCTGCACATGTTTATCAAATACTTTGTATAGCAGGCTCACTACATATTTGATTGAATAGTTTTCCTAATGTAGTATTTGCATCATTTAAAAAAATAACTCTAGTCCTTGTTAGCACATGCAACAGGGACTATACAGGAAAGAGACAAAAAATGAAGTTAGACCAGTTTGGCTCATGATGAAACAAAACCTTCTTTTGACCAGCATTTCTCTACTTTTTTTTTTTTTCCCTTTAATCTTGCACATGGAAAAGATAGTTCAGCCTCCTATAGAGTATAACATTCTATAACAGATGCAGAAGAAATATTTCAGCATCTTCAAATACCTCTTATCCCTACTGTTGATTTCTGTGTTAGTTTTGCCTGATTGGTTTAGCAACTCTGAGGAGCTGTGTTGTGCTCTCTATTTGGATGATGTTTTAGTAGTAATTTTAGGCTAAAGACTTCACTCAATTGGCCCTTTTGAAATGTATTAATCTTGTGGTGTTGGTGGTGAATAAAGGATAAATTAGGAAGCCTTTATTATTGATCTGTCCAAAGCTTTCATGTTACTTGATCATGCTCTGCTGTTCATACAGTTGAAGGCAATTAATTTTAGAAACGAGACAAGCTGTTAACACAGAACAGTTTGCAAGCCTTCCTGTAACACAATATGATACATTGAAGACACTGTACTTTATTGTAAAGTGTTGGATCATTTCAATTAATTTTCTTTCAATTCTAAATTAGCAGGGTATTTAAATATGTGCTTGCTCTGTTCTGTCCTCTTATCTTTCCAAATTGGGTGTTATCCTGGAGTTTAAACAGGAGAGGTCAAATGTAAAAGTACTAAGTGCTTTAAGTTTGTTTGGCAGCCTTGATAGCATTCTATAGCTCACTTCCTTTTAATGCTTGGCCACTGGGATCCTGAATAGGCTGTTTTAATGTTTTTAAAATCAGTTTTTTAAACTCTTAGATTTAGTTTCCTACTTAAAGATAGACAATTTCTTTGAATACCCAGAATTCAGATCTCTGCCAACATTATAAATATACTTTTAATATTACAGCAAATAATCCATTAAGATGACAAAAAACCTGTTAATATTAATTGTACAATGCAGTTTTATATCATTTAGATCAAAGGAAAAGCTATTTAAATTGAATAGGTTAATGTTTCTGTATTACTTAAAAATGTGTAATTCTATGGAACTGGATTTCCCTTGTTATAATACACATGCTAAGAAAAAATGTATCATAAAATGAATAAAATATATTATTCAAACTCCACTTATGTTAATTAAATTCCCCCAGCTTTGGAGTTTTTTTTTTATTTTTGTTTTTCTATTTATATGTCTACAAGCCTGACATCTTAGAATTAAATGAGATTGATCAAAGTTTATAATGACAGGTATTTTAGGAAATGTTATTTTAAAGAACTTCATGATGAATGGTAAACACAATAGAGACAATGTATCCATCTGAACTACAGCTACAACAAAGCTTTAGAAACATTAAAATTATATACATCACACATTACAGACATTTCATTGTTCTATTGAGCTTATAAATATCAGCATCAACATATTAGTTGAAGTGTGAGGACAATTGTAAATACCATTCCCAACATTTACAGTTACCATTGCTATATTAAGTCAAATATCAGCACAGTTAATGAGTTAAAATGGTTAAATAAAAAGCAATGTGATATAATGTCACTTTTTCAAAATATAAAGATGAATCTATTTTTGCAAAATTGACTAAATTGGCTCACTTATCATATACATGTTTATAGAGAAAGATATGATCTTGGTTGAATTTTCCTTACTCTGAACTATCTAAAAACCATCTTCCCAATTCTGTGTAAGAGAGATATACACTGTAACAGATACCAAAAGTAGCTTCACTGAGTTAGAGGTAAATATACAACACAGTGTGCTTATACAAGGTCATGTATCCATGGACCTTAAAGGACTCTAGTTATTTTAAGCAAATTACACACTTAAATGTAGGTTTTCTTTCTTTTGTCTTTATCAAGATGAAAATAAAGCAATAAATACTACATATACTATGTAAAAAGAAGCAACTTCTATAGGCATAATATGAGGAAAAAATAGCTACACGTTTCTGAAGAAATCTATAATTTGTAGTTGAAGAAAAAATATATTTTTGTATTTGTCCTATATAACATGGTACTTTGTGGCTCTACATGTAATAGGGGAGGTTTATGGGAAAAGACGAAAACTGGCTACAGGTAAACAAAACACAATGCATTCCAGCCAACATTTTTTTTCCTAAACAAATCATGCACAATTTGAAGTGTATATAATGCCATTTGAGTAATGAAGTCTACACATGATAATGTCCTTTTATTTTTCCTAAACTCCAAGGAGTTTCATTTAATATTGGTACAATTGGAATTCAATGATCTTATATGACCTTTGGAAATGGAAATAATATTTTAATATGACAACTTTTATACATTTAAATTATATCTGGATGAAAAAACTTATGAAAATGTGTGTGTTTCCACAGTAATAACAAATACACCAAATCCCCACATAATAGAACAGAAAATATGCCCAGTATGAGACTAAATAATACAGATATCTGAGTTACTTTAAATAGATACATGTGCTGAAATGTATTTTATTATGAATTAAGGTTCAAAAGCAAGAAACTTGTATAAAAGTTCAGTAAATATTTCTCTAATGATGCTTTTCTTCCATATTAATTATTCATGTTGAAAACTAAAATGTTGGCCCTCATGATGTTCCAAATACAGTAAGATATTTTTTTAACTATGTAAATGCAATCCAGGCACACACTGTAGTTAAAAACTTCATTGCTAGAGTTGAAGTCATACAATAGCCAGCAATTCACTTAGGAGAGTATGAGTGGGTCAAGTTGAGAGTTCAGGACATAGGAACCTATTACATTTTGTTTGTTTGAACTTAAGGTAAAGATTGAGTGTAATGAGACTCTATATAAATACACAAAAGGAATGAACATTCAGAGCAGTTTTAAGATGTTAGAGAGGCCCTATTTGGGTACTAGCATTTATCATTATTCCCTGAGTAACTCTGTGAGTAACAGACACAAATCTCAACCTAATGCCCAGAATTTGTGACAGAGTAACTTTAAAACCATAGGACCAATCACAATGTTTAACCATATCGGGACTAAAAATTTGTTATAGCATCTAGCATACTTTATACATAAGTTCTTGTGCAATTGAATAGGATATGTGACGTACTTTCTACTGAGTGATGGTCATATATAGAAGCCACCCCTTAATTAAATTCTTCACTAGTGCTGGATGCAGTAACTCACACCTGCAATCCCAGCACTTGGGAGGCCAAGGAAGGAAGATTGCTCGAGGCCAGGAGTTTGAGACCAGCCTGGGCCACTTAGAGAGAATCTCTCTCTCTACAAAAAAATTTAAAAATTAGCCAAGTGTGGTGGCATGTGCCTGCAGTCCCAGCTACTCAGGAAGCTGAGGGAGGAAGATCGCTTGAGCCCAGGAGTTCGAGGTTGCAGTGAGCTATGATCAAGCCACTGTACTCCAGTCGGCATGACAGAGCAAGACTATCACAAACAAACAAAAACCCTCTTCAGTCATTCACTTAGAGTATTAGTCCATTTTCACACTGCTATAAACGACTACCTAAGACTGGGTAATTTATGAAGAAAAGAGGTTTAATTGACTCACAGATCTGCAGGCCATACAGGAAGCATGACTGGGAGGCCTCAGAAAACTTACAATCATGGCAGAAGGTGAAGGGGAAGCAAGCACGTCTTACCGTGGCAGAGCAGGAGAGAGAGAGACTGAAGGGGGAAGTGCCACACTGTTTAACTGTAAGATCTCGTGAGAATTCACTCACTATCACGAGAACAGCAGGGAGGAAATCCACCTCTATGATTTAATCACCTCCCACGAGGTCCCTCCTCTGACACATGGAGAATACAATTCGAGATGAAATTTGAGTAGAGCCAATGCCTGTCACTTGAGTAAGTGAAGGAGATTGAGCGGAAGTTATAATTCTAGTGTTTCATCACATAATTGCCTTATATTAATACATTGTACTTTACTTTAAAATTAGAATAGCTACACAAAAAGCAAAACTTATTCATGATCTGATCCCTAAAAATTAAGCAAGATCAAGAATTACAAATTTTTCCAGACTCCTTTCTGTATATATAGACATATTATGTATTAATTATAGAATTGATATTCTATGATACATACCATTTTGTAACCTATGTGTCATTTAAATCTTTTTATAAGGTGAAATATTTTCCAAGAATTATATATTTTGGTGCTATAGATTCCTTAGTGGCTTCCAAGTATGCCTCTGTATGTATATGTATTTACTTAATACACCACCTATTAATGGATTTTATATTGTTTTCCACTTTCACAGTTGTAAACAAATACATCTCAAAATTAATATTGTTCTATTAAAAGTAAACCTAGACAGTAAGATATTTGATACTTGGCAAATTTTCTTCAAGAAATTAAGTACCAAAATATTCTGCCCCTAAAAATTTGAATGCCCTGTTTCTACATACTCTTATAATTAACCTTAAGAACTATTTTTCAAACATACATATAAAAAGAGTTACATGCAAATATATATATATATTTATATCTTGTCATCAAAACTGAACCTGCTTCTAAGTGATCTTGGTATGACACCAACATGATTTTCCTAGAATTACCATATCTCCTTGTCTTATAAAATTTTTTATCATAAAACTCTCAAAGCTTTAGATCATGGAATTATGGTCATTGTATATATTTGGTAGTTTTTTTAACTGATGCTATAGTGTTGTTCTGTCTGTATTTGTCTTTCACCAATGCAAGATAAAGTAAGCAAGCTTTCGCTAATATAGCCAGATGCACAAACATTTTTAAAATGCATGGGGTGGTCATTGTGTACATGAGATTGACACACTTTGGAGAGTTTGAATTTTGCCAGAGTCTTGTCTGTAACATAGAACGTGATCTTATATAATGTTTCTGATTCTGATCATCTTCACGCCTCTCTTAAAAATGTAAAAAGTCTTAGATTTTTCTCAGCATCACCAGCTCATAGTACATGTTCTCAGAACCATCTGGCCTGTTGGACTACATAAGAGCAGTTTTAGAGGGAAATAAATGTTGAAGCCAGATGGATGAATATACAGAGAGTGAAAGTAAAGTCGGTGAGCATAAAGAATTATTTCTAGAAATTTTACTTATAAAGTTAAAAGAGAGATTCATTGTTGTCTAGAATTTAACTCTCAAAGAAGAATGTGGTAGTTTTGTTAATTTGTATAGTTTTTAGATGAAAGAGTCTTAAGTATTATGTATTTATGATACAGTTTCAGGAGAGAAACAGTTCATGTCACTGCTATGTACTAAGTGTTTCTATCCCATCAAAATTTGTATTTGAACACCGTAACTCCCAATGTATTTGGAGGTGTGCAAACCAAGAAGGGATCCTCACCAGAAACTGAATCTCTCAGAACCTTGATCTTGGACTTCTCCCCCTTCCAGAACTGTGAGGAATAAATGATGAATGTCAGTTGCTTAAGCCAACCAGTGTATGGCATTTTGTTTCAGCAGCCCAAGTTAACTAAGATAGCCAATAAAGACAGAGTTGATAGAGCAAGACCCCTGGAGAAATCACAGGTCAGTGGAGCCATGAGCACAGGTAAAATAACTGTGTGGCTTAGAAGACATATATGCATCCTCCTTGTCCTGAAGAGAAAGAGGAAAGATTGCAGTGAGTATCAATACATGTATTGGTGGAGAAAGTAAGTAGTTGTGGAAATTCCTAATTGATAGCCTGAATTACTTCTTCATATCAGGAGGCAAGATCATCGCCTCAAAGAATGTTTAAAATGCGAAGACATACAGTAAAGGATTGACACCTATAATGAATAAAAAATGAAAGCTGACTGGGACTGGTTCTCAAACTTCATGGAAAACTCAAAATAATTTTCCAGTAGATTTTTGCTCTTGCCATCGGAGAAACCAGCACCCAACATTTCAACGTAGGTTCTTTTCTATTTTCCCTAAGTGTCGGCCAGTCTGAGAAATAAAGTGAAAGAGTACAAAAGAGGGAAATTTTATAGCTGGGTCTCCGGGGGTGACATCACATATTGGCAGGTTCCATGATGCCCCCTGAGCCACAAAACCGGCAAGTTTTTATTAGGGATTTCAAAAGGGGAGGGGTACATGAATAGGGAGTGGGTCTCAGAGATCACATGCTTTAGGGGCAACAAAAGATCACAAGGATGGAAGGGCAGGGCAAGGTCATAAGGCTGGGGTGAAATTAGAATTACTGATGATGTTCCCTGTCCCACTGTGCATGCATTGTCATTGACAAACATCTTAACAGGAAACAGGGTTCAAGAGCAGAGAACTGGTCTGACTAGAATTCCCTTCCCAGGGTTATTCCTTACTGGGAAAAGAATTCAGCGATATTTCTCCTACTCATTTTCTTCAGTAAGAAAAATATGACTCTGTTCTGCCCAGCCCTGCAGGCAGTCAGACCTTATGGTTATCTCCCTTGTTCCCTGAACATCACTGTTATCCTATTCTTTTTCAGGGTGCCCAGGTTTCATATTGCTCAAACCCACATGTTTTACAAACAATTTGTGGAGTTAATGCAATCATCACAGGGTCCTGAGGTGATATACAGCCTCAACTTACAAAGATGATGGGATTAAGAGATTAAAGTAAAGACAGGCATAGGAAATTATAAGAGTTATTGATTGGGTAAGTGATAAATGTCCATGGAATCTTCACAATTTATGTTCAGAGATTGCAGTAAAGGCAGGCATAAGAAATTATAAAAGTATTAATTTGGGAAACTAATAAATGTCCATGAAATCTTCACAATTTATGTTCTTCTGCCGTGACTTTAGCCAATCCGTCCGTTAGGGGTCCCTGACTTCCTGCAACACTTGCCTTTCTTGTTTGTTGAGAATTTTCTCAACCAATTTTAAGAAACATTTAAGAATTATTAAAATCTAAAAGATTTGATGAGCTAATTGGCTAATGGGGAATCCAATTACAGTGTAGGATCCACTGATTTGAAGCCAAGGTATACTGTAAGAGCATGCTGATGGGTTGCTGAGGTTGGCTGAAGATGATAATTTGCCACATTGGTCGAAAGAAAAATCTAGGAAAGAGGCTATGTTAGCCTGGTGCATTCTGGAGATGTCAGGAATTCTGGAAAGATTTGAAGAGGACAGAGACCATCATGTAGAATGTCCTTGATTAATGTAGAGGAGCGATCTAAACATTAGTAGCAAACACGAACAAATGCAGAAGATATACTCAAATGAGATGAATTTCAAATCAGATGATAGTTTTGCCTAAGGGTAGAGTCTAGTGGCAGCCCTAAACAGTTAAAAGAGTGCAAAAAGCTGTGTGTTCAAAATCACTTTGAATATGATTTAACTGTTACTTAAAAGTACACATAATAACATTAATATTTACTATTATTGAAATAATAACTTGGATTGAGTGATTAACCATTGTCAAACTTGCACTGTGTAACTAAATATGCGTATGCCTTAGCTCAATAAACTTCATTTTAAGAAAGTATTATGACCATTTATAGAAGAAGAAATCAAGAGTTAGCATGTAAGTAGCTTATTGAAGATTACACAGTTGGAAAGAGGATGTGCTTGGATAAAAGCTAGGTCTATCTTATTGGAAAACTGCCTCTGGAGTAGGGATAGAGTTGGAGAGAACAGAGGGTTTGTTTGTTTGTTTTGAGACAGTATCACTCGGTCAACCAGGCTGGAGTGTGGAGTGCAGTGGTGCAATCTAAGCTCACTGTAACCTTGGTTCAATGCAACCTTCCAGTCTCAAGCAATCCTCCTACCCTAGACTCCTGAGTAGCTGGGACTACAGACATGTACCACCATACCCAGCTAATTTTTGTATTTTTTTTTAGAGACAGGGTTTCATCATGTTTCCCAGGCTGATCTCAAACTCCTGAGCTCAAGCAATCCACCCACCTGGGGATTACAGGAGTGAGCCACCATTGCCTGGCCAGTTGATGGAGGTTGAATGCCAGAGAACTGAGGATTAAAAGGGTGGTTAGGTGGTGGTTAAAACAATTTAAATTTCTTTAGAAACATTTGTGAAAAAGGAGTGAGATAGTATTGTAGCTTATGAAGAATCAGAATAAAATTTGTGTGTTTTTTTTTGTATTTTATAATTTTTTGCATTAAGAACGGACAAGTTTTAGTACATTTGGGACAGGGATGATGCCTAGTAAATAAAGCTTATTGAGGAGGGATAGAAGATGAGCCAATATAAATAGATGATATGACTTTCCATAACATGACATGAAGTGAGAGACAAGGAATATTCAAAGCAAAGTGTCAAAGGAGAAGAAAAGATCAGTGACAGTCATTCATTTTTTATCAGTTTTTAGATGACTCATGGACTCAGAAAGGGATGTAGTTCTTTCATTTGTGTAAGTATCACTCTTATAAATTCACTACTTACATAGATATTTCTATTGAAGTAATTTTACTTAATTCAGAACTTGCTAAATCATTTTTCTGTCAGGAAAAAATTAGGGCAACAATGAAAATTGTATATTGAGAATAAAAGAAGGAAGGAGAGAAAAGGAAATGAGAGAGGGAGCAAAAGAGAGAGGAAGAAAGGAAGACAGAAGGGAATATTATTTGTTGAATTGAATCCTGTTCTGCAAATAAGGAAGTTGAAGTCCTATCCTCTGCTGTCCATGAATGTCACCTTACTTGGAAATAGAGTCTTTGTAGATGTAATCAAATTAAGATAAGGTCATTACAGTGGGCCTAAGCCATTATGATAGATATCCTCATAAGAAGGGGAAATTCGGACACATGTTGAAAGTGCCTTTGCAAAATTTATAACTTTTGCAAAATTAAACTAAGGAAAACTTGCAAAATTTGCAAATTATAACTAAGGAAATTATAACAATTCCATCTTGCCTCTAATCTCTAAACTGTCCTTATCCATTCATAGGTGTAGGCTGAACTAGCCTTGGGAAGGAATTTAGTTTATAGTTTAAAGAATAGCCCTTCTCAAAAGCTAAACTATTGTAAAACGAATGAAAGGCCACCAGCCACCAAGTTGGAATGAGAGGGGTTGGAATTCTAAATATTATCAATCATTATTCTGGAGGTCATGAGATTTGCAACTATCCCAATTACTCTTAAAGATAGCATCACTACTGTGAACCTATAATTGGCCTTTTAAGATGTCTTTTCAGGTTTTTGCATTTCTAACAACCAGATGGCCCCACCTGGACCTGCCAACCAGTTTGATGGCCCCACCCATGAACTGACTTAGCATAAGGGAACAACTTCGACTCCCTATGATTTCATCCTCAAACCAACCAATCAGCACTCCCAATTCACTGGCCCCCCTTCCCTCCAAATTATCCTTAAAAACTCTGATCCTGAAGTTATCAGGGAGACTGATTTGAGTAATAATAAAACTCCAGTCTCTTTCACAGCCAGCTCTGCATGAATTACTCTTTCTCTATTTCAATTCTCCTGTATTGATAAATGGGCTCTGTCTAGACAGTGGGCAAGGTGAACCCCTTGGGTGGTTACAATATTAGAGACAGACATGCAGAAAAGGGAGGTCATTCAGAGACATCAAGTGAGAGGACAGCCATCTGAAGACAGAGGCAGAGACTGGAGTTCAGCTACAACAAGCCAAGTAATACCAAAGACTGTTAGATGTTAGAGAGGCAAGGAAGGATTCTCTCTTAAGGGCTTCCAAGGGAACAGGCCCTTGGACACTTTGATTTCAGACTTGCAGTCTCCAAAACTGTGAGAGAATACATTTCAGTTGTTTTAAGCCATCCAGGTTTTGGTCCTGTTTTATCCAGGCTTTGGAAACTATTACAGACCCCCAAGTTATGAATTTCATCAGCTGTATATAAACAGAAATATTCACTTCTCTTCCCATTCAGAAGTAGAGAGCTTATTTTTTCCTCTCTTGGGAAGAAGGGGAAGGGCTCTAGATCCAAACTCAAGTTTCATGGGGGAAGAAGACATTTCATTACTCTTTGAGTGGTAGCAAATGTCCCCACTATAAAGAAACCTAAGTATAGGCTCTGAGTCTGTGTCTCTCAGTCCTCGTTTTCTTATTTTTTCTTATTAGGCCACTCACTTAGCATCTTATTACCTAAGGATCTTGGTGTTTTCCTGCCCCACATAACAGTGGATAAATGGTATAATGTTAATGTCTTCAACAAGATAAATAGTGTCAAAACTGTACCCTTAGGTATATAGTTATATTTATTTAGGAAAAAAGTGTACATGTTTGACAATATCTGCATTAGATTTCTCTCTGGATAAAATCAATCTGTTATTTAGCTGTTCCTCTGTAACATGTTTGATGACACATAATCCCTCTTTAATTTGATTTTATCTTATATTTTCTGCCTTGGGTGTGATTTCACACCTCTGAGTAAATAATTAAAAATATCCTACCTGGGATACTGTCATATAAAGAAAGAAAATAATTATAGTATCCTCACGTGAGAGGAAAATACAAACTCGGGACCCTAGTTTACTATTCCAAAAGGAAAAAATTAAGCTGGAAGGCAAATCATTGAAGAAACTGCCCTTCCTTTTGTTCCTAAGCAGGTAGCTACAAATAAAGGGTTAAACATCTCCACAGGTCGCTACTCTATGTTCACTTCATCCTATGTAAAGTGCCCATTTGCTAAGCAAAAGATAAATGCCTAATGGACTATTCCTCTACATGCTCCTTTGCTCTTGCAACCACACCCTTCCTCTTTCTCCTCCAGCCCACTTATTCCCAGGAACCACAGACTGTTTCTGTGATTCTGTGTTCTTTGCTTCCAGGCATTGTGCTAGACCTTGGCAAATTGATTTGAGACCTGTCTCAGATACTTCTTGGTTTACACTCATCCAAACTAAAGGACAGCTGCTCAGAAATCAACTACCCACATCCTATCCATCATTTTTACTTTATTGTCACAGATCTCTTTAGTAGGTTAAATACTTCCACAGAGGGTGTCTTATTAGATTTTTGGTCCTTTTGTAGCCATTCTTAGCACTGTTACTGTTATTATATCCATGGTTGTTTACAATTTTTCCAAAAGATATTTTGGTAGTACGTATATTTTATGTTGTTCACATTTCTGCATTTCAATTAATATTGCCTAAATCCACAATGAGATTTTCTTACATTGAAATTCACTTTCATGAAAAGACTTACATAGTACTAATATAATTTACCATATTAAAGATAATTGTCTATGTTTTTCATTTCATGTAAATGACTTCAATTTATTCAGCACTTACCTAATTTGTTGTAACTTAGAGTGTTTATTATAAAAAAAAATTTCACCAGATAAGATGAACATGCAGAGGTTGATTTTTTTCCAATGCTGTTACCATTAGTAGGGAAGAGAGTACAGATCAAGGCAGGGTACTCAACTCTGCTTAAGGAAGGGTGGAAGAGATTTTAAGAGCTGGTGTGGGGGAGTTGGCTTGTAGGCAATCTGTGTTCGCTAAATGGCTTTGCCCAAAAGAAAAGAAAAGTTTGTCCTATCTTCAGGACACAAAGTAATTTTACAACTTGGAGCACCCAGGGATATTAAACCCCTACCATTTCCACAGAAGCTTGGAGATAGAGGCCCTATTTTCCTTCCACGTTTACATTTCAAAGATAAAGTTTTGTGGTTCATTGAGAAAGCTATTTCCTGATGATAGAGGCAGGAGGCAGAGAAATTCTAGGCAGACAGGGGTGAGTCCCTGGCAAAACCTCAAAAGCCTGAACCCCATGACCCAAAGTGTGAACTTGTATCCCTGTTTGCCTGCTCTTTCCCTATTGGTTCTTTCTGAATAATGCCTTCTTACCAATTGAATGTTGTCTTTTCCAGAACTACCTATGGCCCACCCTATCCCCCATCCGGTGCCTATAAAGGCCTCAGACTCCATCAGTAGAGAGGTAGAAGTGGCTTGACTGAAGAGAGGCAACTTGACTTCAGAGGGACAAGTGGACTTAAGAGGAGAGATGGCTTAATTTCAGAGAAGAGTCAGCTGTAGACGACCGGACTTCAGGAAAGATTATCTGCCTATCCCATTCCCTCTTCAGCTCCCCTCTCTGCTGAGAGCCACTTCAATTACTAAATAAAATTCTCTGCCTCCACCATCATTCAAGAGTCCAGGCAACATAATTCTTCTTGGACACCAGACAAGAGCTCGGAACCCCCCGAGTGCAGGTACCTTAAAAAGGCTGTTACAGTGGCCCTTTGCCCTTGTAGAGTGGCAGCCACTCCATGTGATGAGGCAAGGGGCCCACTGAGCTGCCAACAAACCTCTGTACATGAACAGCAGAGCTAAGCAAGCATGGTAACATGCCCTCTGGGGCTTTAAGGATTGCAGGCACCCCAGCCTCAGTGCTGCCATGGGGCCCGCCAGAGCCTGCTCTTGCCAGCACCCAAAGTAGCCAGCCAGAATCTGCACTCTTTTGCCCACACCTGGTCTGGCTGCAGGACCCGCATGGAGCTTGCCTCTGCTGGTGCCCTAAGTGGCCAGCTGAATCACTTGCTCACACGCTGCCTCCCACAAGAGGTTGAGGACAGTGGGCCAAGTAAACAGGGTACCCCGCACATTGCATGTCTGATGAAGGAGTCAAGAAAACTCCTGCATCACTGGGCTATAAAACCGGCAAGAGGTTTTTAAAAAGATAAGCACATCTTTTAAAGGGGTGGATAAAAATATGTGATTATAAGTAAATGCTCTAAGAAAAGGGAGATCAAGAACCTCTAGTCAGGAAGAAATCTGTTTAAAATTTGGTCAAGATAAGGAGAATATTAATGCCATCTTGGTCCCTTATAAAATAAAGCAACACTTTTGTTGTGTTTAGTTAATGATAGACTTGCTTCCCACTCTCTTCTGTTAAAGTCACATGATTGTATCTAGATAAAAATGGAACAACTTTTTCCGTAATCATTCAGCTTAAGAAAATCTACCCAAGCACATTTTCACATGAATTTTGTAATTGAGTAGTATGGAATCTATGTCAGTGTTACTTTAAGAACTACATGATTATATGTTGAGTAAATATGTTCAGTAGTGTTATAAAGATGAAAGTAATGATGGAAGATTGAACACTCTTAAATAATTGAATAAAATAGAGTCTAGTTATTCTGTAGCATCAGAGTTGTTATAAAAATTCTTACCAATTTACTTAAATGTCTCAGACTAGCTTCATATTATTGACACTATACAAACAAAAGTAAAGTGAATGGTGGAAGCATTCGCTTCCTGATAGCATCAACAAACAACATTTATTAATTTTATTGTAATTAAGCAATTTTAATTACTAATCAGAAATAGATTGAATGAGATAGATAGTAATAATATAGCTGTATTTCAAAAGGCAAAACTACTCAATAGTTAAGACTAAAAATATTAATAATCTTAAACAATATTTTTTGAGAACCTATTATAGTTCAGGTATTCTTCCATAAGCTTCAAAGTCACTAACTCATTTCATTTCATTAATTTCTATGCAATAGGTTGGTAACATTCTACTCTTAAAGATGAGGATAAATGTATATTTAAATAAGAAGATAAAAAAAAAATATCTTGTAGAGGCCAAGGGGAAAGTTTCCCTTGGCCTCTGAAGGGTCACAGGAAAATCAACTCACAAAAGGCAGATTACTTGGGGAAAAAGCATACAAATTTATTTAACATGCATACAAGGGAGGCTTCACAGTGAAGCCCTAAGTCCTCAATGAGCTATAGAAGCATAGATACCACCTTGAAGTGACAGAAAGAATGACTGGTTGTTTCCAGGAAATTAGGTTATTACAGTGGGGAAAAGAGGACTTCTGTTGAAAGCAATAAATGATTACTGGAGAGAGTTCAATGGACTTGGAGAACATAGAATGGTCTGGGACAAAGTGCATTGATCCCACAGAACGGACAATGGTTAGTGAAAAATGTCTTTCCAGGTGTGTTGACAGACCTTAGTCTTCTTTTTGTAATATGGGTTCAGTTAACAAAAATGCAGAGAAGAGGCAAGAGGTCATTGTTTTCTTTTGTAGGTACAGATTTTAGGTAGATAAGGGATCTTCAGAGAATTCTGTGCTTTGGGAGAAACAGTGAAAGGAACAGGAAAGGGAAACTGGCCCAGGTGTCCTAAGGAACTGATGCTAGAGGTTTCTTTTGAGTAAACATAGAAATTTCTTCTTACTTTTTTTTTTTTTTTTTTTTTTTTTTGAGACAGAGTCTTGTTCTGTTGCCCAGGCTGGAGTGCCGTGGCGCAATCTCGGCTCACTGCAATCTCCGCCTCCCAGATTCATGCCATTCCCCTGCCTCAGTCTCCCTAGTAGCTGGGACTACAGGCACCCCCCACCATGCCAGGCTAAATTTTTGTATTTTTTAGTAGAGAGGGGGTTTCACCGTGTTAACCAGGATAGTCTCGATCTCCTGACCTCGTGATCTGCCTGCCTTGGCCTCCCAAAGTGCTGGGATTACAGGCGTGAGTCATCACGCCTGGCCTCTCACAGTTTTAAAACTTGAGAAAGTTAATTTGTCTTATCGGAGTTGCTTTCTCAGGAAACCACCATGAAGGCTCCCAGATAGTATGGAGGAACTGAAACTCACCAGATCATCACATCTGTACAATGAGGCTTCAGATTTCTCACCCATCATGATTGCCAAACCAACCAGCCACTTCCTGTTAACCAAATCCTTTTCCTTACCCTTCCCTAATTCCTGTTTTCCTGCATGTAGTTATATTTCTTCCCTTCTATATGAACCCCTGATTTTAGCTGTTCAGGAAGATGGGATTGAGACTGATTCCCATATTCTTGGCTGCAACACCCAATTAAAGCATTCTTTCTTGGCAAAACTTTTTGTCTCAATGATTGGGTTTCTGTGTGGTAAACAACAGAACCTAGACCAAACTCGTGATGTTTCAGTAACAAGAGGTCAGAGAGATCTTGAGGCTCCTTTTCAGTTCAGCATGCACAAAATCCCATGTTTTGGGCTATCAGTTTCTGAGCCTTGACAAAATCATTAGACTAGAGTAAGCATGGCAGATGTAGGTCAATTACAATTAAGGAAAAATCTAGAAACATAGTAGTTCATACAAAAACTTACCATCTGATAACAAAAGCACCAAATGAGAAGCAATTAGGGGAAATGGAATTTTTGAAACATTCTATAAGAAAAATTAAGTATTTAAAAAACTTTGAGTTATTGTAAACTTGACTTGTTTTACACACACACAAAAAAATGAACTCAAAAGCATTGAGAGTAAAATGTTAAGCAAACAAACTAAAGCAAATAAACAAACTGGGGGAGGAGTACAAATGAATATTAAGTTTATGTGTGGTATAAGAGTACTCTCTTTATAAAAGCAAATTGAACAGGTCACAAGTAAAATGATGTGATTCAAGTTATATTTTATGCTTCCATAATATACACTACAATAATAAAATTAAAATAATTAAAAGCTATAAAAATGGAAGTGGGTGAATATAACAAATGATTAATGTAATTAATTTGATCATTTAATTATACCAATATATTCTTTTCACTTTTCTTTTAATATTCATATAGTAAAATGCATCTTTTCTTGGTGTTTACAGCCATGAACTTTAGAGCATGCATAAATTCTTTTAACTACCACCACAAATAGGATATTTCCACCCCACAGAGAACTCCTTTGTAATGCATCTTGTATTTAGTCCCTTCCCATACCTTTAATTCCTGGAAATTCTTAATCTGTTTCCTGTCTCTGTAATTGTGCTTTTTCCAAAATGTTATATAAACAGAATCATATCATATATAACCTTTTGAAACTGGCTTCTTTCCCTTAGTATTTAGGATTCCTCTGTGCTTTTAAATGTATTAATTGTTCCCTTTTTATTGCCGTATAGTGTTTTTCCTATTGTATGAAAGTACCACACTCTATCAATTCATGTTTTGAAGAACAGTTATGTTGCCCCTGATATTTGGCAATGGTGAATACTGCTTATATGAGCAATTATTTAAGGGCTTAGCATCAATATAGTTTTCTTATTGTTACATTTAGATAATTCTTTATATATCTAAAAACCAAGACAATTTTTAGATGCTTAAATTGAAAATGCCTTCACCCAGTTTGTGGCTTATCATTTAATTTTCCTAAATAAATAGCATCTTTCTCTTCTCTTTTTTTTTCTTTTTTTTAGACAGAGTGTTGCTCTGTCACTCAGGCTGGAGTGCAGTGGTGCAATCTTGCAACCTCCACTTCCTGGGTTCAGGCAATTCTCCTGCCTCAGCCTCCTGAGTAGCTAGGATTACAGGCATGTACAGGCACACACCACCATACTGGGCTAATTTTTGTATTCTTAGTAGAGATAGGGTTTTGCTATATTAGCCAGGCTGGTCTAAACTTCTGGCCTCAAGAGATCTGCCTGCCTTGGCCTGACAAAGTGTTGGAATTACAGATGTGAGCCACCACTCCTGGCCTACTTATTTTTTATTGATCCACCTTTTATTAGAAATATTTTTATTAGAAATATTTATTAGAAATATTTTTAATAGAAGTATTTATTAGAAATATTTTTTATTAGAAATATTTAGTTGGCCAATTACCATGGTACCTATACAAGGTATACAATGTGATGACTTGATAAATGTATATGTCATGTAATGATTACCACAATCAAATTGATTAATATATTGATCAACACCCAGTTACCATTTGTGTGTGTGTGTGTGTGTGTGTGTGTGGTAACACTTAAAATCTGCTCTTTTATCAAATGTCAAGTAAACAATACAATATTATTAACTATAATTATATTATAGTTATATTATAACTATATTAACTATAGTTATAATATATAATATAATATAGTTATATTATAGTTATATATATAGATATATTATAACTGTATTAACTATAATCTCCATTTCGTACATTAGATTCCCAACCCTTGATTAACATCATAGAGTACTGTGTAAGTCAAGAATGGCTTTTTTTGTTTGTTCTGGCACATTTGTAGCAATGACTGTCTTTCACCTTTCAGTATACTTGCAACTTTTAAAAATCAATCAACCATATTTGTGTGGATTTATTTCTGGACCCTCTATTATGTTCCATTGATTTATGGGTCTATCCTTTCACTAACACCGTATTGTCTTGATTAATGTATCTTTATAGCAAATCTCAAAATTGGTTAGTGTAATTCTTTCAGCTACATTTTTCTTTTTCAAAACTCCTGATTATTCTAATGCTTTTACCTTTTCATATAAATCTTAAAGTCAGCTTATCTATATCTACACAACTTACTGCTTGTGTTTTGATTAGGTTTTGTTAAATCTGTAGATCAATTTGGGGAGAATTAGCATATGAACTGTACTGAGTCTCCCAATTTATGACCCTTTTGATTTTTTCCAACAGTGATTTCAGCATACAGATCTTGCACATGTTAGATTTATCCCTAAGTATTTCATGTTTTGGAGCTATTGTAAATTGTACTGTTTTGTGTTTACCAATTATATTTATTACAGAAATAATATTTTGATTTTATATGAAAAAATTAAATGTAGCTTACCATGTGATATAGTCTGGCTCTGTGTCACCACCCAAATCTCATCTCAAATTGTAATCCCCAAAATCCCCACATGTTGATAGAGGAACCTGGTGGGAGGTGACTGGACCATGGGGGTGGTTTCGCCATGCTGTTCTTATGATAGTGAGTGAGTTCTCATGAGAGCTGATGGTTTTATAAGTATTTCACAGTTCCTCTTTTATACACTCTCTTGCCTGCCACCATGTAAGATGTGCCTGCTTCCCCTTCCACCATGATCGTAAGTTTTCTGAGGCCTCACCAATCATACAGAGCCATCAGTCAATGAAACCTCTACGTCTCGGGTGTTTCCTTATGGCACTGTGAAAATGGACTAATACAACATATTAAAAGATTAATTAAAAAGTGGTATTTAATAATTTAAAATTATACAGAAAAATGATAAAATTAAATGTTGATTTATATTTTTTAAAAATCCATTAGCATAATCAGGATAGAAGGTAAATTCTTTAATGTCATAAGTTGCATCTGTGAAAAGATATTCAACAAATACTATTAATGATTAAAGTTTGAAAGTATTCTCCCTTAAAGTCAGGTATAAGACGTCTCCTATACTCCTTCCAGCCTTGACAGCTGAGTAAGGAAATCAAAGACATAAGTTAGAAAGGCACAAAAATACTATGCAGCTGATATGCCTGTCAACATGGAAAACACAAAGGAGTCTAATTAATAAGTAGAGCAAGATTGTTTGATTTTTAAAATGACACACAGAACTCAATTCCATTTCTACACAGTGCCAATAGTATGTAAATATTAAAATAAATATTTCAAAATAGTATTTTTAACATATCAAAGTTTATAAAACAAAAGACTTCCATGAATGTTATCAGGGAAGTTATTTTAATAACCAAAAAATATTAAGGAAACCAAATAAAACAGAGAGAGAATACTTACTAATATCTAGTCCAAGAACAAATATAGCACAGTATGTATGTTTCATTAAATATTACTTATTACTACTCCCAATAATACGACCAATAATAGTCAGTGTTCCTACCATATTTTAGCAGTTTAGGGAAAGCAGCACATAAATAATCACAGTCTCTTTAAAATCTATTTTTGTCTTCTCAAAATGATTTAAGAAGTTAAAGTTAAAATGCTTTTTACCCCCTCTTTTCCTTTTTATTTTTTGAGACAGAGTCTCACTCTGTCGCCTAAGTTGGAGTGCAGTGGTGCAATCTTAGCTCACTGCAAGCGCTGCCTCCCGGGTTCACACCATTCTCCGGCCTCAGCCTCCCGAGTAGCTTGGGACTACAGGAACCTGCCACCACGCCCAGCTAATTTTTTGTATTTTTAGTAGAGACGGGGTTTCACTGTGTTAGCCAGGATGGTCTCGATCTCCTGACCTCATGATCCACCCACCTCGGTCTCCCAAAGTGCTGGGATTACAGGCATGAGTCACTACTCCCAGCCCCCTTATTTTCATCAAAAGGTGTGCAACTTAGTTATAGAAAGGGCAGCTTCTGTGGCTCTTCCAGCATCATGTTGTCACTGCTTTGTAACAAATATTTAAATACTGAAAACTATCCTAAAGCATAATCTTGTTTTCTTAAAAAAAAAAAAAAAAAACACCATGAATTGGTAGTCAAAGATTTTTTTTAAATTATCTCAACTTATTCTCTGGTTATGCTTATATAGGGTATTATCTGTGTAAAACCAGTTTTCTTGAACACGTATTCCTGGACCCAGAGAATCAGCATTGTTAATTTTTTCCCATAAGCTAATTTCAAATTACATGAGAAAGTCATAGCACTTTGCTGTTCATAAGAAATGGAGCTTTGTATTTCTCATCATTCTGGATCTAAAATTCTTTACACAAGTGTAAGTTGTGTAAAATTAGATCGTTTACTAGCAGATACACTAAATTTGCATCTTTGCATCTTTCATGATCATTTGACATGTGCTTTGCAACTGGTGCTGATCTGTGGCTAAAATGAATGACACTTTTAACAATCCTTTCAATACTGAGTAAAAATAACCTATAAATTCATGCAAAGAATACTAACAAAATTAAACACCTTAGCTAAGATATATATATGTGTGTGTGTGTGTGTATATATATATATATATGCCACCAAATTTCTAATTTCTTCTTGTTAGAAATTAAGTATATAGGTATACATACATACACATATACATGCTGAATTATATATTTTTGTTAGTAATTAGGCAGATGAAACTTCTATACACTACATTTGAGCCAGCTATTTAGTCTGTCAAATTAATTGACTGTAGTCAATTGGCCCTCATTTTAGCCAAATATTAGAAGAGATAGCTTCTGTCAAGATCTATGCTGTTTCATTCCACTCACTGTCGACAGATTATGACAAAACATTAAGCACATACTTATCTAATAACTACCCATCTTTTGTTGTTTGTCTTGCATCAAATTCCCATTGACTCACCATTTTCATAAAACTGTTATTTATATGCATGAAATAATTCAAATTGAATGTAAATTTTGTTATAAAAATTTGTATCACTTATACAAAATCTTCTATAATTATCAAAGATAGTTATTTGTTTTTCCACTTTGTTCCCAAAATATCCTATAATCACCTCTAGTACAGAATCTAGACTTTATACTATGATTCAACAGTTTTTTGTTTGTTTGGTTGGTTTTTGTTTTTTGAGACGGAGTCTCCCTCTGTCACTCAGGCTGGAGTGCAGTGGCGCGATTTCAGCTCACTGCAACCTCCACCTCCTGGGTTCAAGCGATTCTCATGTCTCAGCCTCCAGAGTAGCTGGGATTACAGGTGCCTGCCATGACGCTGGACTAATTTCTGTATTTTTTAATAGAGATGGGGCTTCGCCATGTTGTCCAGGCTGGTCTCGAACTCCTGACTTAAAGTGATCCACCCTCCTTGGCCTCTCAAAATGCCGGGATTACAGTCGTAAGCCACTGTGCCCGGCTAACATCTTTTTTAGATGAAAATGAAGCAGCCAGCATAAACAGATTTTTCTCCAATGAATGTGGGAGGATCACTCCAAGTTTATTCCAGAAGTCCCTGAATGAGCTCTTTCTGAAAAAAGATTATCTGTTTGCTTTGGTTTTTAATGCAGATTGTAGTAGCTTAAGATAACTGCTCAAGTTTGGAAGCTGAAAGATATCTTTTTATGTTGACTGCTGGCAGAGAAGTGAGAAATAGGATGGAACAGGACTCTTAGTCAATTATGAGCAAATTCACTGGGTAGGCACAGTTCTAAGTTCTACCGCAGCACAGACCGATGAAATATACATTTCTTTCTACCTGAACAGAATTATTAATGATGTTGGTTCACATTATGTTTATTGCTTTTTTAATACATAATAGTTGTACATATTTATAAGGTACATGTAATATTTGGTACATGGATTTAATATATGATGATCAAATCAGGATAACTGGGTTGTGTTCATCATGTCAAACATTTACTATTTATTTTTGTTGGGAACATTCCAAATCTTCTCTTCTAGCTATTTTGAAATCTATTATAAATTCTTGTTAACTATAGTCACTCTTTTGTTCTATGAAATGTTAGAACTTATCCCTTCTAGTTAATTGTATTTTTGTACCCATTAACCAATCTGCCTTCATCTCCCCTTCACTCCTATCATTCCCAGCATCTAGTAACTGCCATTGTACTCACTACTTTCATGAGATAAATTTTTTACACTCCCACATATTTGTGAAAACATGCAATATTTATTTTTCTGTGTCTGGCTTACTTTGCTTAACACAGCATCCTCCAGTTCCAGTCGTGTTGGTGCAAATGACAGATTTTCATTCTTTTGTATAGCTGAATAATATTCCATTGTAATAAAATTCCATTGGTATGTATTATATATTATATAATATAGCTATACAATATATAATATATAGTTATAATTTATAATATATAATTATATATATAATATATAACTCTAAGGTATAATTATAATATATATTGTACATGTATATATACTAGATATATGTTATACATTATATATCATAATGTATAATAGACACATATATCATGTGATATATATTAGATGTATGTTATGCATTATATACCATAATGTATAATAGACACATATACACAACCTACAGAATGGGAGAACATTTTTGCAATCTATTCATCTGACAAAGGGCTAATATTCAGAACCTACAAAGAACTCAAACAAATTTACAAGAAAAAAACAAACAACCCCATCAAAAAGTGGGCAAAGGA
>NW_012108097.1:388772-393887 GCF_000951045.1 Mandrillus leucophaeus
GTAAATGACGAGTTGATGGGTGCAGCACACCAACATGGCACAGGTATACATATGTAACAAACCTGCACGTTATCCACATGTACCCTAGAACTTAAGGTATAATAAAAAAAAAAAAAAGTTTCCGGTTCTGTGAAGAATATCATTCGGCATTTTAATAGGGATTACGTTGAATCTGTAGATTGCTTTAGGTATATTAATATTTTAACAATATTAATTCTTCTGATCCATAAACATGGAATATCTTTTTATTTCTCTGAGCCCTTTTCAATAACTTTGATCAGTGTTTTATTATTTTCATTGTAAAGACTTTTTACTTTTTTAGTTACGTAAATCCTAAGTATTTTTTTGTAATTATTGAAAATGGAATTGCTTTCTTGAATCCTTTTTCAAATTGTTTTCTATTGGCAAACAGCAATTTGCTGTTCAAATTCGTTTTTGTACGTTGACTTTGCATCATGAAAGTTTACTGAATTTGTTTATTGATTCTAACAAGTTTTTGGTGGAATATTTAGGTTTTTTCTTTTGTAAACATAAGATGATGTCATTTGTAAACAAGGACAATTAGGTATCTTGCTTTCCAATTTGGATGCCCTTTATTTCTTGATCTTGTCAAATTTCTCCGGCTAGTGATTCCATTACTATACTGAATAAAAAAGTGGTTCACACTATTTTTAAAGATAAAGCATCTTTAAAATTTGAGTCATTAATTTATTATTTTGTCTGCCACCTTCTTTCTTTAGAATCTAATTACTAGTAATCTAGTTTGAAAGTCTTGGACTTGTCAGATTTTATTTACCTTGCTGTGCCAGTTATCCAAAGGTTTAATATGAAGTAAGATTATTCTGCAAAAAGCAATTTGAACACAAAAATTCTGCCATAATCACATAAGTATTAAACATAGATACTTTTAACTTTAAACTAATTTATTAGGCATACCATTTACCATTTCCCTATGAATTTGAAATATTATTCTGTATTGTTACTATGTAAATAAAGGGCAACTCTCTGTTGTGTATTTTTCAATTACAGCAAGAAATAACAAAGCGTGTTTACAATAGCTATGCCCCATGGAAAAAAAAAAGTTTATATTTTAGAAGACTCAGAAATATATACTTTTTTAAAAGTCAGAGAATTATGATTTTTCACAGCTGGCAAGATGGAATTAGGTATGTATGTACATATATATATAAACAAATGCACACACCATGAACATTTATATATATTTTTCTCTGCAATTTCTTTTAAATAAAAAAATTATGAAATATTGAACAAAAAAACAGTTCATCACTATCTACATAAGATGAATTCCTGATAAACCATTTAATGTAAGTAATTAAAATGTTCGATAATCAAAAACAAGTACATCTAGGGCTAGTGCTATTTATTATACAATTTGTTTCCTAGAGTTACTTGAAAACATTTTTAAAAATATCTAACTTCTAAAGAATGAGGTGTTACTAAGCATTTTCCTAGTTAAGAGCTCCAGAGGCTGTTTGACTCAGCATCCTTCACTGGTTGAATTCCTAGAATTTTCCCCTACAATTTCTTCAGTGCCTCACAAATCTCCTGTCCATATCCTCAAGCGATCAATGGGCAGTTAAAATTCTTTATTTTATTTCCTCTCTGCTTTCCTTTTCAAATTTCAAAGAACAAGTTGAAATGTGAGTGGCATTATTTCTAGTGTCATTAGAGGTATACAAAAATGTGGTATACATTCTCTATTAGCAAATTAGCTACAAGTTACAAATTAGCAACTGTATTTTGTTCCGGATTACTTAAGCCTTAATATAAGAGGAAATGATTAAATAATGTTATACTACTTCCTGCATTCTGACAACAGCATTCCAAGGACAAGTCATCTATATATTCTAATTTGAAGAACTTCTAAATTTGGCTAGGTAATCTGACACTTGAAATACATCTTCAATTGAGGTTTGAGTTCTTATGCCATCTGATACCAGACAAACTGGATCCAGATCAGTTTTATTACCATTTTCGTTCTAATGAAATTAAATTGATTATGTAATGTTCTCAAAACCAGGCCTTGCTATTCA
The DNA here is from genome assembly GCF_000951045.1 of Mandrillus leucophaeus. NCBI lineage: Eukaryota > Metazoa > Chordata > Mammalia > Primates > Cercopithecidae > Mandrillus > Mandrillus leucophaeus. Next base: position 390,827 of record NW_012108097.1, read on the forward strand.
GTGGAAAACATCAATTATTTGCTCTGTTTTTGAAGTTACAAATTAGTACAGCACTCCATTAGTGAGATGAACTGCAGGTTACTAATTGGTATAGCACCCCATTAGTGAGTTTTATTTATGTTGTAATTTGGCAAAATTTAATTGTTGGGAGAATGTCTTAAATCTTTGGCCCAGAGTATTCTGTTGTTTTCTTTTTCCTTTAATCTTTACCCCAACTCAAGATCAATCCATTATGCTTATATTCACTTTTTTCCATCTTAACTGAGATAACTTACCCTAGCCTGAGTTGAGGGAAGTCAACCTTTTAGCTATTACCTTCCCCACTTAGCATCGTATCTTACACCTCTTCTTTGTGGTACTAAAGTATTCTGATCATTTTATTATAATTCATTTCCATGGCATGCAAATTGATTAATTTATGAAAAGGGAATCTGCATCCTTATTGCTGAAACCTGTTTTTTAATAAATCTGAAACACTTGCACAATAATGGAGCAGTACTAAATTGGCCTACAAAACTTTTATTATTGAATTACTCTTAGACTCTACTCTGAACAGCCCTAGAACATGTTTGCTCATATCAACAGTGACAGGAGACAGCCAAATGCCTAGACAGATAGGGGCAGGTACCTGGTGAAATCCTGCCTCCAAGCTGAAGATAGTTTAAAGCCTGAGAGCCAAGCTACAAGTTAAATCCTCAGACTATACTGAGAACATGTCTTCCCATTTGACACACTTTCCTGTGATTGATCCCAACCCTTCACCTATTTCACATATACCTACTCTTTCCTAATTGGTCGTCTACACTATTGTGCCCACATTTGAGTGGTGTCTTCACTTTAACCTATTTTCCCTACTCACAAACTAATCAGCATGCACTTCCCATCCTGTGCCTGTAAAGACCCCAGACTCGGTCAGTAAAGGTGGAGACAGCTGGACTTTGGGGAAGAGATGGCCAGAATTTGGGGAAGAGGAGGCCAAACTTTGGAAGATACAACCTCACCTGACTTTGGGGAAGATTACCTGCCCTACCCATTTCCTCTCAAGCTCCCCTCTCCGCTGAGAGCTGTTTTCATCGCTTAATAAAATTCTCTGCCTTCACCATCCTTCCATTGTCTGCATGACCTCATTCTTCTTGAGCACCTAAAAAGATCTCGAGACTCACCAAGTGCAGGTACCCAGAAAGGCTGTCCCACCAGCCCTTTGCCCTCACCAGCGAAGAGTGTCAGCTCCACATGACAAGGCAAGGGGCCAACTGAGCTGCTAACACACGTCCATTCACAGATGGCAGAACTAAGAGAGGACTGTGCCATCCCCTTTGGGGCTTCAGGGTTATGGGCACCCCCACCTGGACACCACTGTAGGCTCCACATGGAGCTTGAACCTGCTGGTGCATGAAGGAGCTAGCCGGATCCTACACCTGCTGGCTCACATGCTCCCTCCAAGGGGTTGAACATGGCAGGCCAAGCAAACAGGGTGCCCTGATGCAAGTCCAGCAAAGGAACCGAGATATCCTGTGTCAATGTCATGTCAATAGTTTTTGTGAATTCTAATTTGAGGTTAGAGTATTTTTCAGAACTCACTATTGGATAGCTACTAACCATTAATATCTATCAGCCTCTGTTACAGCCTCTTTGTCTAAATACATTTAGTAAAACATCTAGGCCAAAAAACTATGTGGATAAAAAAGGCCAGGCATGATGGCTTACACCTATAATCCCAGCACTTTGGGGGGTCAAAGTGGGCAAATCATTTGAGGTCAGGATTTTGAGACCAGGTTGGCCAACACTGTGAAACCCCATCTCTACTAAAAATACAAAAAAATTAGCCGGGCATGGTGGCAAGTGCTTATAATCCCAGCTACTTGGAAGGCTAAGCCAGGAGAATTGCTTGAGCCTTGGAGGTGGAGGTTGCAGTGAGCCGAGATTGTGCCACCGCACTCCAGTCTGGGTGACAGAGTAAGATCCGTCTCAAAAGAAGTGAAAAAATTATATGGATAATAAAGTTTACTAGGGACAAAGCTGGCTAGTCAGGGGTGCTACTCATTCTGCTAGATTTCCTAGGTCTTCTCTAGTATTTCCCACGAGGTTGTTGCACCAGGGCATTCATGAGTTTTTGTAACCCTGTGTTATTTTTACATTTTTCTAGGAGTTACTCACTTAAAAACATTGTGTCTTCAAGAGGAGTATTTTAGTGGTTTTTCATTAGGGAATAACCCTTTGCAAAAATACTGTGGACATCGCTGACACCAAGATTTAAAATTCTCTGTAATTACTATGGTAAAATTAATTAATTATAGCTAAAGATTTTCAGTTCTAGGGTTTAACTGTATGAAGACATTATGTGCCCAGAGTATTTTGTGTAGCTGTGAAATCAAACAGTAACATCAGGCCTACTTTATCCAAGACTATTTCACCATGCTCTTTGCCCATGTTGTTCCTGAGTCCTTACTAGGACATTTATGAATTTTAAATAAAGAAACAGATTTTGATTACTTATATCTATAAATAAATTTGTGTGATAAATGGTAAAATGTAGCAAAAGCCCTCAAATAACTTGGGGTATATTTTCCAAAGGGAAGAGCTGGGAAAAAAAAAACCTAATAAAAGCAAGAGAACAGACCTGAAAGTCCTAAACTCTCCCTACTCCCAGGAAACCCTGATTCTGCAGAAATTCACTGACAAATTTGTTCAGTGATAAATCTAAAAACTAATTGAAAGACTCCTGCACCCCAGGGAAACACAAAACCACATTTACAGAAGCTGGTAGGGAGATTCAGGATACCCACGTCCCAGAGACTTTACTTCCCGTCTGACATGGTGCCACGAAATGTGGACTAGACACAGCCCTAGCTCCCAGATTCTCCCAGGGGAGGGGAGGAGTTAATACATGTGTCAAAGGACAGGGATTTGACTTGCTAGTCTTGGGACTTTGATGAGTCTGGCACAGTCTAGTCACCTGTAAAGAACTGAGATGGCACTTTGGACTGTTAGATGCCATAGATCCTATGTTCAGCTCAGCATAGAACAGAGGACCAAAAAAAAAAAAAAAAAAAAAAAAAAA
>NW_012108097.1:393987-422502 GCF_000951045.1 Mandrillus leucophaeus
TCTATACAAGACCAGTCTGTGAAGACTGAGAAAGGTGCTTGCTTTGTCTAATGCACGGATACCAACACACAGAATTAAGGAAAATAAGTATCAGGCAACAATGTTCTAAACCTGAGAACACAATAATCTACAGAAACTAACCCTAATGAAAGGAAGGTAGCGAATTAACTTGACAGGGAATTCAAAACAAACATGCTCACTAATGTCGAAAGAACAATGAATGAACAAAGTGAGGATTTCAACAGAAAGTATTTAAATGTACCGAACAGAAATCATAGAACTGACAAACACAAAATTCACTAGAGAGGTTCAATAATAGACTAGATGAAGCCAAAGAAAAGATCAGTGAACTCAAAGATAAGTCATTGGAAATCATTCAGAGCAGCAAAAAGAATGAAGCAGGTGTCTATCCATATTTTTACTCACAGTCTGTTCAGAATCACTTAAGTATTTTCTAAGAAATACCTAAGCTGAGGCTTCCTCTATATCACTGCTTTTTTCTTTTTGGGATCTCAACAGAATCACCTCTAACAATTTATTCACGGCAATGTAGGCTTTTTCTAATATGCATCTCAAAATCCTTCCAGCTTCAAAACCCATTATTCCATTCCAAAGCTTCTTCCACATTTTAGCTATTAGTCACATCTTCACTCCCTCTTGATACCAACTTTCTGTCTTAGTTTGTTCAGGTAGCTATAGCAAAATTCCATAAACTAGGTTGTTTATAAACAGCAGAAATTTATTTCTCACAGTTCTGGAGGCTGATGAGTCCAAGATCAAGCTGCTAAGAGATTCAGTGTCTGATAAGGGCCTACTTTCTCATAGACATTGATTTCTTGCTGTGTCCTCACATGGTGGAGGGTGTTAGCTAAGCTTGATGGGATCTCTTTTATAAGTCCATTAATCCTAATCATGAAGTCTCCACCCTTATGGCTTAAGCACCTCCCAAATGCCCCATCTATTAATACTATCACCTTGGGGGTTAGGATTTTAATATATGAATTTTGGAGAGACACAACCATTCAGACTATAGCAATAGTAAACATTACTAGTTCCCTAGTAAATTAGGCAGGGCAATCCAAAATCAGGTATAACTATCCTCATTTGTTTTTTATGTATCCCATCAAATACCTACTTTCATTCTGTCTTATTTATTAAAAACCTCCATTGAGATGTGGTGGGTAACAGATCTATAGGATAGAGACATTACACCATTAATTATCAAATATTTCCTATATTCGTATAAATTTATGACTTCCAATTGCGATCACATTTGACCTCTGTAAAAACATTATGTATTATTTGAATTTTATCTTGAGCATATTCTAAACTCAGACTGTATTCCTTTCATAGAAAATATAAATTGAATTTCTGGCTTGGGTTTGCCTCTTAATTTATCTTTGTGCTACAAAAAATTAAGTTTCAAATTTTTATTTGGGAATAGTTGGAGATAGGACCCAGGGGCTATACACAACCTTAGAATAGAAACAGGAACAAACAGCTTCTGCTTTTGCTGGGTCTTTATCTCTTAGAATTGCATAAATAGGCCAGGCTCCATGCCTCATGCCTGTAATCCCAGTACTTTTGGAGGCAGAGGTGGGAAGATTACTTGACACCGGGAGTTCAAGACCACCCTGGCCAGCATGGTGAAATCCTGTGTTTACTAAAAATACAAAAATTAGCTGGGCGTGGTAGTGGACAGATGTAATCCCAGTTACTTGTGAGGCTGAGGCGGGAGAATCACTTGAACCCAGGAGGCGGAGGTTGCAGTGAGCTGAGATCGCGCCATTGCACTCCAGGCTTGGCAACAAAAGCAAAAATCCATCTCAACAACAACAACAAAAAAACAAAACAAGGGATAATGGTCACATTGTGTCAGGTTAAGTTAAAAATTGAGATTTCACTTAACATAACATCAGCTTGAAACTACTGGAAGCTGTCGTACTTGTGAATCCAAAGCCCTGTAGTCAGAATTCCTGAACCAAAATCTCCAGCCACATAATATATATAGACATTAATATCTAAGCTTTCTGGTAGGTATTCATGTTTTACCGCTTGATAGCTCCCTGGATCCTCCCTGCTCATGAATACTTGGGCATTTCAACTCAGTAATCATAGGGCTATTTCCCTCAAGGACTCAGATGATCTCACAGTCTGGGCTTTTAGCATATCATCAGCCTCTATCATATACCAGACTCTGATACTTGCCATTCTGGCAGCATCTCAGTAATGTTCTGTATCTACGAATAAGTAGCACTTCCTGGAAATAACCCAGCTTTCCATAATACCATTTCTCAGGTATAAAAAGCATAATTTCTCTAAGGGTTTGACCTACTATATGTTTAATCTTTGATCATTCAAAACAAGCTTCTCACTCAAAAAGCAACTTTATAAATAAAATTTATAATAAAATCCTTTAGGAATTAAGTCAACATTTTTTAAAAAGCTGTGTCAAAGTGTGTGATTTGTCTTCCATATCTCATTTCATACTCTCTGTCCAAATGATTCTCAGGGAGCATTATATGACAGCAATTACAAGTTTTCATTTTAACATTCATTCTTTCTTTTTTGCTTTAAAACCAGAATATACATATATTTCAGTTTGCCTAAGTCGAGCTAGGTTAAATATCTTGTTCCAGAATAATTCTTTTTTTTTTTTTTTTTTGAGATGGAGTCTCACTCTGTCGCCCAGGCTGGAGTGCAGTGGCCGGATCTCAGCTCACTGCAAGCTCCGCCTCCCGGGTTCACGCCATTCTCCTGCCTCAGCCTCCCGAGTAGCTGGGACTACAGGCACCCGCCACCTCGCCCGGCTAGTTTTTTGTATTTTTTAGTAGAGACAGGGTTTCTCTGTGTTAGCCAGGATGGTCTCAATCTCCTGACCTTGTGATCTGCCTGTCTCGGCTTCCCAAAGTGCTGGGATCACAGGCTTGAGCCACTGTGCCTGGCCCAGAATAATTCTTAATAGCACTCCATTTCACTATCAGAAATAGTGTTTGTACAATAAATTACATGATCACTCTATAAAGAACCATAATTCAATGGAATCAAAACTAAATTTCTCAGCCTATCTTTCAGATAATTATGTACATATCACAAGTTCTAGTCAATAAAATGCTGGCAGGGGTATTGTGTGTGACTTCCAGGAAATGCCCTTAGAAACATAAGGATACCCACTTTGTATTTTGTGTCTCCTGCTGTCAATGTAGAATGTAGATGTCATGATGAGAGTTTCAGCTGCCATTTTGGATCATGAGGAAAACTGAAGATGACAAAACACGGTAAAACCTTGTGTTTCAGTTAAGGTGAACTCTGGTGTCTATAACAAAAAGAATCTTAAAATGCAGTAGCTTAAAGACACTAAATGTATTTCCCTTTGACTTAAAAATCCTCAAATGAGTGGTCAAGGGCAGTGAAACAGTTTTGCTCTATGTGGGCGTATTGAGACCAAAATTCCTGCCATTATTTTTTCTACTACCCTCTAGCTCCTTGCTACTCAAAGTACAGTCTACAGGTCAGCCTCACTGATATCACTTGGGAGCTTGATAGAAATTTAACGTAGAATATAAGGCCCCATTCCAGATCTACAGAATAAGAATCTCATTCACCCGTGACGCGAGTCTTTCACTTATGACCTTACTCTTCTCAGTGGACTTCCTGGTATTGCTTTGTTATTACTGTTACACAGATCAGAGTTCCAAAGTAGTGTTATATAGTGGGGTGCTATCAAGAATCACCAGGGGATTTCTGTGGCTATTAAATGTAAAAATCATTGCTGTACAGTGCTGTTATCATCTGAATGGAAAAAAGTACAGAAAATAAATTCAAAAAAGGTGATTATTTAAAAATAGACAAATGGAAGGTTTTTTTATTTCCCCCTCCACAAACTGATAACTTACTAATCTTGTAAGATTATCTTGGAGAAAATGTGAAGATTGACTACTAACGAACAGGTCTAAATTTGTTTACTATTCAGAGGCTGTCAGCCTATCTGCAAAATTGTCACTACAAATGGATTATGTAGGTGATACCAGGATGTGGAGCTTGTCCATAAAGATAAGTTTCTAAAAAAGTATAAAAGTTTTCTTGGGAAAAAAAAGTTAAAAGAACTTTGTAGAAAAGTTTTTATAAAAGTGCAAGAGAATTCCATGTGTTAAATGGAAATTTGGTATGGTAAAATAAAGGAATAAAATGAAGTCTTCTGTTGTCTCTCAGAAAGGCTACTAGCATTGAATATGCTTTCCATGTTTAATCATCCAAGGAAGTTAAAACATCATAGACAGCATGGAATATATGCCACTAGTATGAGTAACCCAGAGAAAACTGACCTATTTTTCTACTTGACTTCAGGTCCTACCTCACGCATTGTAACATTCCCAAAAACCTAGCTCCCAAAATTATCAAAAACGTGTAGACATTTCATTAAAAACATATCTTGAGAACACTGAGGAGAGGGGCACAGTTCATTCAGTGAAAGTTTCCATACATGTTTTCTCACCTGACAGCTGCCCCCAAAGCTTTACTCTTTCTGAAATTTCTCTAGAATTTTTTCCAACCCCAATTCTATTTATAGTACTTGCTATCTTTTTCTTTCCCTTGATTTTGCAATACAATTTAGTCCTTTCAAAGGCTTTCTATATTTTATATTTTATCTGATACTCTGGCAGCTCCAAGGAAAGAGGGGATGAGGAGTAAGAAAAGTGGGAGGTTAGTGTTTAGAAAATGCTGTTAATAATTCTACTTTGGGACTCTACCCTGTGTAACAGTAATAACAAAGCAATACCAAGAAGTTTGCAAAGAATAGTAAGGTCATAAGTGAAAGACTTACCTCATTATTTGCTTGCCTTCAAAGTTTAAATCAATGGCTATTCAATTCACATGCTAATTATAATCAGTGTTCCCATGGAATGCATCATGATAATGGTAAATCAAATTTGCATAAAATATGAGGCCACTTAGCATAATGGTTTCAAGTGTGAGATGTGAACTCAAATCATTTTGTTTGTAAATTTTGCCATTTCTGTATATGAGTCCAATATAATAAGCTTGAACAAATCTCTGAACATTTCAGGGCCATCTTTATCAATAAATGGGAAAAAATAATAGTGCATATTTATTGAGGTGTAACTAATTAACTACAATTAATTTCCAGCATGTAAAAGAGTTTTTGGAACAGTTAATGCACTTACTAAATGCTAACTATTGGGACATAGCTATCTTCTTAGTAGAACTCTACAGAGCAGAGACTGGCAAACCATCGGTCCACGGTTCAAATTCAACCTCTGGCCTGTTTTTGTACCACTGAGGAGCTAAGAAAGGTTAAAGGATTTGTAAAACAAACAAAACCCAAAAAACTGTATATCAAAGATGTATGTGGTCTACAAAGCCTGAAATATTTTATCTGGCCATGCTATAGATGACATTGTATCCATTGACAATTTATATTTTAAAGCCATAACCACCAATGTGATTTGGAGACGGGGCCTTGGGGAGGTAATTAAGTTTGGATGAAGTCCTGAGAGTGGGGCCCTCATGAGGAGATTAGTGCCCTTATTCAAAGAGACACCAGATAACTTGTTTTTCTCTTTCCCTGCTGTGTTAGGACATAGCAAGAAGATGGCTATCTACAAGCAAGGAAGAGAGCCCTCACCAGAAATCAGCCAGGCTAGCACCTTGATCTTGGATTTCTGGCCTTCATAATTGTGAGAAAATAAGTTTCCACTGTTTAATCCACTCAGTGTATGGTATTTTGTTATGTCAGCCTGAGGAGATTAAGACAGGCCCTTTAAGGATGTTTGTGACCCCTGCTCATGAGAGATAGTTATAACATATAGTATATTAGAAGGGGGAAAAAAGGAATGTTCAGCAAAAAAAGAGAAGGAAGGAAGGAAGGAAGGAAGGAAGGAAGGAGAAGGAAGGAAGGAAGGAAGGAAGGAAGGAAGGAAGGAAGGAAGGAAGGAAGGAAGGAAGGAAGGAGCTTCACCGTAATAGATACAGCACTTAGTAAATAAAATAAGACATGAATAAAGATGACAGATTTGTCTCTAAACTACAGCAAGAGACTTTATTAAAATTATATTCAAATCATGTTGGCATACTTTTTTTTTTTTTTTTTTGGAGACAGAGTCTCGCTCTGTCGCTGAGGCTGGAGTGCAGTGGCACAATCTCAGCTCACTGCAAGCTCGGCCTCCCAGGTTCACACCATTCTCCTGCCTCAGCCTCCTGAGTAGCTGGTACTACAGGCATCCGCCACCACACCTGGCTAATTTTTTTGTATTTTTAGTAGAGACGGGTTTTCACTGTGTTAGCCAGGATGTTCTCAATCTCCTGACCTCATGATCCACCTGCCTTGGCCTCCCAAAGTGCTGGGATTACAGGTGTGAGTCACTGCACCTGGCCTCATATTGGCATACTTTTTTAAAGGAAATTTTCTGAGAGGTTGCAAAAAGCATGGAGCTAATAATTTAATTATTTTTTCAGTAACCTCCCAAATTTTACTATTGCTGGATAATATCTCAGTGTAGTTAATTTTGGGTTCACTACTGTATTAGTCCACTTTCACGCTGTTGATAAAAACATACCTGAGACCGGGAAGAAAACTAGCTTCATGGACTTACAGTTCCACGTGGCTGGGAAGACCTCACAATCATGGCAAAAGGCCAAAGCCACTTCTTATAAGGCAGTAGAAAGAGAGAATGAGACCCAAGCCAAAGCAGAAACCCCTTATAAACCATCAGTTCTCATGAGAATTATTTCACTACCACGAGAACAGTATGGAGAACAGTATGAGGGAAGCCACCTCATGATTTAATTATCTCCCGCCAGGTCCCTCCCACAACACCTGTGAATTATGAGAGTACAATTCAAGGTGAGAATTTGGTGAGGACATAGAGCCAAACCATATCATTCCACAGTTGGCTCCTCCCGAATCTGATTATCTTCACATTTCCAAAACAATCATGCCTTCCTAAGAGTCCCCCAAAGTGTTAATTCATTTCAGCATTAATTCAAAAGTCCACAGTCCCAAGTCCCATCTGAGACAAGGTAAGTCCCTTCCACCTATGAGCCTGTAAAGCAAAAGCAGGTTACTTCCTAGATACAACGGGGGTACAAGCATTGGGTAAATACAGCCATTTCCAATGCAAGAAATTGGCCAAAACAAAGGGGCTACAGACCACATGCAAGTACAGAATCCAGCGGGGCAGTCAAATCTTAAAGCTCCAAAATTATTTCCTGTGATTCCATGTCACAAATCCAAGTCACACTGATGTAAGAGATGGGTTCCCATGGTCTTGGACAGCTCTATCTCTGTGGCTTTTCAGGGTCCAGCCTCCCTCCCCACTGCTTTCATGGGCTGGCATCGAGTGTCTGTGGCTTTTCCAGGTACTCAGTGCAAGCTGTCAGTTGATCTATCATTCTGGGGTCTGGAGGACCTCTTCTCACAGCTCCACTAGGCAGCACCCCAGTAGGGATTCTGTGTGGGGTTGCCCACCCCACATTTCCCTTCTATACTGCCCTAGCAGAGGTTCTTCACGAGCGTCATAAGTTTTGTTTTATTGATTTTAAATGATTGAATCACTATGTGCTTCAGTGTAGTTTGTTTGTGTTTCTTGTGTTTAGGGATTGTTGAGTTTTTCATATTAATATTTGCAATTACAGCTTTTATAAAATTTTGAAAATTTGGGGGCATACATTCTTCAAATATTTTTTCTATCACACCCTTCTTTCCTTCAGCAGCCCCAATTACATATAAATAAAGACACTTGAATTTATTCTTTAGCTCACTGGCGTTTCCACATTTTTTTCTACCATTTTCTCTGTGTTTCATTTTGGGTAATTTCTATGGCTTTGCATTCAAGTTTATTAAGGTTTTGTCTTGTACTATCCAATGTATTTTTCATCACATTCATATGTATTTTTTATTTCAGATAATGTAGCTTTTATGTCTAGAAGTTTGATATATATATATGTATGTGTATGTATATGCACATACATATAGTTTTGCTCTTGAATGCCTGATAATTTATGATGCTCAATCTCGTGATTTTAACTGGTTGCCATTAGATATTTTCATATACCTATACATTTTCCTGAGAGTTGCTCTGGGGCATATCTAGGTAACTTGGTAACAGCATGAGTCAAGGCCTACTTTCGAGCTTGGTTAGGCAGTGGAAGAGCAGCCTTTAACCTAAGTCTAATTATTCTCAATTATTGAGTCAATGCTCTTCTTAGTATTCTAGCTAATATATTCTAAGGTTTTATTGTGTGTGTGTGTACTTTGGCTAGCAGGATAAAAAACTATTCATGGTCATATATTGATTCTATGGTTTATATTGTTTTGTTTTTGATTGATTGTTTTTTACCTCAAATTCTTTCAAGACTTTTGTATCTGGATCTTGGATTGTTTTCTCACGTACATTCACTGATCAGTGCTCAGCTTACGGCTTAAGGAGAATGCCTTTAGATCAACAGTGTAGATGCTCTGCAATATAATGATTGCAATATAATTTGCAAGTGTAGTCTGTTTTGTATGTGTGTTGATCATGAAACTGCTAAAAATCTTTTACTACTGTCATTATGTCAATATTATCCACTCTGATACCATGTATCATTATTGGTCCACAAAGAATTAATTGGAATTTTATATTACGAAAACTACCAGGTGTAAGAGAAACTTTATAATCACTTTTAAAATCCCAGTGCACGTGAGCATTATCTCCGAAGTTTCTGTTATAAATACAGATGTCTAGGTGTTGTGTTTTCCCTCCAAAGCTCTGCATGTAGTTCTAATGCACAGCCACGGTGAAAAGCAACTGGACTATATGATGCTATTTCACCTCTCTCTACTTTGTTTCAGATCTTCTGGTTTCTACTCAGCTGCTCCTGTACCACTTAGTCCATATTTTCGAATTTGTTTCTTTTGTTGGTTGTGGTCCTTTCTCAAGTGTGTGCGTGCGTGTGCATAAAATAAGCATAAGGATAAGCTTATATTATAAATATATTTACTTATAATGAGCAAATATATTTTTACCTATTTAAAAGGTGTATGATTTGTTAATTCCACCCGATTGCTTGATTAGGTATGAATAAAATGCTACACATATAATGTAGTTTCTCTTAAAGGTTTGATATTTTTCCATTTATTTCTGACATCCAGTATTAGTATTATTATGCTTTGAAAACACATTGTTTTCATGATTTTTAACAAAATCTTAAGTGAGGGTTGAAGCTTTTATATCAATTTTTGGACTATAAAGAAATACTAAGTAGCTAATTAAGTTTGTGCATTGTGTCCCTAAACTCTCTGCAGATATTACTTTTCTTGGTGTTAGTAGAATGAAGGGAATAAATTTACCTTTTAATATGAATCTTAATGTTTTAGAAAAACCACATTCTTGAAGTAGAAAGTAAAAGCATCATTTTTTTACCATACAAAGGAAATACAACATGCCTCTGTGAAAGTGTTTTGTCTTTGCTTTTCTTCACTCACTATTAATCTCAGTCTCTTAATTTAGATTTAAAACACACCTAAAGGTGGGCATTGTGGCTCACACCTGTAATCCCAGCACTCTGGGAGGCCCAGGCACATGGATCACAAGGTCAGGCGATCCAGACCATCCTAACATGGTGAAAACCTCTCTCTACTAAACATACAAAAAAATTAGCTGGGCTTGGTGGTGGGCACCTGCAGTCCCAGTTACCTGGGAGGCTAAGGCCGGAGAATGGCGTGAACCCCGGAGGCGGAGCTTGCAGGGAGCGGAGATTGCACCACTGCACTCCAGCCTGGGTGACACACAATCTAAAACAAAACAAAAAACAAAACAAAACAAACCTGAATGACATGTACAGTCCAAAAACTGATTTGTGATGCTTGGCAGTTTAAGGTTGAGTCATCCATTGGTGATAATCTGGTGTCAATTCACGGGCTCAGATTACTTCAATTTAATTCAATGTGTTCAAATGATTCCCTGGTATAATACTTCACCTTCAACCCTGCTTGACTCTTGGAATACAATTTAGTGTTTTCTGTAAATACATAATTTTAAAATACTGATTGCAAGCAACGGTTTGGGTCTGTGCAGGTAAGCAATAAAATTGATAATGTTTAGCTGAAGGAGAATTTTTCTATTTGTCAGGCACTGTCAAAGGGGCTTCTTTGCTTCTTCATATTGTATTTTGAGTTAATCCTCACTTTATTTTCCCTCCATACATAAACAGGATTTCTATTGGTATTGTCCCTGGAATTGGTGGGTTCCTGGTCTCACTGACTCCAACAATGAAGCCGCAGACCCTCGGGTGAGTGTTACAGCTCTTAAAAGCGGGGCCGAAGTCGTTCGTTCCTCCCAGTGGGTTTGTCATGTCGCTAGCTTCAAGAGTGAAGCTGCAGTCCTCCACAGCGAGTAATACGATTCTTAAACGGAACGTGGACCGAGAGAGAGAGTAGCAAGTCACTGCACAGAGCAAAAGAACAAACCAGCCACACCACAGAACGCAAACTCACTTACTCAGTTAGTGCAGATGCCTCAGGTGGTCTGCTTTTATGCCCTTATCTGGCCCCACCCACATCCTGCTGATTGGCCCATTTTATAGAGAGTTGCTTGGTCCATTTTACAGAGTGCTGATTGGTCCATTTTACAGAGGGCTGATTGGTCCGTTTTGACAGAGTGCTAATTGGTGCATTTATAAACCTTTAGCTAGACACAGAGTGCTGATTGGTGCATTTACAGTCCTTTAGCTAGACACAAAAGTTCTCCAAGTCCCCTACCCAATTAGTTAGACACAGAGAGCTGATTGGTGCATTTACAAACCTTTAGCTAGACACAGAGCACAGATTGGTGCATTTACAATCCTTTAGCTAGACAGAAAAGTTCTCTAAGTACCCACCCAACCCAGAAACCTAGGGGGCTTCATCTGTAAGTATGAAGAGCCACTGTTTCTTCTCCATCCCTGTTCTAAGGTCCTATGTATTTATGAGGACCTAGTTTAATATTTTCAAAAGTTTTCAATCGAGATTATGCCTTCCTACTGCCCAGTTCCTGTAAAATCAGAGTCCTGAGACCCTTTGTATAACTATTTCTGAACCTGTGCCTTATGAACTATCTGGCTACTTGTGTCCCTTGGGAGCTTTCCAGTTCTCATTGTCCCCTGCTCCAGTTCATTAGTGCTACTATCAAAAAACTGGGAGACACATATCATTGACTTCCTGTTCAATGACAGCTCAGACGTGCTGCTGGTTCAAAAACAACCTTATGTGTTGGTGTTTTAATGACAGAGGCTTTCCTTGTGACAGGGTCCAAAGCTGTTCTCCCTCTATAAGCTCCAGTCATACCCTTATCTGCTCATTTTTTCATTTGTGCTGTGTAGCTATGAGTCTAGGAGTGCAAAAGGCGTGAACATGGTCCAAAATACAAAAAAATACATTCTTCAAAGCAGTGGAGCCATTTAAATTTCTAAAAGCAGTGTATAAGCAGAGTTTCTAATGAATCCTCCTCTGATCCTTGCTATTATCTGATTTCTGAATTGTGATCAGTACCTCACTGTGGTCTTAATTTACCCTTCTCTAATTGCAAATGACGTAGCATATCTTTCCATACCATGGATGACCCCAAACTGATGATTTTTCCTGAGTGAATTATCAGATCATAATGTCCTGGAATATCTGATAAACAGACTTTGAATTCCAGATGGAGTCATAATATCTATGGAAAGATGAGGTTTATTTGATGAACTTTATTTAAAAAAAAAAAAAAAGCCCATAATTACCTCCCTCAGAGAAACCCCAGAGAAGTTGCAAAATCTCCTTAAATTTCTCCAAGAAAATACTCTGGGAGACGTTAAAAAAGTACCACAGGCCAGTAGCTTCCAACACCATCAACAATAAATATTAACAAAGCATACATAACACGGGGAAATTGTGAAAAATTCTGTTAGAACATCTTCCTAAAAATAATTTGAATATGTTGTGAAATTTTTAGTGGAAATGCAGAGTTTACAAAGTCAAAAACACTTTGCGAATTAAACTATAAAGAGGGAGTCTTATCTTCAAAGAGTGAAACTTAATATTGCACTGATTAAAACAGACCACTGGCCATGGGATAGCAAATAGAGTTGTCCCTAAGGTTAGGGTCTAAAAGTCTTGGTTCTAGGTGGCTGTGCTGAAACAGGTAGTCTCCAATCTTCTTGTTAAAAGATTCATATGGTAGTTTTGCTGTTTTAGTCCTGAAACATTTATTGTAAAGTGAGAAATTCCTTATCAAGATGCTTTTTTATTTTAAAAGTTCCATAAAAATAATGTAGCATGTAACTGAGAAATTTAATGTTTTACTTTCATTTTAAAGTGTGTAATGCTGTTGAGGTTTTAGGTGGAGCTAAGTAATGTAAGGAGTTTGATAAATGGTATATTTAAGTTCATGCAAGGCATTGAAATTCTATACCAAAACTAAATAACTATAACTTAATGTGAATGCACTACAAATCACTGAATTTCAAAAAATTGTATTGAACAGAAATATGCTAGCATTGTTAAAACCATTTTGAGTATTAATGTTTGAAAAACCCCTAGATAACCATAAAATTATATAAATAAAAAGTTTTCACCTTAAATGTTTTGGTAAAATAGTTATATAATATATCATTGTTTTCTGATAATTATTGTGATTATAATAGTGCTTTATTGTTCTACATTCCGGTTACCTTAAACATCCTCAATTGGATTTAGTGGTTTGAAATCTCATAGGATTGATGGAATAGACTTGTATATTTAAATACCTCTCAGAATTTGAGAGTTCTACAATAAGGTCATCTGTATGTACAATGTAAAGATATTACAAAAATTGTATAAAATAAATTCTGTTTTTTGATTATGAGCCAAAAAGGGACTTATTGTAAAAACAGAAAATCCTATATTTAGATTTTTCTCAGATGTTAATATAGAGTGGCAAAATACTAGTAAGGTCCTTGTTCCTCTTACTTACATGGTAAAATTAACATTTAAGATGCTACCAAATAAGCTAATATTATCAGAAAAATCATTTGGGCTAATACAGAATAAACCTTGGTATTATATAACAATACTCAGTATAATATATTTACTGTTAAAGGGACACAGTACTTTTTTTAAAAGAAGAAAAATATACGGAACAGATAAGGAGGCAACATAAATTAAAATGTTTAATTCCAAAAAAATGTATTCAAATTAAAATTTCATTCAAACTATGAAAATGAGTGTCATAACATTACTAAATGTAGTAATATGAGGAAATTGTCTACTTAGAAGAAACATATATATAAATCTGGCTAAAATGCATACATTTATAATTTTTGTAACTTTGTAATGTCTTATGTAGACACATCAAATAATGACAAAATGAATTTTTATAGCAAACTTCGGGAATTTACATTCTGAAATTTCCTTATCAGCTCTAATTGTACCACTGGGTGGACCCTTCTTTCCCTAATAGTTGTTGATAAATCACCAAGAGCACTGTCTTAAAGACTCTACCAACTTATGACTTAGAACTATCAAGATTGTAATTAGAGTGCACTCCAATGGAAAGAAAATGAAAACGATTGTCTAAATGGCCCATCAGATAAGCAACTACACAGTCACACAAGTAACAGTTGATGAGACATCTATTAAAGAAAAATTTGCTGTGCATACATCGTCAGATTTAAACAATCAGAAGAAATCCAGAGTCTTAAGCTTTATTCAGTAGTTTTACTGCTCACATTAATATTGTATTATTTGTATTATTTTCTATTTCTTTCTCACATGGAGCAAATAAGTAAGTATACCATTTTCATTAGGAAGAAAATTATCCATTAGGCCAGGCATGGTGGCTCACTCCTGTAATCCCAGCACTTTGGGAGCCCAAGGCAGGTGGATCAAGAGGTCAGGAGTTCGAGACCAGCCTGACCAACATGGTGAAAATGCATCTCTACTAGAAATGCAAAAATTAGCCGGGGATGATGGTGCAAGCCTATAATCCCAGCTACTCAGGAGGTTGAGGCAGGAGAATCGCTTGAACCTGGGAGGCAGAGGTTGCAGTGAGCTGAGATTGTGCCACTGCACTCCAGCCTGGGCAACAGAGTGAGACTCTGTCTCAAAAAAAATAAAAGGAAGCAAATTATCTAGTATAAGAGAGAAAGTAGAAAATACACTGAATGAAAAAAGGTACAAGAATTTTAATGTAAAAATTGAACTGCAAATATTTCATCAAAATTCTTAATATCTGTTGATCTGTACCATCCTCTCTAGATCTATTGATTGAAACTGACTAAGATGAATTTAGCCTATACTAGATGTCTATTAGTCTATTTGTATTTTGTCTTCTTGTCTATTAGTATTTTTCCATTGAAAGTAAGTAGGAATCTTTGGGAGGGTTAGTTGATCCCATGTCAGAAGCAGGAATGCACAAACAAAATCTGGAACACCTGGCTGAGTCATAAAGAAATGAAGCTTAAAAATAGTAATATGGTCATGCTAAGGACATAGAGGACACACAAAAGAAACTGTGAATACTTGAGCATCAAAAGGAGAATGATGACTGTAATTACTTAAAATACATTCAATCTATGAAAAGTTCATAATAGTCAACCAAAGGGCAAATTAACGTAAGATGGTTTTATAAGAATATAAAAAATATTCTTTTGATCCTTGTTAGATATACAATATTATTAACACTTTTATCAAGAATGTATATGAAAATTACCTAACATGACAAAAAAGGAGACTTTCACTGACTCAAGGAAGAGGATCAGTTAAATAATAACATACATTGTAATATTAAGTTAAAGAAAACCATGTGAAATATCTGAAAATAAATTATTTTAATTATTGCTCAGTGTTCTACACACCTAAAAATATAAAAGGATGCAAGAATTCATCAAGTCTAAAAGTCCTTAAAATTTGTATAGCAGAGGACCCTATTAAGTTCTAAAGTCTTTAGAGTTAGGAGAAAGATGTTTATGTAACTCAGTTTATCAACCATAGAGGGAGCTGCATAATTTTATAAGTAAAAATATGAATCATGTATTGTTTTCAACTGAAATCCAACAACATATGCTAAGTGCTTGTATACCTTCTGAAGTAAACTACTGAAAAAGTTTAACATGTCCCATATAGTTGAGAGAGGAGAATGGAAAAAACCCAGTCAGGCAGGCAGTTAGGGTTGGTCTTCGGTTGAATTCTTTCAAACCGAAGAACAGCCTCTAGGCACAGATAAGGGAATTTGGGGCAGGGGAAGGGGCCTTGCCTAAAACATGCCCACAGTTGCACAGATAAGAAAAACTACACAAGTGACTTGCCCAGACATGCCTGCAATGGAAAATTCCATCCCCTAACACATGCGCAGTAAGGGAAGCAAAGCAATATGGAGAAACTCAAGCTAAGGGCCCCGCATGCATACTAGGAGGACAGGGTGGAGCCACCAGATTTCACACTTTATGCAAATGAGATGCCCTGCCCTCATCAGTTTCTTATAAAAGCCTTTGCATTCAACTGTAAACATGGCAACCCTTTTTCTGGGACCCTTCTCTGTAGCAGAAAGCTGTTCTCTTTCTTTCACCTATTAAATTTCTGCTCTAAACCTCACCTTTGTGTCTGAGTTCTTGATTTCCTTGGCCATGAGACCAAGAAACTTGGGTGTCACCCCAGACAATGATGCTGCTTCACAGTTACAACATGTAGGCTAAATCTCTGATAGCAAGTAATCTCAATTAACAAAGATAGTAATTTTTCTTTTCCTTAATAAGTAAGTTTTGTTTTTGTTTTTTGTTTTTTGTTTCTTTTTGAGATGGAGTCTCACTCTGTCACCCAGGCTAGAGTGCAGCGGCATGATCTCGGTTCACTGTGACCTCTGCCTCCTGGGTTCAAGTGATTCTCCTGCTTCAGCTTCCTGAGTAGCTGGAACCACAGGCATGTGCCACCACACCCAGCTGATTTTCATGTTTGTAGAAGAGGTGGGCTTTCACCATGTTGGTCAGGTTGGTCTCAAACTCCCGACCTAAAGTGATCCACCAGCTTCAGCCTCCTGAAGTGCTGGGATTACAGGTGTGAGCCACCACACCTGGCCTGGATAAGCATTTTTTTTTTAATCTCAGATTTAGGACTAAGTAGATAAATGTTACTGAGAACCAAGCCCATATTATTAATATTTTTGTGTTAAGGAGGTTTTGCATATTTACCAATTTATGTGCTTGTAGTGCATAAAATGTTTTAGCTTATTCAAATGGTAGTATTGAAATATATTTCAACGTAATAAATAGTTGCAATATATTTTAGTTTAGCAACAAGTTGTAATTAGTTTAATAAATTTTAGCTGAAATCTTAGTAAGTTGTATTTAGTGTTGAGATATCTAAAAGATATTTAATTTACTAAATTGATAAAAATTATGTCAGTATTCAAGAAACTGCTGTTGTCTAAATTCAGTATTCGAATACTGGAAAGGAAAATTTAGTATGGAAAATAAAGTTTAAAATGCTCTAATGTGTTTAATTACATTTCTCTCTGTGATAAACATTTAAAAATCTTTAGACATGACTGTTAAAATTTAACAGTTTATCAATAACCAGTCAATCGAGAAACCAAACTACACTGGGTATGTTCAGTCTGAAGCATCATTTATCCAATAACTCCTTGTGGTAACTACAAAAATATTTCAATCACAAGAAATAGAAAAACATTTTAAAGTTGAAATATCATGGAATATCATCAATATCAAAAATATATAAATTTTAATTTGTTTTATGTTCATGTTCTACAAACACAAAGATTTAAAAACACTCCAGCATTACAGTTATTTTTCTCAGTTTTGTTTAAACAAGTAAGAAAAGATTTGCAAATTCAATTTATTTCAGTGCTTATATAATTATTTATTGTATTTAAAAATTCAAACACGTTATCACAATAAACTCAACTTGACTTCTTTATTTTAGTACTGAGTGACAAAAATCGACACTTGGGAATGGAAGAAAGGGCCTGGCAATATTCTATGACTATTTGTTTGTGGTGTTCCCTGTAAGGTATTAGAATGCACGTGGTCACTATTCACTATCCTCTGGAGAACTGGCTTCTCAGCTGAGTAGGGGATTTTACTTAAGTTCTATTGAGTGACTGCCCCAGTTGGCAAGAACCAACTCTCTTCAATTAGATGGAGATTTTGGTTTATTAACCAAAATTCTAAAACTGTATCAGGTGTTGCCTCCAGTAGTACGAAGGAAAGCAATAACTTTTCCACATTTTAAATTTATTTATTGCACCAACAAAATTCAAAGATTTAATTAGTACAATCATTATCTCTAACCTTTAAAACACTAACCACCAATTATTTCATCCACTGACCACCAATCTCAGTCAGCTCAGGACTGTCGAATTTTATCACTGAAACTCCTCAGTTCCAAGCATAATCAAGCAGGCAGTTCTGCATTTAAATTATTTTATATATAGCTGTTTATATTTTTATAGCAATGCTGTTTATAGCTGTGCTTTATAGCTACTTGAGTATTACTAGACACTTACCAAATCTCTCTCCCAGGGAAACACTCCAGGTGTTTCTGCTGAGGAAGATGGGTTGAGCTACATGTGTTCTAGTATTAAACTGAACACAAAATTATGATGGTAAAAGGTCTTGGAGATTTTAGATTTTATGAATGAAGTCATCAAGCCTCTGTTTATTCTTCCCTAAGAAATGTTACAAAATCATTCTGATGGAAAGTTTTTTATCACGGTGAGCTTTGCTTTTGTTTGTTTGTTCATTTTTTTTAATGTTGTTTTTAGAGGCAGTCTCGCTCTGTTGCCCAGGCTAGAATGCAGTAGTGTGATCACAGCTCACTGCAGCCTTGAACTCCTGGGCTCAAGGTACCCTCCCGCCTCAATATCCTGAATAGTTAAGAGAGCTAACAGGTAGGAGCCACGATGTCCAGCTACTAATATTTTTCTTTAAAAAAAAATTGTGGACATGAGGGTCATATTATGGATACAAAGCCTTGCCTGATGTCAAACTCTTGGCTTCAAGTGCTATCTGCCTTGACTTCCCAAAGTGCTGGTATCATAGGCATGACTCATTGCACCAGCATTGCTTAGGTTTAGAATTCAGCAGTCAAATGTAATTTGTCTCTGCAATGATGTAATGATACAATGAATCAACATGAGCAGAACTTGACTAGAATGACTGAAAACTTGAAAGCTCAGAGTCATAACAGCTCTGCCAATACATGTAGAACGGCTGGGTATCTTGGTAATTTTTTAGATACAGCTAGAATGCTACTACTAGGTTACTCAATTGCCAAGAAAATTCACAAAAGAAAAGAAACCACAAAAATAAATGCATAAATGCATAGTAGTACTGTTAAAAGACACTGAACCTGAAGTAGAAGAAATAAATGTACATATGTACAACAAAGGCGCGAAAAGAAATGGCAATTGTCTGAGTAACATGTTTGAGGAATACGTAAAGGGCTTTATGTTTGTGATCTCTGAATATGCTTAATAACTTTCAAATATGTAAAATAATATACATTTTAATGAAAACTCAATAATTTAAAAATAATACATAAAAATCCTACAATATAGATTTTACAATTAAGAAATTTAGCTTTCAAAGTGAATATTCACCTAGCGGGAAATATGTTATATTAACAGCAATAAAGATATATTTTTGTCTCTGATTTTACTTTTCAATATAGTGAAGAGTACTAATCAGAAAATCTTTCAGGCTAATATATAAAATGTATGTGTCTTTATTGAAAAATCAAACATTGTATAATTATAATATCATTTTCTTATTGATTTACAATATGATCTGATGAGTGAGACAAATTTATGAGGCCATGTTCAAATATCACCCTGAGCCTTAAATCCTCTACCTCTTAGCCCTACCTATGGGCCAACCAACCCTTTTTCTGCACTACTGGATTTCACCTACTCTGACTTCCTCAAGGATTTTATGTCTGAAATTCTTTTATTTTTTCTGTCTCATTTCTGTGTCATCAGCAGTGTTTTTTGTTTTTTGTTTTTTTGCTACACTTTCACTAATTCCAAAATAGTACTTAAGATTCATTACAACCCCTGCTTCATAATAAACCAACAGCTAAACAATTAATTAAAAATAAATAAATAAATAGATAAATATATAAAACCTCCCAAATCTTCAACAGATGGTTTGGTAGATTTGTGAGATGGGAAAATGAAATCATTCATGAAATTCATCGTGATATTGTTCTTTTGAAAAGATTATCTACTACTGTTTTTATTAAGTAGATATAGTCAAGACCTTAAGTTTATTTTCTGTTAGACTATATTACAGAAAAATTAATAATATCTATTAATCTTCCAGATTAAGCCTCCAGATAATTGTTATTTCATAAAGGAAGCTTGTTCGCTGGCATTCTGTTAGAAAAAAAAAAAAAGGATAAAGGTTTTTGTTTACCCCAAAACACAAAGAAAGTTGTAATTGGATTTTAACTTAGGCCCAAATTCTACCATGGGCAACATAATTAAATAGAATTAGAAAACTCTCACACTTTCTCACATGTTAACCCCAATAGACTACAGCAACAATTTATCATCTACCCTCAGTCATTAAGTGGGAATCCTAGCTCTGAAAAAGACATTGCTAGTAGACACTGGATTGAACGTTATAGTATAGGTGACAGTCGAATTCTGCTTATCAGTGCTCTGAAGGAAAATAAAGAGAAAGTGAACCTTTTTGCTGACTTTTTCTCCTGGTGATTAAATTTTTTATCACATTGTGAATATATAAAAAAATATATTATTTGACCTGGAGAGGGACATTCTGAATTTCTAAAAATCTCTATTCTATTATAGTATTCATTAAATAAATTAAATTGTCTTGAATTGAGTTGAGTCCACTCCTGTACATAAACTGCAATAATGGTTATTATTGGCTATGATGGAGTGGGAAATGGAAAAGTGCCCCCTTTGCTTTTGTTCTCTGATCTGAAGAAAAAAAATAATCTTCAAGCTGCTTATTCATATTTGCCAAGCAAAAACAGTTGAGTAATAAGGCAACTATTACCAACTTTATTAAAAACTTATCTATATATTGCAGTCATCATATTTGTAAATGCCCTTTAGAATATCATGCAAGAGAAAAATGTCTGCTTTAGAAAACTGAATATCTAAATCCATTACATTTTGTTGAAATGTATCAGGAGTCTGGAAACCTCATCCATCTTCAAAATGTTAAATTTATGAATAAATGACCTTAAGATCTGACTTTTGAAATACAATCTGTTGATCACACTGGAAACTGATGAGTATTGCTATTCTTAGGAGCACTTGAGCATTTGTTTACATTTTGGATCTGTGTCTTGATTGTGGTGTAACATTGTACAATGTACTTAAATTTGAGATGAAAGAATCAAACTCATGGAATGTTTGGATTGAATGGCCAAAAGCACTCAGGTATGCAGCTAGAAGTTGTTATTATTTATAATTATACACCGATATATTTGCAAGAAGCTCTGAGAATAAGATGAAACCATTGTGTAACTTAATTTAAAAGGCTGAACTTGTATTTTGTTTCCTTTGAAACAGGAGAGATCTAAAGTAGGCTATACTACCCCTTTGACATTTTGTTTGTTTTTAATTAAATAACATTAACTGATAGTATAATCACAAAATAAAATAGCCTTCAGAAAATAAGTGTTCCATTTAGTATGTTGAGAATAATTATTTGCAAAAAATTGACCTACCCTTATTTTAAATTTTTAAAAATTACAATGTAATTTTAAAAAATTCAATATAAACTAAAACATTAATCCATTTATACTATTCATAACATGGAATAAAATTAAAGTAGAAATTATCACACAGAATTTAAAACATAAATGTTCATTATAAACCCGGCCAATGGGCAATTAGGATGTACTTATTAAGTAGTTCCGTTAAGATAAATTATCCTAATATGGCTCTTAAATTAGCTCAAAATTTACATAAAAAGCAATTATGAATATTAAGGGTCATATCTACTGTTTTATTAACAGCATCTTCTTTGCATTTAGTAACTGAGGTTAGGAGGGCATATTTAAAATATTATAATCATAGAAATTGTCTCTTTGGCAAGCTAATCTCTTCTAATAAAGTACAAAGGTACAGACACAACTCTGCATTTAGAACAAATAATTACTACTTTTTTGCCTTTATTTTAACATTAGATTTTTCTTCTGAAGAGTGTAGAGAATGCCATGGGACAGAATCCAGCATCATAATTCAATTTTATCCAACAAACGGCACACAAAGCTCACATTTCCATATAAAGCGGAACCCCAGGAAATAATTATCTATTGTACATTTAAATTTTGGTAGTGTAATTAAAGAAATTCAGACTAAATGGCTAATCAACTTGCTTTGAATTGTAACGAGAAACAGTAAGTATAAAAAGGTGTGTATAGCACAATGTTTTTCAAACAATTTGACTTGGTAGTGATTAAATATTTTAGAAAACTTCTGCACACTGTTGTACAATTTAGACTGACATCTAAAAATTGGAACAATGAGTTTAAATACTTGCAAAGGATATAATTCCCAATATGTTATGTGTATTTAAGTTTAGAATTACATTTAGCATTTACATGTATAAATGTAATCTAACACCATAATATTTGATGATAATTGTTCACTTAGAAATACATAAGCAAGCACTTCTCTAATAGATGTCAATTTTATGATGTCTCCTTTTGTTTTAAAACTTGTATTACCACTCCAGTTCCCCAGCAGAAAGTAATCCCATCATCTTTTATTAATCTCCATATCGTACATCCCTGAAATGAACAATTCTCCATACATACTCCACACTACTTGAAATTCACTTTTTATTCCTATGATTAGAGGTTTCCAAATTTTAAAATAAACTATTCAGATTGAGTTTTCATTTCAATTGTTAATAAAAGAGTAATAATAAAACCAATAGAGAATGCTATAAATTTTGCTAATGGATAATTATTTAAAATACTTTTCTTAATGAGGGAGAAAACGTAATACTTATTGCTAGAATGTCAACCAGGTACATAATAAATGTTATAATTATATATTTTTTATGTGCTATAATTGGGAAAAAATCGTTTATGTAAATGAGAATGGAAAGGGTTTTGTTATAACATTTCACTCAATGATTTGAATTCCATTAGAATTACAGGCTAGGAATGAAACACTGGTTGAATATTATAGTTAATATTTATAGATTTATTACTTGGTAATTTAATATACTGATCTTTTCAATTTTGTTGAAGAAAACATACAAAAAGATTCTTGTAAATGTAATTAGCTTTATCTCCCAAATTGCAACTGCAAGGATTGTCAAGATGCAAGAGGTGGTGAGAATGGGAAGAGGCATTAATTTCGGGTAGAATAGGGAAGTTAAAAATACTAGAGAACCAAACGAAGGGACCCCAGGTTGTGATGTGAGAAAGGAAGAGAGCATTCTTGAGGGGACATATTGCTGACTGGGGTTATGACCTGTTTTTATATCCCCAAATTCTAGATAATAAGGCCCATATTCATACACAGTCCATTGGAATGACGTAGCTCATCTTCATATTCCAACTAAGAATTCTCTTACTTTCTAGAAGCAGAACCCTTATTAATAGTAAAGCAATGCTGTAGTCCTTTGTACCTTTATGGTTTCCATTTTCCACTTAGTCAATAAATCCTAGTACTTACTGAAATAATATCAATCATGCCATGATAAAAATATCACCAATAAATTAATATATATGATTTGTTTTTGCTCAAGCAGTATTATTTTTTAAATAATTGGGTTTTATGGTTTGCTGTTTACAATCCAGATATAAAGTCTAGTTAAATAGGCATTATATTCTTTTAGCAGTGGTCCTTGACTCCAAGCTCAAATGCATTAAATGAACTAAACTAAATATTTTCATGTGAGTTGCTAAGAGGTTTATTCAGGAATATAAATCAGTATCTAAGTTGGATAGCAGTCAGAGAGCTATGAATCGATAATTGAGAATTTTGAAAATGAATTTCATTGAAAAGATAAAAAGAAGAAAATATACAATGTCTCAAATTCATTGCCTATTCAGTGCCAGTTCAGTAGGGTTTGCAGGATTTTGAGTTGTTTTGTAGTAATAATTTATGACATGTAAATTCTTTTTTGAAAGAATGGTATTTAATGTGGCTAAATAGACTAGGAATATAATCTCTCCACATGAAATAGGACAGTGTCTTCTGACCTAGGTAAGAAAGGAAGCCAGAACTTGGCTTATTAGTATCTCTGGAAACAGAGGTTAAAAAAAAAAATTGACGTCATCTTTTCATAGACAATAGAATCTTTATTTCAGCCATGTTACAAATCATGTTAACATTCAAAGAAATTTGGTTGGTATTTATAATATTTTAAATAAAAATAACTAGGTGATATTTAATATTATAAAGGGGAATTCTGAATATTTTAGCAATTGTAATAATTAGCAAATATATCTTATTTAGAAAAAAATTACTGATTTAATTATTTCATTTTTTTATATTATGACATTATTTTCAGTGTCACTACATTTTTTAAGTTTTCTTAAAATACTGACAGATTTCAAAAGAAAATATACAAAATTCAAATTTTTTTTGAAAAACAGTAATCAGAGTATAATAAGCCTGCACATATTTAGTCAGTATTAAATATAATTTAAGAATTAAAATTTCCTATACCACTCTTAATATGTTGTTTGGAGTTCTAGAAAGATAGCAAAAGCACTGTTTTAATTTTTACTTTTTTTAAATGGATAAGACCTTGTGGTAATAATAATCTCATAAGAAGCCATCCAAACTCTAATAAACATATGGAAAATAATAGCAAAGTAAAATTATAATTCATTTTTGGACTTCCATCATTTAGTATCAAAATTTTATATTCCTTTTCATTATTTAGGCATAATTTATAAAATAATCTAAGAAAAAATGATTAATCAGAAACCAAAGTTTGTGTTAATTATGATTCATTGAAACATTTTATATCGCAGCATTAGCTTTTTATATTATCTTCAGCTTGCAAAGCAAATGTTAATTACTGTATGGATTAATAGCTGTCAAGTGTGCCCTACTTTCAGTATAAATGAATATAAATTAGCTTCATATTTTGGCAATAAATAAAGTACATCACTTTTGGAATTCTTTTAACTCTTATATGCACATATCCTTCTATAAATCAGAGTGGCAGTTACATATTTCTCTGAAATTAAAATTATTCTCAGTTCTGAAGCAAGAAGAAATAACCTTGGTTCTCTTTCTCCCTATAATTGAGATTGCTGATTGAGCAGGCTGTGGGGAGCAGGCCATCTCTGAGTAAGCAAGGTGTAGAAAGAACCAGACCTAAGGCAATGACCCTGAGCTGCTACCGTCAAAATCCCTTCTGTTGTTTTCCCTTAACACACTGTTTTACTCATTAAAAATTAATGGGTGGTAAAGCATTTGATGTTTCCAATTAGTTATTCAAGGTTTAAAAACTAAGTTCATTTCACTTAAGACAAAACCAAATAAACCTGAAAGTTTTTGAGCAGTGTTAACAGTCTTGTGAGTAAATGTTAAGGTTTTCCCTCTCTCTCTCTTTCATTTTCTTAAAACATTAAAAATACTTCATGCATCCTTCAGTACTATGTTTGTGTTCTCTAAAATTCAAGTAGCCTGTAGCTTATCTTCTACAGATTATAGTTCACACGTCATTCAGTTAGAACTTTGCAACAACAACCATTCAGTTCATTTCCCAGATCTCAGTGTCTCTTTATTCTCATTTAGCCCATAGTCCATGACCAGAGCAGCATTTCTTATTTATGTATTTTAGTAATATTTTTAATTGACTGATATGATTATATGTATTTATCATGTACATGTTTTGAAGTATATATACATTATGGAGTGGTTAAGTCTAAGTAATTACCTCATACAGCTATCATTTTTGTTGTAAGAACAATTAACACTTACTATTTTTGCATTTAAAAAATATTATGTAATGCCATGCCCCCCTATTTTTTTTCTAACTATTCAGTATCACCAATAAACAAATGAATAAAAGCTAGAAAACTGCAAGGATATTGTTAACCCGAAACAATGGAAAGTTACTTTCAACTACGGTTATGAAACAGGAGAGTTCCCTGAACCCCCTTGCAGCATGTGCCACAAGGATGTGGCTCATCTGCTTGGCTGCCACGTGCTCAAACCCCTTATGGGAGGGGAACATGCAGATGGGCAGGTGCAGGAGCCAGGGTGAGTGCTTTGGGGCTCCAGCCCCACAGTAGCATCTAGGGGTGGGTTCCTGTGACTTCTGAAGCCCCCATTGGCATATTATAGTGCTCTTTCAGCTCTGCCATTTGCAGGTGGCTTAAGTTTAACCAGCTCAGTGCCCTCTTGGTATCTGGGCTGTTGTTGGGCATCCAGGAAGAATCAGGTCACACAGACAAATTGAAGGATGGTAAATGCAGGGGATTTTATTGCCAGATGGAGGTGGCTGTCAGCAGGATGAATGGGGAGCTGGAAATGGTAAGGAGTGGGAATATGATCTTCCCCTGAAGTTTGACCGTCCCATGGCGATCTCCTCTCTGACCATCCCCAGCTGAACACCTCTCAATGTTCAGACACCCTTTCTCTTCTCTCCTTTTCTGCTGCACTGTTCTTCTGTTCCTGTGCTCTTCTGCTGTGGAGCCTGGGGCTTTGGGTTTATATGGTACAGGATAGGGGGTGTGTGGTGGGTCAAAAGGTCACCTTTGGGAGTGAAAACAGGAATGCCTGTTCCTATTTAGGGCCACAGGTTTCCAGGCTGGAAGGTGGGGCTGTTGCTGGGAAACATCCTCTTTTACCCAGTATTTCCCTACTTTTTGTCTTTATCAGTTATATTTCCGGTACATTAGATCCCAGAGGTCAAGGCCTAGAAAGGCAATGCCTCTTCTGTCTCAGTTCTACATTCTACCATCCAGCTTTCTTTTATGAAGGCTTGTCTTGCCCCCAGTGTTTAACACAATCTATTGCCACCTTCAGGACAAATGAAAGTCCCTAGTTGAAATATTCCCTTAGTCAATGGTATCAAGAAATAGAATCAGAGTACGACATCATGAAATTAATTTTAGAAGACATCTTTTTGGTTTCTTAACTGAGTTACTGTAGCGATTGAGTTGTTTTGCTTATAATTATTTTCACCCTGTATTATTTTGCTAGGGTTGCCATCACAAATTCCCACAAACCAGGAGGGTTATGACTACAGAAAGGTATACTCACAGTTGTGGAGACCAGATGCCTGAAACCAAGGAGTCAGCAGAGCCATGCTCCCTCTGAGGCCTTCAAGGGAGTATCCTTCCTTGTTTCTTTCATCTTCTGGTAGCCCTAGGGTTTCTTAACTTATACATGCATCACTCCAGTCTCTGCCTCTGTCTTCACATGCTACGCTCCTGTGTATCTGTGTCTGAGTTTTGCTCTTCTTACTAGAGGATAAGAAGTCATATTAGGTTAACCCTTCCTACTTCCAATGATCTCCTATTATTAATAACTCAATTGCATTTCTAAGAGTCCCATTTCCAAGTAAAGCCAAATGTACAACCAGGGTTCAGATTCAACATATCTATTTTTGAGGAACACAGTGTAACCCATAACAGACTCCATTTTTGGAAAAGCAGCTTAAGGGAAACATCCTTTGTAGTCTACACAGCTGAATGACTCTAAGTGACGAGTTATACAATATAATCACTGGGAAAATAACTTGAATAAAAAGTCATTTTTGGTCATTTAAGTCCTAGCTATCCTTTTCATTTTATAGAATAGTCATATATGTTTAATCTTTGCTTTCACAGTTTTCAGGAATTTCTTAAATCTTATGCTTGAGTGAGGCTATTGTATTACGTATATATTTTTGACACCACAATTTAAGAAGGATGATGACTAATCCTGCTATAACTTAAAAATTAAGTCAAGAAAATGAGGGCCCTTGAAAGCAGAGTATCTCGAGAAAAGTCTAAGCAATCAGAGACATGACAAATATTATTTGCTAACCGTCTTTGGGTATAATTTTTTGTGTCTGATTTGGAAATAGATTAGAGGGACTTTGCTCATCTTTAGAAGACAGAAATATTAATAGCACAGAAGTCAAAGGTATGAGAAGGCAAATTTAAGTTCAGTGTGAAGAAATGATGTATTTTATGATATCCAGGTTCAAAAATCAAATACATACGACAATAATCTTCATTTTAGAAGTGTTCGGAGATGGATCACTTCTTCCATTAGGTTCAAAAATATTTAATAAGCACAGGCTATGTGACCAAGTCTGAGGTTGTGACCAACACTAACCTGAGGATGTAAGTTTTGATTGGATAAGTGACTGGGCTGAGCTGAATATGGTCCCCAGTAGAGTACCCTTTTGTCTAGAATAATGGCTTTAATATGCTCATAAACTTTCAAAGATCAGTTTTACACAGTGCTGGCTTTTTAACTTAAATACAGAATAAGTTTGATTATAAAATACATAGTACAGTACAGAGGAACTGTCACAGTATGTGAAACCATCTTCTGAGCAGATCCATTTGACCCCTGCTGAGGAGCAAGAACATGGTGTGTTTTCGTTTTTATTTTTTCCACCATATACTCAGCTGCATTGGGTCCTGATGAGGATGTGCTGTTTTAAACTGTAAAATACCATCTCCCCACACAGCCTACAGGGGAGAATCCATACTAATGCAATGGATAATAGAAGATGGACTAATTATGTCTAACTTAATTACTAGAAATTCTTGTACAGTTTTTGTTGGCATCAATTTAGCTCTGAAAAGCAAATATGTAAATAGAATGCAAATCACAATAATCAGTAAGCTAAATTGTTTGTAATAAATTTAGATATTTTACATTTCCTCTTGGCTCATCAGAAATGATTAGAGGATGTAAATGATCTCATTGAAATTAATGCAGGTTCTCTACTGCCATTAGTATTTTCAAGTATTACTCCACACTTTTACAAGCTGAAATCATTGAGCATTAAAATGGAAAAACAGTGCTCTTTTAAGGTGTAATTATCCACTATAGCATATTAACACTTTCAAGTGTCTGATTCATAATTAAAAACCAAGCAAACAACCTAAGACTTCCAAAACCACCTGCCAATCTGGCCTTATTATTTAAAAAACATGAAAGACTTTATTTCATTTGAAATTTGGTGAGAATGCAGCTGAATACAATTGATTTAAAAAAGTGAAAAGACATTGATAATAAGTATCTGAAATGAAAGTAATGTTATCACTGCAGATGTATGGACATTTTAAAAAGAATGATAGGGGAATATTACAAACTATTGTATGCCATTAAATCTGGCAACTTAGGCAAAAAGGACAAATACTTTAAAAGATAAAAATGAGAAGATACAAACAAAAAATGCAAATTAAATCCTACTCGAGAAACCACACCCTGGGTAATACTGTAACTATTACAAAAATTCAGTTCACAGATAAAAACCTGCAATTAAAGAAAACTCCAAATCCAGAGAACTCTACTGGTGAGTTCAACCAAAAACATAGAA
>NW_012108097.1:422552-476385 GCF_000951045.1 Mandrillus leucophaeus
ATTGTATTACGTATATATTTTTGACACCACAATTTAAGAAGGATGATGACTAATCCTGCTATAACTTAAAAATTAAGTCAAGAAAATGAGGGCCCTTGAAAGCAGAGTATCTCGAGAAAAGTCTAAGCAATCAGAGACATGACAAATATTATTTGCTAACCGTCTTTGGGTATAATTTTTTGTGTCTGATTTGGAAATAGATTAGAGGGACTTTGCTCATCTTTAGAAGACAGAAATATTAATAGCACAGAAGTCAAAGGTATGAGAAGGCAAATTTAAGTTCAGTGTGAAGAAATGATGTATTTTATGATATCCAGGTTCAAAAATCAAATACATACGACAATAATCTTCATTTTAGAAGTGTTCGGAGATGGATCACTTCTTCCATTAGGTTCAAAAATATTTAATAAGCACAGGCTATGTGACCAAGTCTGAGGTTGTGACCAACACTAACCTGAGGATGTAAGTTTTGATTGGATAAGTGACTGGGCTGAGCTGAATATGGTCCCCAGTAGAGTACCCTTTTGTCTAGAATAATGGCTTTAATATGCTCATAAACTTTCAAAGATCAGTTTTACACAGTGCTGGCTTTTTAACTTAAATACAGAATAAGTTTGATTATAAAATACATAGTACAGTACAGAGGAACTGTCACAGTATGTGAAACCATCTTCTGAGCAGATCCATTTGACCCCTGCTGAGGAGCAAGAACATGGTGTGTTTTCGTTTTTATTTTTTCCACCATATACTCAGCTGCATTGGGTCCTGATGAGGATGTGCTGTTTTAAACTGTAAAATACCATCTCCCCACACAGCCTACAGGGGAG
This sequence comes from Mandrillus leucophaeus, assembly GCF_000951045.1. NCBI lineage: Eukaryota > Metazoa > Chordata > Mammalia > Primates > Cercopithecidae > Mandrillus > Mandrillus leucophaeus. Next base: position 423,380 of record NW_012108097.1, read on the forward strand.
AATCCATACTAATGCAATGGATAATAGAAGATGGACTAATTATGTCTAACTTAATTACTAGAAATTCTTGTACAGTTTTTGTTGGCATCAATTTAGCTCTGAAAAGCAAATATGTAAATAGAATGCAAATCACAATAATCAGTAAGCTAAATTGTTTGTAATAAATTTAGATATTTTACATTTCCTCTTGGCTCATCAGAAATGATTAGAGGATGTAAATGATCTCATTGAAATTAATGCAGGTTCTCTACTGCCATTAGTATTTTCAAGTATTACTCCACACTTTTACAAGCTGAAATCATTGAGCATTAAAATGGAAAAACAGTGCTCTTTTAAGGTGTAATTATCCACTATAGCATATTAACACTTTCAAGTGTCTGATTCATAATTAAAAACCAAGCAAACAACCTAAGACTTCCAAAACCACCTGCCAATCTGGCCTTATTATTTAAAAAACATGAAAGACTTTATTTCATTTGAAATTTGGTGAGAATGCAGCTGAATACAATTGATTTAAAAAAGTGAAAAGACATTGATAATAAGTATCTGAAATGAAAGTAATGTTATCACTGCAGATGTATGGACATTTTAAAAAGAATGATAGGGGAATATTACAAACTATTGTATGCCATTAAATCTGGCAACTTAGGCAAAAAGGACAAATACTTTAAAAGATAAAAATGAGAAGATACAAACAAAAAATGCAAATTAAATCCTACTCGAGAAACCACACCCTGGGTAATACTGTAACTATTACAAAAATTCAGTTCACAGATAAAAACCTGCAATTAAAGAAAACTCCAAATCCAGAGAACTCTACTGGTGAGTTCAACCAAAAACATAGAAATAAATAACAGTTTTATATGAAACGTTCAATAATATGGGAAAATAGTGTGTACTTTCCAACTTACCTTATGTAGGCTAGCATGATTCTGATACCAAAAGTGATAAAATATAATTAAAAGGAAAACTATACTGTCTGGACGCGGGGAGAGAACAAAGACGACTAAGATGGCGTATTTCCGGGTTCTTCATCACCAACTTACCCACGCCCGGGGAAAACACAGACCAACTGCGCAGGCGCAACGTGACGTCCGCTCGAAGAAACCGAAACCTACTTGGCCGCGCCTTCAGCAAGGCCCCCGACCCGCCCGTGGCCCGCCTACTGCCCTCCCACCCCCAGGCCCTAGGCATAAAAAGCCGCTCCGGGCAGACGCCCGGCGTGAACTTCTTCGGCCCCTCCTCGTATGCGGACTTAGGAACTTTGCCCGAGAACGCCGGAGTGACTTCCACGGCCTCCACCGCGGGAGACCGGTGAACCTCGCTTTTTCCCCCTTCACATTGGCTAGCTAATAAAGTCTCTTTTTACTCTTGCCTACCTGCCTCTTCTCTGGCGCCTGCACTGGCGGTCATATAAAATAAATCATATACTATATTTTATGAATAAAGATGCAAAACTCTTCAACATATTAACAAATTTGATCCAACAATATATGAAAGTGATAATACATCAATATATCAAGTGGGTTTATTCAAAAAAAGCTAAGTCTGGGTCAATATTTGAAAACCTAGAAATGTAATTCAACACATTAAGTAACTAAAAGAAAAAAAATGGCAGTGTCATCACATGAGTAGAACACATTTTATAAAATTTTACATCTCTCGTGCTAAAATTGCTCAGTTGCAATTTAATGGCAAAAGAATGAATGCTTTCCTCAAAACGTTATAACCGAGACAAATATATCCACTGTCACCATTTATATGAAAGAACTAGCTGGGGCCGGGCATGGTGGCTCACACCTGTAATTCCAGCACTTTGGGAGGCCAAGGTAAACCTCCTGATGTCGGGAGTGTAAGACCAGCCTGTCCATCATGGTGAAACCCTGTCTCTACTAAAAATACAAAAAATTAGCCAGCCATGGTGGTGGGCACCTGTAATCCCAGCTACTTGGGAGACTGAGACGAGAGAATTGCTTGAACCTGGGAGGCGGAGGTTGCAGTGAGCTGAGATGGCGCCACTGCACTCCAGCCTGGGCACAATATCACTACTCCGTCTAAAATAATAATAATAAAATAATTAAAAAAAACTAGCCAGAATACCTAGCCACCACAATAATGGTAGAAAAAAGAAATAAAAGTTTTAACACGTAAAAAGATTAGAAATAAAAAAATAAACTGCTCTTGTTTTCAAATGGCATGACTGTTTGGGTGGAGAACCCCAAACTATTTCAAAAAGGAACCATCAAATCTAATAAATGAGTTTCACAAGTTTACAAAATACAAGCTTAATATAAAAATTATAGTTGAACTATTAGAATTTAAATTACACAGTACAATTTGCAATAGCATTAAAAAACAAAATGCTGAAATTTAATTCTAACAAAAAAAAGTCAAATCTGAATGGCAAACTTAAAAATAAGAAAAAAATGAATATATTAGATAGAAGTAACATATAAAATGAAACACGAATGGTAGAATTTAAAACTTTCTAGGAGGTGGAAAGACTTTTTACAAGGTGGAAAGGAATGCTGGTATGTTTAGAAGTCAATGTCAAGTAGTTGTGTTAAAAAATGTAGTGGGTAATGACTAAAAAATAAGGAAAGAAGGAAATAGAATAGAAAGGAAGGAAGAAAGGAAGGAAGGAAGGAAATAAGGTAATCACATGAAAGTAGAAAGAATTAAAGGAAATAGTGAACATTGAATTAAATATAGAATTACAATATAAGACAAAAAGAGAAGAAAGTAGACAAAAAAGTCATAATAAACAGAAAGAATAATGTAGTAGAAAATATTCAAATAGCACAGCAATCACTTATGTGAATGGACTAACCTGACCTATTTGTAAGTCAGAGAGAATCTAGCAAATATCCAAGTACCTAGTTTTTACAAAGACACACCCAAAAGAAAAGCATAGAATAATTAAATATACATATACATTTGTATATAGTAATTTCTACAAAAAACATAGATTTTTCATTTTAAATGTTGGCATAGCTTACAAAAGGATGAAATAATGCAAAAAGCACTGTTAAATAATAATTCTGAAAGAAGATGGAAAAGTATGATTATATATGGTTTAGTAAAATACCTTTAAAATAAATTACAAGCAATTGTCAGAATTACAAAAACAATCTTACAAATCTTTATGCAGAGAGGAAGATATTTACATGCTTTTACTGATAGTTGATAGATCAAACAGCTTAAAAGGAGTAATGATTAAGAAATTTTGAAAAATACAGTTAAAGTACCATCTTAGTGGAAAAACACAAAATTTAGCAGTTATCAATGAAAAAGTATGCAATTATTTAAATACAACTGGAAAATATTCAAATTTTACCGCATGCCAAAGCATGAAATAAAATTTAACAAATGTGAACATTAGTTTCATACAATCCATAAACCTCTAACCATGATGCAAACCAATTAGAGATTAGTGTTTTAAATAGCATATATTCATATATAACTACATGAATGAATTAAAACATTTTATTGAACTATAGAAGAATTCATATGGAAATAAGAACATCTTAGAATTGAATACTAGTTGAAATATTTATAGAGAAAACCATGGGATACATAAGCAGAGCTTAGAAAATTTTCATCTTAAATAATTACTTTTATAAATAGAAGAAAGTCTAAAACCTAATGATCTAATATTTCAATATAAGAACTTAGGAGAAGAAAAATAGAGACAAAAAGACAATGAAAGTAGAAGGTCGGAAATAAAGACAAAATCACAAGTTAATGAACTAGAAAACACCTGCAAACAGGGGGAGGGCCCACACAAACAAAATCTAGTTACTTGTTAAGATTAATAAAGTAACAAACCTCTGGTAATGTTGGCCAAGAAAAGTCAGAATAATGAACTCTATTTAACCTTGACGCACTAAACAAGTTTTAATCTCGAATTTCTCTTGAAAGTCTACTAAAATTGCAATAAAGGAATAAGCACATATGCGCTCACACACACAAAGAGAATGAACAAGCGAAAAGACAGTAGGCAAGAGATGTTGATACAATTTTAAACACACTGAATAGATGAACAAAAAGTAATTGAAACAGGAGATAAAAGGGAAATACGGAACTTCAGCTAAGGATGAAACCAACGTGAGTTGGCTAATTTACAGACCAGAAACCAGGGAAGACCCTAGAATTGGAGGCTTCAGATTCTTTGTTGCAGGATGAGGCTGAAAAGAGATTACTCCTCCTCCCTTGAAGTCAGGCATACTTGTCCCCACTCAGACAAGTCTAGACTCTGAAAAGGTTGCAATGGAGCTCTGGACTCCAGGAAAGCAGGTACAGTTGACACGAGGTGATAAATTCAAGGTCTGTACTGATTTGGCACCTTGTCCATTTTCAGTAGGATCTCCTGCCCCTCTTGCTTTAGTTTACATATTGTCCTACTTGATGTTTCTAGAAATACCAAATACTCCCTGCCTTTGACATTTGTAATACTGTAAATACCAAGTACTTTTTCTGCCCAAAACTTCCTTCTGCTGAATAATTCTTTCCCTCATTTCCTTTATTCTTATTAAATACCATTTTTTTTTCAAATGAATGCCTTTTCTGACCACCCTCTATGAAACACTGCTGTCCTACCGCACCCTCTGCCAGCACTTACCTTGCTTTGAGTTTCACAGTAGCAGTGATCACTACCTGAAATATTTTATTTTTGTTAATTTATTTGTCTTTTTTCCTCTAGAATTTGAACTTTATATTGGTTGGGAATTCAACTGCATGTTCGCAGAGGTATTCTTAATATTTAAAAGGCACTGAGCAAATATTAATTATTAATGCATGCATTGTACATGCATGCTGAACAATCCTAGACAGTGACAACCTTTAAATTACCTTGTTATCTCATGCATGTCATTGGTACTTACTCCTTTCCTACTTACAAAAAAGTCTGTCTTCAGTCTTTAGGAGTATTCTATTTATTAGCTTTCCAAGAATTATTTTTGAGAGATGTGTATATATCTGTATATATACATATGTATGTATATATATACACACATACATATATGTATATATTTATATGTGTGTATACATCTCTCCAAAATAATTCTTAGAAAACTAATAATGTACATACATCATATATATATGATTTATATATGTATATATGAGACATTACTCAAGATATTAAAGATATATATTCTATAACTTTGTATTACCCTCAAACACTTTTTTAAAATAAGCATTACCCAATTCAGCATGAGGTCAATGAATAGAAAAAGAAAAAACTTAATAACAGAGCCTCTTTACCTGTTGGATTTTTCTGGATGGTGAAAGTGAAAAGTAAACTCTAATGAAAGGGCTAAGGTGTATTTCAAAAATGTAAAATGAAAATGAATATATTTAAAATCATAATTGTGCATTTATTTCTAAAAGTTGGAAAGCATTTGTATTCAATTAAGTTAGGGTAATCTCAGGTGTAAAAAACAAAGATGCGTCTATAGATACTAATCTGAATATATATAAATATATGCACACACTTATATAAATATATAAATATATATACAAATAGACATATATACCACTTTCTATATGGGAAATCCAAAAATCATCTAACTCAGTTATTTTTTTTAAAAAAAGAACTATGGTAAAGAGGCAAGTAAAATCAAATATTTCAGAAATTTCTTATGACAGGGGCATATAATTTACTATTTTAGCTAATATTTTACTCATAATTCTCTCATTTTTGGCTTAGGAAGAAGCCTTCACACTTAAAGGCTATAACTTGGATCGCTTTAGTCATTAAAATATCACTGTTGCATTATTCTTCAAATTGTTCAATTTTTTTTTCATCCTTAGGATACTATTCCTACTGAGTGTGGTTTCTATTGACTAATCTCATGGTAGATGTTTCCTGATGTGGATTTTATCTCTTAAAGTAAGCTCATCTTCAGCGTTCTACTGACAAATCATCAGGCAACCAAAGGGCATTCATGTATTTTGGGCACTGGAAAAGTCATTTTCCATTTTGCATTTGCATTTTGCATCTTTTTCTACTAAGTTTTCCAATTGTATAACTAAAATAGAGTCAGTTTTTTATATGAATATATGGGTGTAGCCTTTACTTAACATGTGAGTAACTTAAATTTGTCATCTACTTCCATGCAAGAAAAGCAGCTTCAGGTTTATCTTTCTTATGAAAGATTTTTCTTTGCTTTTCAATCAGATAAGGAGCAAAAAGCTTCATTGTTTTGTTTGCATTAATACGTAGAGTATTTTAGTTTTCTTTTATATGACAACATGCTTTCCAAACTGTCAGCACCATCTTTAGGTTCTTGTGGTGGACAGTGCAGGTACCCTACAAAGATCCCCTTTGCCTCACCAGGACATCAATCCCTGAGATGCTGTCATGACTTAGCAGGCTCATCAGCAGGCTGCTGATGACTTGCCGCTGTGCTTTTCTCCAGCAAGTTGCCTTTTGATTGAGGAAAGTCATCTGACCTAAGAAGTTATCTACCTGCATCCCAGGCCACAGCCAATGCCCCACCGACATCAGAGTATAAAAGGCCCACAATAAACATACTATAATATGTTCGTTATCTAATTCTGAGAAAGAGTAGGAACAGGACTCAGCCTCCCCCAGCCATCAGGAATGCTTTTTTTATTTTATCTTTCTTCGTACTTTCCTACCTGCTGACCATGACACCTTGAAGAAACTAAGCTAAGCGGCTTTACCTTAAATCTGACTCAAAGGAGTTAATCCTATCACCCATATGCACACAAGACCTCAATGACCAATTGTTACCCCTTGCCTCATTGTAATACTAAAATCCCTGCTCAGAGAGGAGCTTACCCACCTGTTTTTGATCCTATGATGTACGTACTAACATGATTTGTCACTGCATCTCCACAGCCTGAGCTCTACCCTGCACATGTTATGATGTTCACGTACCTCATGCTTATTCATATCTTTCTTCTTAAAAATCACAAAGATGATGTTTTAGTCTCTAGTATAAAATCCACACCTCATGGTGTGGATTATTCTGCCATAGGCTTTATATGCCAAAGTCTTCCCTGTGTGTCATGCCAAGCCTTTCCTCTTTGCTGTCCTGCTTTATATGCATCTTTGCAGGTTTTTCCTAAAGAAAAGCCTTGAATACATAATCTGCACCTGAGTCCCATCTCCAGCTCTTGTTCCTGCAGCACCAAACACAGGCTCATTTCCAGGTAAAATTCTGACTCCCTTTCCCCATGCAAAGCTGCCAGGGTAACAGCTCAGGAGCTTCTGCATAATGGAATTTCTCTTCATTTCAAGCAGAAGTATAAATGTGAATGTTGATGTTGTTGTTGTTGAATTTTATCCAGCAATCCTAGCTGTTTGAAATAGGAGAGACAGTTCTTATTTTCTTATCCTGCTGTACTGTTCAAACTACAAGGAAATTTTTTCTATTTAATTTTATTCGTAATTCCTCTTGATGATGCTATTATATTTGTCCTGTATAGTTCAAGATATCTGTAAACTAGTATAAAAACTACTTGCTTTACGTAAAAGCTTTCTGACACTTTGTTCTGAATCTCAGAGCTTGGAAAAGGTTATTTGGCCATGAAAAGCACTTCTTATTGAGACAAGAGGACAGAGAAAGAGGCGTAATTACCTCTGTACTGGGAATGGAAATTAGCACAGCTTTTTCGGAAAGCAATTTGGCACCATGTACCATGGATATTAAAAATATTCACACAATTTGACTCAATTCTATTTCTTTCCTAAGGAAATTTTCTAAGAAAAAATTCAAATAGAAGGAAAAACATGCATAAAATGGCAATCATATTTAGTGGTATCATAAAGAGTAATTGAAACCTAAGTGCTGCCAACTAATGAGTATAAATAAACATAAAAATGCATAGCTGAAAATGAACCAAACAAGTTGTTTCAAATAATTTATCATATTTAAACAAATATTTGAGTTAGGCAGTCTGTGCTCTACATACAGACACAAAAACAAGTAAGCTTTTCTGTCCTTGACCTAAAAGATAAAAAATGGAAGAACCAACATTATGGTTGAAGAGGCCAACCCCACTTGAGCAACAGCCTTTGATCCACTTGTGCTCTGAAGGCATCCACACAATTGAACTTTCAGGGATGTGACAATGTATAAATGGAAGAAAAGTTGTCATAACAAGCCAAATCATAACCATTATTCTATAGAATTGTTACCACCATAGATTCTTAGGCTCCCATGCAACAGAAGTTCAGAGGGAAGCCAGGCAAGTTTCTTAGACAAGGCATTATTAAGGGCTTATGTTGGAACACAAAGGAGACAGCACTGGAGCGAGAGTTCTCTAGCTGACTCCCAGGGGTGGGTCTTTGCGATGTTTTAAGAAGAAAGATATGAATAAGCATGAGGTACGTGAACATCATAACATGTGCAGGGTAGAGCTCAGGCTGTGGAGGTGCAATGACAAATCATGTTAGTACATACATCATAGGATCAAAAACAGGTGGGTAAGCTCCTCTCTGAGTAGAGATTTTAGTATTATCATGAGGCAAGGGGTAACAATTGGTCATTGAGGTCTTGTGTGCATATGGGTGATAGGATTAACTCCTTTGAGTCAGATTTAAGGTAAAGCCGCTTAGCTTAGTTTCTTCAAGGTGTCATGGTCAGCAGGTAGGAAAGTACGAAGAAAGATAAAATAAAAAAAGCATTCCTGATGGCTGGGGGAGGCTGAGTCCTGTTCCTACTCTTTCTCAGAATTAGATAATAAGCATATTATAGGAGATAAAGTATAGCTGAAGAGGAATCCATCCTTGTCAGGTTCTAACTGAGGTCCAAGGAGAATGGATGAGCAAGTGGTGGGTGCTGGAAAAACACTCGAGGAATTGTAGATAGCTTCGACATGGCTTTACTCTCTCTCTGGGCGCAAGAGAGGCTGGATGCAAGTGAACCATATGTATGGTGTTAGCAGGGTAATTATACCTTTTACAGACAATAGTGGCTCCGAACCAAGCATGAGCTCACGTGGGTGATCACCTAATGAGCGTCACGTGGCATGATCACATAATGTGCAGGGTGTGTGCCTGCACTCCAAACCCACTGAGTCATGCTGTGCCAGAAGGTCATCTTGGCCTACTCCTGACTAAAGCACAGCCATTTCTCTTTCAATCCATCCCCTAGGCTGAGGGCATTCTCCGGGCAGGGACATGAGCTCACAGGGTGGATCCCTGAATCCATAACCCACAACAACAATACAGAGAGCAGCAGCTCACTACTAAGATCTTAGCCACGCTACTTATGACTATTAGGGCCCAACAAAGACCAGAGCCTAGGGATGTCCACCATCTCTGCAGGGGGTCATCAGTAAGGTTCTGAACCGCCTTAATCTCCCATGAGACCACTTGCAGGGTGGTGTTACATTCTGCTGATTGTCAGGGATAAAGGTACAATGTTGTGTTCCTAAAAGGTCACAGGTGTCTCCCTGGGCAGCAGTTAATATGTCTAAGGCCATTTGGTTTTGCAACACCACCTTTCTGATCTGGTCAACCTCATCTGTTAACAAGAGGACTGCCACTAGGGTGTAATTCAGAGCCTGAACAGTGTGCTCTTCAAAAGCAGCAACTTGTGCTTCTACAGTTATGACACTCACTCCAGGAATACTCATTGCCAAAGGGTAGAACCACCAGGGGCCTCGTCACTGAGAGTGTAGTGCCTCCCAGTTATGTGGGTGTCTGGGCAACGTGGGGAGAACAATCGTAGGTACATAAGGCTACCCCACCCAGGTACAATATCCAGTCCAGTACATTGGTAGGTAAGGCCACCCTGTGTCACCATAGACCCATAAACTCCCAGGGGACACAAAATCTATTGTGTAAACTTATTCCACCATCCTTTGGTGTGGTGACATGTGTTTTGATGGGTACTCATCCCACAGTGGTGTTACCGCAATGTTGCTCTACGCACCACGGTGCCTGGGTTAGGGGTATTACATGTTTCCCCACTAGCCAGCCCCACCTACCAAAATTGCTACAGGTCAGCCAGGGGGCAGGCATGCCATGGTGGTGTACTTTGTCCAAAGCTTGCGGCATTACGTTCCAGGCATCAGCCATGGGACCCCAAGTCTCCAGCTCTGTATAGTTCTCTGCAGACGCTGAAAGTATGTGCCAAGGCAAGCCATCCACAGCTACTGCTGGAAGAGCAGTGCAGGGCCAACAGTTGGAAACATGGGTCACCTCAGTATAGGTGAGGGCCCAGTTCACAATTCAGTGAGAGCATGTTAACCTACAATCAAAATGACAGAGCAGGTCCAGGTACTAACAGAGGTAAATCACATCCCTCAGGCAAAATACAGGCTAACCTTCCATCCCTGGATAACAATGCGTTCACCAAGGGCTTCTGCCCTGGGTGATGACACCACACCTTCTCAGCTCCCATGTTTCTTTTGGGTCCTGTATCCATGCCAATGTCACAGGGGAGCACGTAATAGGCCACACAGACAGACAGTACGTATGTCCTCTGGAGAAGGGCTCCCTCCCTGACTGTTCCTCTATGAACAGCCAACTGCAAGGACCATGTATTGAATGCCCAAGGAGTGACATGCAAGTCATACTGTAGTTCCTCCCCCTAGGGAGCTACAACAGCCAACCGCCAGCAGTAGGGTGTTTGGAGGGTCTATGGCCACAACCAGGTTTTCTGTTCCCCTTCCTTCAGGGCCGTTGGAGCCGGCAACAACAGATTACTGTTCGTTCCCATACCTGGACAGTGGAGGTCATCCTTGGTATGTATCTGCAACTGAATGGGGGCAGCGGCCCGGTGTAACAATGCCTCCACCGGGGCCGGGCCACTCTTCTGTGGCTGTTCATTCAAGGTTTGGAGAACCAGGTCCAGCCTGGAACTCCAGCCCTGCAAAGACATGGATGTAACGTGCAAGTGTAACCCATTCTTCAAGAGCCTGTTATATTGCTCAATCATACCCACAGCTTGTGGGTTATATGGCACATGGAATCCCCACCTTATGTCCATTTGTTCTGCCCATTGTGCCTGTTCATTGAAACGTGCTCTACTATTATTCTCAATGGCCAGATGGCAACCATAGAGGACACATAAGTGCTGCAGGGCCTGGATGGTGTTGCATTGGTCGGCCATCCGGAAAGTGTAGGCAAACCACAGGCCTGTGGTCATGTCCGCATTCGTTAGCACATGCATATAACCTTGTGACTTTGGCAGCATCTCTATGTGGTCTACTTGCCACCTGGTCAAGGGCACTCACCCTATCGTTACTTGATGTACAACATTGGGTAGCTGTCTTCATTTATTGTATGCCTGAGCACATGCCAGGCATTTCTGACAAGCCTCCCAATTGTCTTGCATGTGCAGGGACAGACCCCCACTGCTTACCGACCTGTTGCATCAGTTTACTCCCTGCATGTTCCAGTTTCCAGTGTAGCCACAAGGCCACATCTCATGTAGGTACTGACTCTAACCATTGTACCTTCGCCATTATCATTGCTGGGGGTGACCAAAGTCATATGGCCTGACACATGAAAAATAGTTACCTCTTTCTGAAGACCCCTTTCCCAGAGGTCTTGCCACATGGCTTGGCCCCAAATGGGTTGGTGGCTAACTAGCCCCTTCTGTGTTTTCCAGGTAGTTAACCACAAAATTAAGCCTTGATAAACCACCTATCTATTGGTACAGATTACCATAGGTGTCATCTCTATAACGATTACCATCTATACTGCTCTAAGTTCAGCCCATTGGCTACTTTGTCCACACCCATTTTCAAACGATACAGTGTCAGTACTAGGTTAGACTGCAACAGTGGTTCAGGCAGCAGTAGCACCTCGGCTAGACCCATCTGTGTACCATGCACCATTGGGAATGGAGGGATGCCCTTCCTTAAACAGTGAAGGCTCAGGGTCTAGGGGTTCCTCAGACCTCATGCCTTATCTTGTATTATGATTACAGGTTTCAAGATCTCTTGCAACTCTGCTGCTAAGGGGCTTGTACTCAGTGTACTCCACTGCTCCAAGTAGGTGCCCCACTTTGCCATAGTGGATGTCTGTGCCATCCCAGTCCAAGGGGTTGTTACCCATGAATGCACCCATCCTGATATCGGGTAAGTCATCCGCATGGCGACTTCAGCCCATCCTGTCACACTCTCACAAGCCTGAAAGGTAGCATAGACAGCTGCTAGCTGTTTCTCTGTCAAGAAATACCAGAGTTCAGCTTCCATCTGTAGTTGGGAACTAAAGCCTACTGGTGTTCTCAAGCACTCCTTGAGCTGCCACAGACCCCAGCTGAAACCATTGGTGGTCACATGCACATCCAGCTCAAACAGGTGCCCCTGGTCAACTACCCATAGGACTTGTGCCTGCTGAATTGAATCGCTTGGCTGCCAGGAAGGTGGTCTTGGCCACATCATACCAATCCCAGGTAGTTCCCTTCTTTGTTAACCAATGCAGAGGTTTTATCATTTGATCTAAATGAGGCACAAATGTCTGCTAATATCCCAGGAGACCCACAAAAGTTTGCAGCTGCTTCACCATGATGGGCTGGGGATATGCTTTAATCTTATCATTAATAGCCTCTGGGATGGCCTTTATTTTACCTGACCAGATAACTCCCAAGAATTTGGCAGATAATCCAGGCCCTTGGACCTTGGATTCATTGATGGCCCAACCACGTGCTACCAAATGTTGCCACAAGAGGGGCACTGCCGCTTCTAAATCTGCAAGAGAACCAGCAGTTAACATAATATTATCAACATAATGGAATAGGTAGACCCGTTCTGGACATTGCCAGGAGGCTAAATCTGTGGCAACTAGACCATGACAAATGTGAGCCTATGCACATAACCCTGTGGCAACACTCTAAAAGTCCACTATCACCCATCCCACATGAAGGCGAACTGTTACTGCTCTCTAGAGAAGGTCTACGAAGAAAAATGCATTGGCCAAGTCCACTACATAGTGGTACCATCCCAGTTCCATTGTCAAATGGTCCATCAGATCCATAATTGACATTGACAATACAGCTGGGTGTTACTTTTTTCAGTTCCCAATAGTCCACTATCATCCACCAAGTTCCATCAGGCTTTCTAACTGGCCACAGTAGAGAATTGTAGGGACTGTGGGTGCCACTCACTCTCTGTACCTCCACCAGCTTTTTAATTGTCTCAGTTATCTCCGTATGCACCCCTGGCAAATGCTATTGACAGGTGGAAATAACCCATCAGGGTTGTGGCAGGACCTGAGGCTGGTGATGCGTATGTCTGCGGAGCACCACCTTTACCACACACACTCAAGAGTCTGAATTCCCTGATCATGGTTGGTAATGCCAGGCCATGTAAAATGTCCACCTTCAGAATTTATTCCAGTATGGGAGAGACATAAACAGTATAAAAACGGGGAGGCAAACAGCCAATGCCAAGGTGCAGAGATACAGGCTTCACTTTCACTGACTGGCCTCCATAACTGTCAGTGTAAGCAGGTTTTCCTGGAAACTTATCCATGTTCCCTTAAACAAGGCTGCAATCTGTGCAAGTATCCGTCAGTGCCAGCACCTACTGTATATTGGTGGGGGACCAGTGGATCACTAATTCTACATGTGGCCTCCAGTCATCTCATGTCCCCCTAAGCTGTGAGCCTATGCCAGTTCCCTAATCAAAGAGAAAAGACTTTACATTTCCAACTAGCTGCAGCAAGTAGCCTGCGCCTGCACTCCAAACCTGCTGAGTCATGCTGCACCGGAAGGCTGCCTTGGCCTACTCCCGACTAAAGTGCAGCCATTTTTCTTACAATCCCAATATCTGTTTTCACTCTTAAGTTAGACAAAAGTTGTTGCTCTAAACTGATATAAAGAGGAATCCTGTTACTTAATTACAACCTCAATTGAACTTAATATCTTTTTTTTTGTTTTTTTTTCTTGGAAAACTTTCTTCTGTACTGTATTTTTTTTGTGTTTCCTATTGTGTATATTTTATTTACTCTTTAAGGTTAACTCAAAGGTTACTTATCCTGTTAATAGTTCCCTGACAAAGTTCCCTTTCATGCCACAATCATGGCAGTTATGACAATGTAGTGTGCTAATTTCTGAACAAATGCATCTCTTTTTCTCACTACAGGATCTTCAAGAGCAGGTAGTACATTTGTCTTTATAACTGTCTCTATCAAACAGTTATAAATAGCAGTAAACAAGGCCTGAATTAGTGTAAATGGAATGCAATGTAGCGTAAGTGAATTTTACCTACTAATCACTCTGATTTTAGTCATCATAACTTTCATTACTACTCCTTTGAAAGAACAATGATTGCAGATATTTGAAAGAAGCGAGTTGTTGGAAAATAAGGTTTCAGCATTCCTTTTAAAAATCTCAGGAATTGATATTAATTTTGTTCTTTTCCAGTACTGTTAGTGAGGCATTGCTCATCCCCTGTCCCAAATTGGGGTTGCAGAGAGGTTGGCCATATTTTTTCATGTCTCTATAGCTGAAATAAATTAGTAGCAAAAGAGTATCCTAGCTATGCAGGGCTCATTGACATTATTAAATTCTTGAAAATGTGGTTAATTATTGAGTCACATGTGTTGTAAGAATTTTTCCTTCTATCCATTCCTATCAACATACAGTAACTAACTCTTTTCCAACTACTACACTGTGAAAACTACTATAATATCAATCATTAAAATAATACCAGGTTTTGAGTATTTATTACATATATACATTGTTCCTGGAGCATTTTAATTTACTGGTTAATGTAATCCTCCAAATCTTTTGAGTAGGTTGTTGTCATTTACATATTATAAATTTCACTTAAACTCCCATTTAATGCATTCCAGAAAATATACTGTAGAAGAATTGTATTAGACAAATGTCTCTTTTAAAAATAAGACTATTTAATATAATGGAATTGATTCCACTGCCTGTTGATCTTACAGAAATGCAATATTTCCTATCAACTAAGACAGTAAATGTTCAATTGTCCCTATTTAGGCTGGGTGTGGTGGCTCACACTGTAATCCCAGCACTTTGGGAGGCTGAAGTGTGCAGATCACTTCAGGTCAGGAGTTCAAGACCAGCCTGGCCAATGTGGTGAAACCCTGCCTCCACTGTAAATAGAAAAATTAGCTTGATGTGGTGGTGCACAACTGTAATCTCACCTGGGAGGTGGAGGTTGCAGTGAGATAACACCACTGCACTCCAGCCTGGGTGATAGAGGAAGACTTTGTCTCAAAAATAAAATAAAAAAAAATCCTTATTTATTTAATGAATAATTTGTCTAAATGTTCTCAACATTTGGCTAGATTTAAAATACGAAATATTTTGTATTTTATGTGGTATTTCTATACCAGTAATACTTTGCTTTATAAATCATACCATATACCCATATATAAATAAATTCTATTAAATAACTTTCAGACTGTATTCAGGAAATGTTTTTCTGTGTGTTTACAAATACACGCACATGAGGCAGACATGCATGTTACATAAAAACATTTAATTTAAAAATAATTTTAAATTAAATTTACTTTAACACAAAAAAGAATTTTGCTATGTTTGTAAGGCTAGTAGGAAGGAGGTTGGTTATTAGTAGAAGTTGTGAGATGTTATCAAATTCAGAATATTTTTTATACCAAGCTAGTAGGATTTCTGGTTAATTGAATATCAGTTACAAAATAATGTGGGAAATGAAAGATGACCCATTGTTTGGAGGGTTTTGTTTTTTATTTATATAATTGGGAATTTGTTCACATAGAATAGAAGGAAAATTTTGGACACTAAATTTTAGAATTACCATGTGTACAGAGGGCTAACCAAATATGTGTGCTTCCCTTGCAGTTACGCTGAGGCCATGCTATTAGGATTGGCCAATGGGATGTGGTCAGAACTGAGTGATGTCACTTTCAGCTTCTAGGCAATTAATGCACTGTAGTGTGTCTTTTCCCCTTCCACAGTAATTACATATTCCAGATGGTGTGACTGATAACCTGGCTTTCATCCTCTAGGGGATCCTGAATAACTATGGAAAGCAGAGCCCACTCTGACAAGGGTTGCACCTGTAAAATGAATAAAAAATATACTTTTGTAGTATTGTACTGTGGAGACTTGTGGCACTTGTGAATTGGAATAGTTGGCATTGTTTATCCCGAAAAATAAAATGAGTCTCATATTGATTTGAACAAGAAGTTACACTATTTGGGAGAAATCCAATATTCTTATAAGATAATAAACAAAAAACTCTGAAATGGGGGTTTAAAATATTAAAACTTTCCAATATGCTAAAAAACATGTTTAACTTAATGAAATATATTTTGTTACATGCAAGGAGGAATTAAAGCTGCTAATAATATAATCCCCTCATATGGAGATAACAGGAGAGTATCCTGTGTTACACAGGTGGGTTTAATGTAAGTAACAACGACGTCCTTAGAAATTAAAGAGGGATGCTGAGGACTCAGAGAAGGAAATGTAATGATGGAATAATGGAGATGGAATCAGGGTGTTGTGATGGTTGGTTTTGAAGATGAAAGGGGGCCATAAGCCAAAGAATGCCAGTGGTCTCTGGAGCCTGGAAAAGGCAAGGAAAGGGATTCTCTACTAGAACTTCTAGAATGAATGCAGACCCACTGATACCTTAATTCTAGCCCATGAAGATCCACTTTGTACTCCAGACCTGCAGAACTGTAAGAAAATAAATTTGTCTTGCTTAAAGCCATTGATTTTTTAAAAGTAACTTGTTATAGCAGCAAAAGAAAAGTAATAACGCTAAGGCTTTCAGCCTGCCATGTGAGATAGTTTAACTTTGTAGATGACTGGAGCTTATCGGGTTTGGGCTCTTGCCCACAGGATTGCTTTTCTAACGGCTGCACTGGCTGCATGTTGTCTAGTAAGCTTATGTAGGCTACAGGAGGGTTTCAGCTTAAGACTAAGAGAGCAGCTGGAGGCTTTAGTAAGCCGGCATAGATGAGACCAGAAACACCATACCAGTAATACTTTGCTTTATAAAACATGCCATGTACCCATATATGAATAAATTCTATTAAATAACTTTAGGACTGTATTCAGGAAGTGTTTTTTGGGAGGGCGGAAATCATTAAATCCATTGCTTCTTCCCCCACATGTGCACATCCGGAGATTCTGATTTAAATGAGTCAGGTGTGACCCGGGTATGGAGATTTTTAAAGCACTGCGGATGATACTAGTGTGCAGCCTAAATCATCAACCACTAAGTTAGAGGAGAAGGGTGATAGTCAGGAGTCCTTTTAGGAAAGACAAATAGAAAAATATTTGCTACTTGTTGCCGGACACTCCCCCAAAAAAGTCTCACACACAATATTAGGGAGTTCTAGTTATAAATTATTAATTTAAGACTGAAAGAGAAACACCAGATCAGCTGCCCCTCAACTTCAGGTTTAGAACTGAGGAAGAAACTTGTCAGTAATAAACTTTGAATTCACATAGCCAGGGGTTACATCTAAGAATGAAAAACAGTGACTAATTTTGTGGATGTCAATGTGATGCAGGTTTTATAAGTGAGTGTATAAGCATTTCCTTTTTCTTAAACAAACATGCCTGAAACTATGTGGAATTCAAAAAGGAAAGATAGAGTGCCTTGGGGAGCAGGAATATTGATCGTCACTGCTCTGAGAAATACAGACTTCAAAAGTATCAACAGCAACTTTCTCAGGCATCTGTTCAGAATGATTTTCCCAGTTAAAACAAATGTGTACTTGAAATGAACAGCTCGGCTAAGGGGCAAGAGTCATAAGACTAAGCAGGTAGTTTTTAAACTGGTCTGCATATAGAATCACCCAGAAAACTGTAAGCTTGGTGTTGCTTAAAAAGTGTCTGCCTCTTAAAAACTGACTCTTAAAGACTTTAAGATGGTCTTAATGCACAATGCAGGTCAAGATTCACTGGCCTGGACTTTGCCATAGAAAGAGGGAGTGTCGGTAGCATCTATGGCAAAGAACTAGTAATGTTTGATCCCAAGATATTGTGGAGGGTGTGCTACTAGACAGATCCCTTTTTTTTTTTTTTTAACGGAGTCTCGCTCTGTTTCCCAGGCTGGAGTGCAGTGGTGCGATCTCCGCTGACTGCAAGCTCTGCCTCCCGGGTTCACATCATTCTCCTGCCTCAGCATCCTGAGTAGCTGGGACTACAGGTGCCTACCACCATGCCTGGCTAATTTTTTTGTATTTTTAGTAAAGACAGGGTTTCACCGTGTTAGCCAGGATGGTCTCGATCTCCTGACCTCATGATCCGCCTGCCTCAGCCTCCCAAAGTGCTGGGATTACAGGCGTGAGCCACCGCGCCTGGCCTGACAGATCACTGTTTTAAGGGCCAGAA
Source organism: Mandrillus leucophaeus (assembly GCF_000951045.1). Taxonomy (NCBI): domain Eukaryota; kingdom Metazoa; phylum Chordata; class Mammalia; order Primates; family Cercopithecidae; genus Mandrillus; species Mandrillus leucophaeus. Next base: position 441,673 of record NW_012108097.1, read on the forward strand.
AAAACACCTCAAACAAAAAACTGATTTTTTGGATACTATGGATAGGAAAAAAACTTATCTCAAATAACTCCTGGAGACTGGGGCTGCCCTTTGCCAATTTATAATCATGTCAAGAAGAAAACAATATTTGAAAAACCACTTTCTAAAGGAGGAGATTGTATGTGGGATGTACTGCTTACTCCACCTCCACCCTCCCCACCCCTGATACAGGATACATGAGCAAAGCCAAAGTGATACTGAAGAATCTCCTCGTGAAGAAGGATTCTCCTGTTTGGGTTGATTCCAGGTACACGCACAGATGTACTAGCAACCTATAAGGTCCAAGAGATGGTTTTCTCTTTCTCTGTTGAATGTCTACCATGAGTTTGGATGGAACGGTGTACTGGATATTATGGAAACACACTTTAGCCTCAAATATCAAGTTCAGGCAGCTGGTGACTTTTCTAAGTTGGATAAATATGAGACCAGTGTGGTAATAATCTTGTCTACTGTTTACCATTTGAACCCTCTAAAAAGAGGTAACCTGTCATAAATTTAGCTTCTGATATTAAGGGAGCTAGTCCTTTTAGTGCAAGAGACAGTTGGTGCTGCAGTTATTACAAATTCTTGAAACTGTCCAAACTCCAAGCATACCTCCCGCTGAGATTGACAGAAAATAAGGTGGGAGGGAGGACTTTTCTTTGGATTTCTAATTCTAAAGGTGAAAAAATATTGTGATCTAATGCTTAGGTCTAATTTCAAGAAACATAAAATTTGGACTTTGCTTTCTCCCAGGGAGTATGTCAATGAAATAATATTATATTTCAGGTGGCTCTGTTACTGGTATATTTTCCATTGGAGGGTCTTTACACATGTAGGCTTTTTTGCAGAATATCTTGTCGCTTAACCTCTTGCAAAAATCTGCTTTGGGATGCTGAAATGTGCCAATATTATTTGGAATAGAAAGTAAAACGAGAAAATAAGCATTAAATTTGGTTACATAGTACCTTCGAGTAGATTTAATTAATTCACATTATTGACCCATATCAGACAGTTCCAGGAAGAAAATCTAAGCTGCTCACCATTTTTTGAGGAGCCACGTTTGGTATTTCAGGAGTGGCCTTGACAGGGAAGAAGAGTGACTTGTCTGACTCACGAATTTGGAAGGAAGGATTAACTGGGCATTTTTAGTTCTTGGATTCTCTTCCAGCCAAGTATCTTCTTCCTTTCTGCAGGTCTAGGATAAGGTTTTCCCCAGGGTAGAGAGGTGTCTTATTCTACAACTACCTTAGGACTGGGTAGTGAAGTTTCTCTAATGCCCAAGTTTGATCATTCTTACACGCAGATACGACTACATTCTCTATTCTAGTCTTAAGAGTATTGACGGTATTTTTGGGTCTCTCTATACCACTCCTTTTGCGTTATTAGTTCAAAACTTGGGAGAAGGTGTGATTATTGATTTTTTTTTGGTAAAATTTCAACATAATTCACTGAAAATTATGTATTAGGAAGCAATGATTTACTAATCACTGTATACTTCTTTGTATGCCCTGATTCTTTTTGATAGATTTTTCCATTATCCCTAATAACAGAAGCATTATTTCAGCTTTTAGGTAGAACTCATTAACAGCACAAAGGATTTCACACAGATAAAGGAATGTAAGCATAATTATTTCCTTTGTGAATACTTAGTCCACTATACTTTGATTTTTTTAACTGAATTTATCCTCCCATCAAACTTTCTCGACATATTGATCAATTAGTGAGTAGCACAAAAGCAACTGAATATAAACATAATTAAAATTGAAATATTAATAAAACACTGTGAAGCCCTTATAGCTCTGAGGACAACTTGTAATAATTGACAAGGAGCTTTATAAATGGCCAGCTATTTGCATTTCCTTTGCTGTGAACTGTTTGAGAGTATATTTTGCCGTTGTTAATGACTTTTCTTTATTCAGGATCTCTTTATGTATTAGGAAAATTAGATTTTGCAATTTAAGACAGTGTCTTTTTTTTTTTTTTAACTTAGGCTGATCAATTAGAAATTTTATACACTGCTCATTAATCTAAGCTCAGGGATATCATGATGAATTTTAGTTACCAATGAGCTCTGTGGTCAAATTTTTGTGATTACTTCTGCAGTCCCGTGGTCCGCTTCAGTAATCTTGACCATCTTGTCTCTGGCAGTTAAATGTCACTCACTCCTTACCTTCCAGCTCTAGGAACCCATCACCACTTTTAGATTCAAGACGGCTTTTTAAAAGCCAACGTCTCCAGGAGTCATCCTTGGCCAGGGGAAAGTATCCACTCCTTAGTCTTCCAAGTATGATGATGCTCCCATTATTAATGTATTGTTCAATAGCTTCATGAAGCAAATATCCTCTCAGTATTATGGGAAACATAATTAGAGAGTATCTGAACAGATTTTAAACAAGAAATCAAATTTAGTATTTGTTTCCTTAAAATTTGTCTCCATCTATTATATAAAAATGCTTTCGGCTGACCTTAATTTAAGACTACTTTCATAACTACATGCCAATATAAAATGAATTCAAGTATGAGATAAATTTTAGGGAAAAAAATAGAGCCGTGATTGGCAAACTTTGTAAAAAGATAGTAAATATGTGCTACTTTCCAACTATATGTTCTCTGTCTTCACTACTCAGTAGTAGTAGCACTAAAGCAGCCACAGGTCATGCATAAACCAAAGGACATGGCTGTGTTTATAAAAGCTTTATTTACAAAAACAGACAGGTGGATTTTACCTATAGTCATAGTTGACTGAACTTGTGGCTAGGACAAAATTTGACTTGGACACTTAGAAAAATATTATTTCTTCCCAGATATCAAGAAAATGATAGAATATGATAGTCCTTTAGAAAATTATAAATTAGAAGGCTAAAAGTATTTTGAACAATAATCCTTCTGCATTCATTAAATGATCTATGGAATTTATCATTTCTACATCTACTTTAGTATCCTTAAAATAGAATATTGTATTCTATTTTTCTATTTTCTATTTCTAAAATAGAATATTTTATTCTAGTTTAAGGATACTAAAGTAGATATTGAATATACTATTGTCAAAAGTAGATTTGAGAATGTTAAGCATTGTTGACATGTTTCTTTTATAGACCTTCAATAAAATCAAGCTTACAATATAAACGGTTGAACAGAAGTTTATTGCCACTGATTTTAAACTGAGGTAGAAAATATATTTTCTGATGATAAGGAAGTACGATATTTAGAAAATTCAGTGAAAATAATTTTTATGTCTTTTTAGAATGTCTTGAGCAGCAATTGTTTTTGTCAAATGTATTGTAAGAGCAGTGTTCCAATTGAAATTTAAAAATAGCCTGGGAAATATAGAAAGACACTAGAAGATCATACTTCAGTCTTTTGTCTATATCTACACAGCTTTATGAAAATACCCATGTCACTTAATACTTGTTTCTTGTCTGTAACAATTATCAAGAAATATTGGAAAGCGCTTTTTAAAAAGCTTTATATTTTACAAATGACAATATGGACTGACTGACCAAGTGACAGAGAGAGGAACACTTGGAGGTCTTTTGAAAAGATCAAGAAGGATTGATCTTAAATTACTATTGGTTAAAAACATATGTAAAGGGAGCATTTTTCAAATTAGTATTGACATTTAGACTGAAGTTAGAACTGCCAAATTAATTCTGGGTCTTGGTGGCTCTAAAATTCCAAAGTGTTTTGATGAAAATGTGAAAAAAAATCAGTAAGTGAAAATAAATACTTGGAAACATTTGTCATTGATATTTTTTCATATTTTATGTGAATATGTAATAGGCATGATCTTGGGGACTAAACTGAGGAAGATGCAACTGCAGCTTTCATTATTGTGCAAGATTTCTGCTTTATTGTTACTTTTAAAAATAACATTTTGTTTCACCTATAAAATTGATATAAAATTAAGAGACAGGAGGAAATAACTTTTAGACTTGAAAATGTAATAAGGCAAACTGAAATTCCTCTTCTGGTCCTTCTAGCTCGTGTTCTTTTTCATGAAAATCCATGAGAAGTGGTAAAGGAGTAAATTTAACCTTTAATGCCACATCAATGCAGTGATGGTCATCAATACAAATTCATATTTGTGTCAAGTTAAGGCTTCATTGGACTTCAGATCTTACTGGCTTTCAGAACTAGTAAGTTCTGTGTGCATCTCCAGTTGCCAAAAGAAAAACATAAATTTATGGCTATCATATCTCTCTCTCTCTCTATCTACTTCTAGGAAGAAACTAGCTTATTAAAATTATTTTTACAATGTATACCACTTTCCTTTGTTCGGGCTCGTTGACTTTATTTATTTATTTATTTATTTAAAAGACCCACATTTCAAGGGGTCTTCGTTATAATCTGGAAAGATATATATTTGCAATATATATTAAAAACTATAAAAATATCCATTTTCTTTGACTCAGTACTTCCACAATAAAATATTTATTTTTGTCCTAAGAAAATATATACGAATGTTTATTTATCAAAGTATTTATTACGGTAATTTAATTTAAAATTTGAAATATCAAAAACATTCATTAAATTATGGCTCATGTAAATGTTACAAGCTGGTATTAAGTATACCGTTTTCTAAACAAATTTTATAACAAGAAAATTCTCATACTTTAAGTGGAAATCACGCTGGAAAATAGCATAGGAAGTATACGTAGTTGTAATACTGACTATCTGTTGGTGATACAGATGTCTTTTATAATGATGAATCAGCAACTGCAGTAACACCCGCTAATGAGAGCAAGGATTCAGACCTCTCAGGGTGGAAGGTCATGACACTCCCAACCTGGAAAACCACCTAGGTCAGCAGAAATGCTAGTGAAAGGTAAGGGAGGTCTAGAATGAGTAATAGAAGAGAAAGATGATCTGTGTAAATTAGGGCCCAAAATCCTTTGCAGAAGTGTAGATTGCAGCTTGTTACAAATTGGCCTTCATTTTGTCCTTAATAGGTTTTAAGGCTGATTTCCAGTTTGAAGACTCAGTAACACACCAAATGAGAGTGGGCACAAGCAGGTCTTGGTACAAGGAGTAAACTCTGGCAAACACCTCTGGTCTCTTATATCACATTCCCTTAGCTGATCTCTGATATCAGTGGCAGATGTTGGATAGTTTTATTCAAGCTCAGACTCAACTCCTACCTCCCAACTCAGCGACTCACCCCATATTTTTGCTTTCTGATGTGGGGATCTACACACAAATGCAGCCCAGAAGTGTTGGAAAGTTGCAGTCCCCAGAACCAAACCTAAATCCACGAAAGAAAGGATCTGGCAGAGAGGAACCTCACCCGATGAACCTACAGGCAGATATTTCTGGAAGGTATTCTGTATAACTCTCAGGGGGCCTAGAATAGAATTAGTCCACATATCCCACAGCAGCATCTTCAAAACAAACCCTTTTCCTTTGGCTTTTCTTTTTCTTATCTCACTCTCCCCACCCTGAGGTCACTTCAGTGTACCACCTAAATCGCCTCCTTGTCTCGAGCTCTGCTTTTGGGGGAACCCAAGCTAAGATAATGTCATATACATTATACATGGTTTTATGACCTTAATTCAAATACTGGATAAGGATAGTATAAGGTTATAGTCCCATTTACTACAATAGATGTGAAAATTCTAAATAAAGTACTATCAAATTAGGTTTACAATGACCTGATGATCATTGTCCTGGAGTTATTCCAGGAATAAAGAGATACCAAAATATAAAGACAAAGATCAAAGAGTTATTCTTTTAAGTGATATAACCAGTCACGCCTCTAAGAGACTTGACGCAAAAAATGTTTCAAATAAGTCAGTACAGGAAACTTGCTGGACACAAGATTAAATTATGTTGGCACAGTTTTTATATACCGTGAATATTAGAAAATATAAGTGAATAGTTTGGATTCCTACTGTAGGTTATATTTATGAATGAAACAAAGAAGAAAGACACAAGACCTTTACTGAGAAACATTGAAAACTCTTATAAAAGACAAATGTTAACAGACGGTATTAATTTTAAATTGTTAATTCTGTCTATTTTAATTTATATAGTCAATCAAATCTATTCCAAATCTAGCAAGGCATTTTAGAGATCTTGGCAAACTGAATCTAAAGTTTTTTTAAAAAGTAACAGACAAGGCTGGGAGTGGTGGCTCACGCCTGTAATTCCAGCACTTTGGGAGACTGAGGTGGGAGGATCATGAGGTCAGGAGATCGAGACCATCCTAATACAGTGAAACCCTGCCTCTACTAAAAATACAAAAAATTAGCTGGGCGTGGTGGTGGGCGCCTGTAGTCCCAGCTATTCGGGAGGCTGAGGCAAGAGAATGGCGTGAACCCAGGAGGCGGAGCTTGCAGTGAGCCCAAATCGCGCCGCTGCACTCCAGCCTGGGCTGCAGGGTGAGGCCCCATCTCAAAAAAATACAAATAAATAAATAAATAAATAAATAAATAAATAACAGACAAATAACCAGGAAATAAGAACACATGGGAAGAACTTGTCCTTCCAGGTAGGAGACATGATGCATAACTGTGGAATAAAAACAGTGTTAGATAAACAAAGGAAGAAATATACAGATAATGGAGAGAAAGCCTAGAGCAGAATGGTATGCATGGAGATTTGTATAAGATCACTGATCAGTGTGGAGCAAGGACACACTAATGGTAATGATGAGAAAACTGACTTCATCTAAGGGGAGAAAAAAGTCTGACTTCTAACACAGACACAAGAAAAATTTCAAAAATTTATGACCTGAAATGAAAAGCTGAAACTGTAAAGCAAGTAAAAAAATCAGGGACATATACACAACTGGAGAGATAGAAAATATTTTAATTAGGGTTTTATTTTCAACCCAGTATGCTATAAAATTTTAAAAGAATAAGAATAAGAGAAAATGATTGTGACATCTGAAAATAGTAAGGATGTAATAGTTAAAATATATAAAGAAATCCTGAATCAACAATAAGAAGTTAGGAAACCCAATAGCAAAACAGATAATGGATGAGAATTTGATTCCAGTAACAGAAACTTAAATGGAAAGGAAAAAAAAAATGATGCCTAACTTCACAAGTAATGAAGAAATTTGAAAATTAAGTCCGCCTACTTTACATTTTTCTATTTTTCAATATTTAGAAACAGCATGTTGCTAAGAATATGGACAAACAAGAATCCTGTTGGTCATGATACAAAATACCGTATCCACTCTTGAGAACTTAATGAGATTAGATATAAAACTCACTAGATTGCTAGAATTTAGCAATCCCAATACCAGGTATTTACACCAGAAAAATATTTCCCATGAGTCTTTTGTGAAAGCATAGTGGAGAGAGAGAGTTGGGGGCAACCTCAGTGTCTTTAGCCAGAGGAACTGCCAGGTCTAAAGCGGTAGATCTCCATAATCAAATATGAAGCAGTCAGAAGCTACAAACTAGTTGGTAATACTGCAATATACCTAAATCTCAAAAGATGTTGCATGACAAAATAACAAAGCACAATACAGTACATACTATATGTTTTCAAGGAATTTTTAAAGGGGATGTATTTATCGAGTACATATTAAATGACTGGTTTCTAGGGAGGAGAGGCAGATGAGAGTAAATACAGTAATTAAATAAAATGAGCAGAGCAATGCACTAACTGATGTTGAATGGTATGCCATAGTTTGATTATGGGGAACGTAATTTTGTCAACCTAAGGATGACATGAGGGAAAGAAGAGATTAACAACAGGAATCACCAAAACTGGTGAAAATAAGGCCTGTGTACTCGCCTACACTTTCTACAGGGCAATATGCAATCTTAAGAGATTTTCTATGTTCATAGAAATAATCAAATAGTAGAAAAATTTTCATCAAAGAGTTACATAGAATTGCAAGCATTTGGGAAATTAATAATAAAGGGATAGTTGAGCACATGGTGTGTTCACTTAAGGTAATGATATAAAACCTTTAAAATGATGTTTGTGATTATTGCGCAATATAATGGAAAATACCAATATTTATTCAACCATATACTAAGTATTTTACATATTTTATCTCATTTAATCACAACATTTTTTTCAAGTCAATACTATTAATATTTATATAACATAACAAAGTCTTAGCGAGGAAAGGGCTTCAATTTCACGCAGATGGTAAGTGGCACTACAAGGACTCAAAACCAGGACGGTCGTGGAATTGGCACTGTAGAGTGTAAAGCTCCAGGCTGATGTCTGTCCTTCTGATGTCTTTATTCATTGCCATTGGGCATAGTTTTAATGTTTGAATCTAGAGATATGTAACTCTTTTAAGGATCTCCTGTCATAATAAATGTTTACATTGTAAACTCCACAAGGGCAAATAACATGGCTTAAGTATCTGCTGCTATATCCCCATCTGCTAGTACCGCAAGTGGCATGTATAACATACTTAATACAATTGAGTGAAAGTGTGAGGCTTGACAAAATTACGTCCATATCCACTACTACTGCCACTACCCATTATGACCAGCTTACATATATACATGTACACACAGGAAGAAGACAGATAAAATGTGCCCAAATTCTATCCCTGTGATTATTGCTTTAATGTCCTACTTTACAGCTCTCAGCCTTTCCTAAAGAGTCAGTGGGTTTGATTCACCACAGATGCTGAACTCTAATGGGTGAACATTATAAAAATCGTGTTTCTCAATCTTCACAAAGCTGTGTGTATTGACTGTGGTACTCATGGCAACTGAGATATTCTGTTGAATTTGTGGCATGCATTTGTGAGCAGCTTCATCCTTTGCAGAAATAATTTCTATATTTAGAAAGTGTGATGATGTGTGGTCATCAACATTCAAGTAGAGCATGTAATTTGTTAGCATGAATGGCATTTTATCTCTATTGTTGTCAGTTTATTTATAATATCCATTTGATCAGTAAGCAGATACTGAGTTAGTTGATTAAAAACAAAGAGTAAATCTGGATTATTAAGCAATCTAGAAAAGAAAGTTGAAATTCAAACTTTCAAAATGAATTCTAATATATCATTGGAGTGGGTGCTAAGCAGAGAATTTCGATTTTCTCCTATCTTTTTTCAGGGCAGCCTTTGAGATTTGACTTTTTTTCTTCTTTCAATATCTAATTGAACTAATAATGGAAATAATTTTAAATTGGAAAAACCTATCCCATCCTGAGGTTTTACCATTGTTTTCCATCTTAAAGTCAAGAAATTGTTATTGCTTTACCTTAACTCTGCATTAAAAGTGAGAGTTCCACTTACTAAGCAGTACCCAACCCACGAAAGTGGTTAGAGATTGGTTCTAATGAGGCCAGGGTCAAAGTAAAGCTGCATACATTCCAATTAGTTTTAGGTGCAGAAAAATATTATCCCTTGAATGCCCACTGGGTTTCCACCTGGGCCAAAATTCTTTAGATGGAATTAGAGGACGCAATGACTCAGCAGAAACCTTACACCAACCACTCCCTGATGCAGGGGGGATTTCAGTTCATGTTCTTTTGTGTGCTGGCAAGTATCTCTTTTTTTCTTAAATAAAAGAAACATGAAGAAGTTGGTTTGCTTGTGAGTTCGATAGGTATAAATTGGGAAATTCAAGAGATAAAATACTATGCAAAATGCACTGCAAATGTTCTTTGCTCCCTACCATAGAATCTCAGCTAATACATGTATGGGCTTAGATAATACATGTTTAGGCATTAACAAAATCTAAAAATTCAAGTTTCTAAAGAGTATACATGAAAACTACTTCTTCCTCTCTTCCTTCTCTCCAAGACACACTTTTTTCTCTGTAAATTTGACAATAACGGATGCTTACTAACTTTTCTAGAGAAATTTGTTGCATGTACAAATACACAGCATTATAAATTTATTTTTCCTCCCTCTTTCATAACAAATGATTTCAATTTTTGATTCATTAATGTGACAGTGTTGAGAAACTTCCACCTTCCCCAAATAATTGTCAAATCGTTTTATAAATCTCATGCCATGTGACAATCTTTCCACATTGTATTCAAAAACTATAATATTACTTCGTACCCCAAAAATATACTCAACTATAATTTGTCTGTATATAATAAAAATTTTAAAATTAAAATAAATTTTAAAAATCAGGGTTCTTAAGGAATACTGTACATGTAGTCACTTTGCATTTCCTAGTAATTGGTGGTCCTGCACAGATTAGTCTAATCACTTTTCCTAAGGACAATATTTTATTTAGGTAAAGTCATATATTACATAGCACTTCAGATTCTTTTTATGAGGTTTAACAGTCTCGATTCTTTCCATTGTTTAATATATATCATAGTTTGAATATCCTTTCATTCTCTACTTTGAACATGTAAGGAAAAATTGACACCTGTAAATATATACAATATTATTTCAAATATTATTTGATTAACACAAAATAAGGCTAATTTATCATTTCTCTCATACCCAGATGCTCTCTAATAGAGTTATCTTGTTCTCTAGGTGTGCCCCAGATGAAAATGTCTTCCTTTAACACTGTCCATCAAGATTCTCGGGAATTAATTTAAAAGGCAAGCTGAGCCGTTACATACAATTGTGTAGGTTGTACATTTGAATGAAACTGCCTAGCCCAGAGGGCTGTCAGGACTGAAGCTCGTCCTCACTCCACTTTTCATTTTTTATTCTGCTGTACATATGGGTGCATTGCAGGAAGGAAAATCTTTTTGGAAATGAACTATAGTCCACAATGCTGTGTCATCCCAGAGGGGTTTGTTAAACATTTTAAAATGTGGCAACACAATTTTACTGTTCTTCAAACTAAAAGGTAAAGTTCATTTCTCTGACCTTGAATCTTGGCTGGCTTGTATATTGCTTTGGCCAATTTAGAAGGTGGCAAAGGTGACATTTTGTGAGTTCAAGGACTTAGGCCACAGAGATTTTGCAACTTTTCACCTAGCCCTCCTGAATTACCATATATGGAAAATCACCATATCTGGAAACCAGTTTAGGCAGTTGGAGAAGAGAGGCTACATGAAGGTGAAGCCAGCTGCCTTTGGCAACAGCCAGCACCAATGGTGAGAGGTGAAAAAGACCATCTTGAAATTCCCAAGTTCCAGCTTGAACTTCAGCCCAGTTGAAGGTCAGTTAAATGCCTTCTCAAGAAGAAGGCCAGGTAAACCTGGAATTTCCCAGCCAATCCACAGAATCACAGGATATTGGCTGTATTTTTAAGCCCTAAACTCTCAGGTGGTTTGTTTCACAGCTATAATTAATTGACACTGGTGTGTTTTACTAATCATCATGTCAAGCCTAACATCCAAGGAGTGAGGTGGAACTATTGCTAATTCTCAGTATAGCACCAATACTATAAGGTAGAATAACAAGCAAGGAGTTAGAATATATTCGAATAGTATGAATTCTAGCTAAGAGCATCAAAAAAAAAAAAAAAAATAGCCCTTGAGTGACTGATTCCCCCAGATAACTTGTAAGGAGACGGTAATCTTATTTCTGCATAAGACGGATCTTATTCCCGTCTCTACTAAAAATACAAAAATTAGCTGGGCATGGTAGCATGCACTTGTAATCCCAGCTACTCAGAATGTTGAGGCAGGAGAATCGCTTGAATCCAGGAGGCAGAGGTTGCAATGAGCTGAGATCGTGCCACTGCACTCCAGCCTGGGCAACAGTGAGACTCTGTCTCAAAAAAAAAAAAAAAAAAAAGACACTAATAGCATTGAGTACACACTGATAGCATTGAGTAGCAGAAACGCTGCTAAAACGTGTATCAAATGTATACTCTTAGACTTGAACAAGACCCTTTTGGGTCTTTGCGACTGGGCTTCTGCCCAGATAAAGTTGTTTTGATTGAATAAGAACCTTCTATTGTGTTTATTTCCATAATGCCACAAGATCACATGAAAAATCAGCTTTTTGGATGGCCAAGAATATGCCATACTCTCTTGGAATGTAAGTATCATGAACATACTCAAGTAAAAACTCACATAAACTTAGCATAGTTATTGTAACAGTGCCTTGACTATTAACAGGTAAAAAATTGTGTGTGTAATAGTACAATACATAAGTTATAATTCCTTTTCTGTCTTTTTTTTTTGGATTTAGTATTTCAAAACATCAATTATTCTATTTTGCCTTTCTTGTGAAATAATACTATTTAATCTCTGTAAATGCAAAAACTAACACAGCTTAGTAGTAGTAATATAATGCACTTATGACAGTTGCGTGTGATCTGATATTTTGATATTTGTCTGTGAATGTCTATAATTACAAACAGTGTGTCTTTAAATATATTTTGAATATTTCTGAGTAAAGATACCAGACAAAGGAAGTATTGAACTTATGAATAAATAAAAAGTAAAGAATAAAGGGTAAAAGGATATTTAAAAGGAAACAGCAAAGGAAATACAAAATGATTACATAAATTAACAATGTTAAAAGCTTTTGCAGAATAGCACATTATTTGGAAATGTTTATATAATTTTATGTTAAAATTAAATTAATATATTTTACTGCATTTTTCTCCCAATGTTTTTACTGCAAAACTAATTTTGAAACACTGAACAATTTTCTTTTTTAGTTGATGGGACAGAAATGTGAAATAAAAGGCTTTTGATACATTTAGTTTCCTTTCTCAAAAAATAAGTCTATTGCATATATATAAGAAGATTAAAGACATGTCAGAAAGTTTTCTGGAAGCCCAATATAATGGCAGACTAGGGTAACATCTACAAAGGAATATTTAGCCTTTTTCTGGGAAGGAGAAATACATGTCTATTATCAATAATAACATTGAATTACCAAAATTAAGGATTCTTAATTAGTTTGGAGTTTTGTCTGTTATATTAACTTTGACTGAAAACAATATTCAGAATTACAAAAATCAGAAGAAGGAAAAGTAATTTTTAAAAGCCATCTTAGCAATAACAACAGCACAAAAGGACCTTGCACTTGATAAGAGGTCTTCTAATGTGTTGAGTTTGGAATTTGTTTCATACTTGTGTTTCCGTTTCTTGTGTTTCTGTTTCTGTTCTCCTTCCGCTGAAGGAGTCTAGGTCAAAATATAACCAACAAAATATACACTCTACCTTGTTCTTTGGATACAATCAGCATGCCAGAACCTAAGCAGAGCTGTCTGTTCGAGTTTTGATTTTTGTGCATGATTTAGCACACAGGCACTGGGGTTAATTCTTAAATTTTTTTTTTTGACCATGGAATTTTTAGTAAATCACTGCTAGTGGTGGAAGGAAGAGTTAAGTTCATCAGTTGCTTGGCTCCATTCAATTGTTAATCATGTTTTTTATTTTTCTCCACTTTTTTTTTTGTGCTTATGCTTTCATTCTTGAACTTTGTTTTCAATTGTTATTATTCTAGTTCTTAGTTTCTAAATATGATTTTTCTATAACTTGTCTTGGGCTATTGATGTTTATTGTGCATTTTACCTGCTTATTAATTTGCATAGTTAAAAAGACCTGTTGCCTTACTAAGAAATTGCTTTGACTCATTATTAACACCACAGTTTTCACCGTGCAGACTGACTAAACTTCATTCCATCAAAAAATTTTACTGGCTCGTGTCTTTAATCCCAACATTTTGGGAGGCAGAGGCAAGAGAATAGCTTGAGGCCAGGCATTTGAGACCAGCCTGACCAACATAGTAAGATCCCATCTCTATAAGATAAAAATTTACCAAAAAACAAAATATAATAAAAATTTCCTAATAAGTGTGTCATGCACACATGCACTTTCAGATTTAATTTTTCCAACTCCTCTCTGAAATACTCACAGATGTTGAAAGGATAATATGACATACAAAGTTCTCCCACATTGACATGAAAGTGGCCAAACTAGTATTAGAATTCAGAAGTCATAACAATCATTTTTATCATTCCACTTTGTCTCTTCTTCTCTCTATAGTCATTGATGCAGGATATTTCTGAAGATGGTACAAAGGACATTTAAGCTAGAAATTAAAATTTGTAACAGCCCACATTTTATTTAGAATAAGTAAGGGTGGCCAGGCACAGTGGCTCATGCCTGTAATCCCAGCACTTTGGGAGGCCAAGACGGGTGGATCATCTGAGGTCAGGAGTTCAAGACCAGCCTGGCCAACATTGTGAAACCTCGTCTCTACCAAAAATACAAAAATTATCCAGGCGTGGTGGTGGGTGCCTGTTATCTCAGCCACTCGGGAGGATGAGGCAGGAGAATTGCTTGAACCAGAGAGGCTGAGGTTGCAGTGAGCCGAGAATGCGCCATTGCATTCCAGCCTGGGTGACAAGAATGAAACTTCATCTCAAAAAAAAAAAAAAAAAAAAAAGAGTAGGGGTCTGGAAGTCTGGAATGGGCCAGTACAGACGATGAGGCCAGTCTGATTAACACGTCAATTTGGAACAGTTCAGACGACTTGTCATCAGAACGTGAGGAGCATAGTCAGTGGTGCCTCTGAACCTGAGACTGTGCATACAATAGCAGAGTTCTTCAGAGATTTAAAAGAAGGAGAAATGCCTTAAGAGTAAAACCAGTCCATAAAAAGAAGTGGAGTGTCAGTAAATGCAAACCACATGTCAACGAGAGGTGACTGAAGCACCTGTTTCTGCCATACTTTGTTCCATTGTTCAACTCCTAGACAATGCTCTGGTAACCAGAATCAGAGAATGCCATTCTGCCTTCTTTTTAAAGTGTATGCCTATGCTTAAAATGGACTAAGCTGTAAATTTTAACAAATATGAGTGATTAAAATAAAGAATATAATAATCCCAGCTACTATTCCAAGACATTTTAGAGGAAGTCCTTGCTAAAATTCTAAACTCATCTTAAAATTCTCTACTAACTAATTTAAATTCATAAACTATTCATTAAAGAGTTTTTTTGGATAAGCTGACAAAAAGTATAAGTTAAGTATTTTTAGTTGATGATCATAAAAGCATGAGGAAAGAAAAATATTTTGGGCGGCTCTATGTTAGGAGAAAAAACACTACATTGAAGATAATGTAAATGTATGAGACAATTTAAGAAATACAAAAGTAATAAAAGAGAGTCTGAGAAAATCTGAGAAAAGACGCAATCATTCCAAATATTGACTCGTCTCAATGTTGAGCATATTCAAATTCGACAGGCACTACCTTTGCACTCTGAGCTATACAATCTCTAGAGCTATTGACTTTCCAGGAACCCCATGCGGCATCACAAAATGGCAAAATGGCAAAATTTGGCAAAATGGTAGGTTTATCCAGTTGGTGACTGTTCTAAACCATTAAGCTATCAACTGATTAGTCATAGCAATTATCACAGCATTTAATGTAGCATTAATTGCTATGAATAATGATACATTAACTTTAAATAAAAACTGTAATAGGCCGGGTGCGGTGGCTCACGCCTATAATCCCAGCACTTCGGGAGGCCGAGGAAGGTGGATCACTAGGTCAGCAGATCGAAACCATCCTGGCTAACATGTTGAAACCCCGTCTCTACTAACAAAATACAAAAACATTAGCCTGGCATGGTGGCGGGCGCCTGTAGTCCCAGCTACTCGGGAGTGTGAGTCAGGAGGAGAATGGCGTGAACCCGGGAGGTGGAGCTTGTAGGGAGTGGAGATAGTACCACTGCACTCCAGTCTGGGTGAGAGAATGAGACTCCTTCTCAAAAAAAAAAAAAAAAAATATATATATATATAAAATATCTGACACATAACAGCAAGAGTATGGGATTAATAATTGAAAGTGTGGTTTATTATGGTATACTCAGCCTCTGATGTATGCAAATATGTATCTGAACTCCATCAGACACAAACTTAAAGAGGAAAGCTTAAAGGAAATGATCACGAAGAGACCTTAGACAAATGAGGAACATGCTCTCCAAAAGGACGAACTTCGGAATGGCCCTCTGCCTGAAACTGTTTACTATTTCCCTGAGTAATGGCCAAGGAGAACAGGACCTCTAAGAGCTCTAAGAGAGCAAACTAACATTAAAATAGACTGATGACGATGCAGGCAGAATACACTCTGAGAAGTCAGCCTCACTGAAAAGTCATCATGGTCACAATGAAGTTGTTACTGGGTCAGCAGTCCGCGGGACCTATTCTGGCCCCTGGGAGGTACACATGGTGCAGTTAGAGCCCTCAGAGTAAATGTAGAGGTAACAGAAAAAAAGAAACAAAGTAAGAAATGTAATTATTTAAGAAAAGTATTGAAGCATCAGAAGCAGCAATAGGAGAACTAATAAGACAAAGTGGGCTGGGCGCGGTGGCTCATGTCTGTAATTCCAGCACTTTGGGAAGCCGACTAGTGTGGATCTCCTGAGGTCAGGAGTTTGACACCAGCCTGGCCAACATGACAAAACCCCGACTCTACTAAAAATACAAAAATCGGCTGAGCATGGTGACGCA
Organism: Mandrillus leucophaeus; assembly: GCF_000951045.1. Classification (NCBI taxonomy): domain Eukaryota; kingdom Metazoa; phylum Chordata; class Mammalia; order Primates; family Cercopithecidae; genus Mandrillus; species Mandrillus leucophaeus. Next base: position 458,018 of record NW_012108097.1, read on the forward strand.
CGCCCGTAATCACTGCTACTCAGGAGGCTGAGGCAGGAGAATCACCTGAACCTGGGAGGCAGAGGTTGCAGTGAGCAGAGATCACGCCACTGCACTCCAGCATGGGCAACAGAGTCGGACTCCATCTCAAAAGAAAACAACAACAACAACAAAAAGACAAAGTGATACAGAAGTTTTAGTTCAAGGTAATGTTGATGCCACCATCACACATCCAGAAAATGCAAGTCGCAAGATGACTTTCCTAATGCCATAGGAAGAGCTCCAGTAGTACACTCCCCAGTGAAACAACCACCATAATTGTTTTTTCTTAAGAATAAAATAAAAATTAAATAAAGTTTCTGGAAATTGTCCTAAAGGGATAAAAGAAGAAGAAAATGTTATTCAAAAAGATCTAAATTTTCATAAGAACAGGGAGTCTGCAGCATTTTAATCACAATCCACTCCTCCCCCCGCCCTTCATCTCAGAAAAATGGAAACTCCATTCCAGGCTCTCTCTTTCCGCAGCTCCTGGTCAAAGGCTATGTCCCTGGGAATGTCAGTCCACCAATATTTTACAACCTTCCCACATTGTCTCCCCACATTTGTGTTGCAGAAGTTCTATTCCAGGCTATAACTGCAGAGTCTTAAGTCTGGGGCCCTCGTCAACATGCTATCCCCAGTCAGCTGTGCTCTGCTCATTTGTAAAGTGGAGATTCACACTGGCAAGGGCAAGTCAAGACCAGAGTCTGCAGACCCCATCCAGGCCTCTGCTGGTAAAGATATGATTCTGAGGGAAGTAGGCCACTGTCTCCTATCCCTACTCCAGAAGAGTGGCACAATGTTCTTCCCAGGGAGAGAGGCAAGCTGTAAAAGAACACGAAAGCTGTCCTCAAAGGGATTGACATTACTCTATATAGAGGGTGAGGAAGTTTAAACTGAAGACTGCTGTTGAAAATATGAAAACATTGGTGGCAAGTAACTAGGGATCTGGTAACTTCATGAGGGCAATAAATTAATCCTTAGACAGCTCTTCCTTCCTTCCTTTCTTTCTTCCTTCCTTCCTTTTTTCCTTCTTTCCTTCCTTCTTTCCTCTGTCTCTTTTTTTCTGTTTCTTTCTTTCTCCTTTCTTCCTTCTTCCATCCTTTCTCTGTCTCTTTTTTCTTCTCTTTCTTTTTCTCCTTCTTTCCTTCCTTCCTTCCTTCCTTCCTCCCTCCCTCCCTCCCTTCCTCCCTTCCTTCCTTCCTTCTGTCTTTCTTTCTTGTTCTTTCTCTCTCTTTTTTCTTTCTTTTCTCTTCTGTCTTTCTTTTTCTTTCTTTTCATTCATGAGGTCTCACTCTGTCACCCAGACTGGAGTGCGATGGTACATTCTGGGCTCACTGCAGCCTCTACGCCCCAGTTCAAGCAATTCTCCTGCCTCAGTCACCTGGGTAGCTGGGACTACAGACTCATGCCACCACGCCAGGTTGTTTTTTGGTTTCTTATTAGGGGTGGGGTTTCTCCAGGTTGGCCAGGCTGGTCTTGAACTCCCGACCTCAGGTGATACTCCCACCTTGGTCTCCCAAAGTGCTGAAATTACAGGTGTGAGCCACCATGCCTGGCCTATAAGCTTTAGAGAGCTTAAAGTTTAAGATGGAGAGACAGAGGGCCACTTAAAACTTAAAGTTTAAGATGGGATTCATGCCTGTAATCCCAGTACTTTGGAAGGCCAAGGCAGGTGGATCACCTGAGGTCAGGAGTTCAAGACCAGCCTGATCAACCTGGAGAAACCCCATCTCTACTAAAAATACAAAATCAACTGGGCATGGTGGCACATGCCTGAAATCCCAGCTACTCGGGAGGCTGAGGCAGGAGAATTGCTTCAACTGGGGAGGCGGAGGTTGCAGTGAGCCGAGATCATGCCATTGCACTCCAGCCTGGGCAACAAGAGCGAAATTCTGAAAAAAAAAAAAAAAGAAAAAGGAGAAACAGGGAAAGAGCTAAGATCCTTCCTGGAATTGGAAAAGCTTCAAAGACTGATACTAAATTCTATCTGTACAAAGAAACCCACATTTCATTGGAGGAGTCTGTGTAGCAACTTATGTCCCAAGACTTTTTTTTAAAACAATAGAACATCAGACATTCCAAGTCCCTGAGTCTGACTCATTTCCTTTAAAGGTTCTAATCTTGGTGTAGGAGATGTTTTGAGATTGTTCTTTCAAACATCTTTGCAGTTCCGCCTCTGTTAAAATTAGATCCTGGGCGTTATTTTGAGCACAGCTCAAATGCAACTGAAGGACTTTAGAGTCTCTTAGCATTGCCGTAGCAGCCCTCTGGCACGCACAGTGTGCTGTAAGTTAGCACTTGGCTCCCATTTTCTTTTTAACGTGGCGTTAATGGAGATCAGTGCATTTCAAAATTATTATTATTATTATTATTATTAAGATTAAGTCTTGCTCTGTTGTCTAGGCTGGAGGGCAGTGGTACAATCTTGGCTTACCGCAACCTCCACCTCTCAGTTTCAAGAGATACTCCTACCTCAACCTTCTGAGTAGCTGGGACTGTAAGCGTGAACCACTACACCCAGCTAATTTTCTTTGTATTTTTAGTAGAGATGGGGTCTAATTATGTTGCCCAGGCTGGTCTCAGTGATCCTCCAGTGATCCATCCACCTCCACCTCCCAGCAAAACCACTGTTATTATTGACCCATTCCATTTTGATCTTTATTACTACCCATGATTATAGATGCACCTTCCACAGTTGGCCACTGGTAAAATTCTGGGTGATTACGACATCACTACAGTTATCACCATCCCACTTAACACAGGCGACCATATCCCTATTGCCATTGGATTATTGTATTATCTTGTGATAATACCCCGTACTGGGGACATTTACGAAAAACACGTCATGCCAAAATTTTCCAGAAGGCTGAGAAAAAGTAAGGCTGGGCAGGAAGGCATGCCGAGTTAATGGTGTGTTACTTAACAGGTCACTGTTTGGTATCAAGAAAAATGGATTGCTTAACATTACCAGACCATCAATTACTTATAAGGACGGTATTTCTAGAAAAGGATGGACTATAAATACAATTTTCCTGTATTTCCCAGTTGTGTATGAAGGCAAATCTTGCTATGCCCCAAAAACTTAGTGACTGGGCTAGGAAGCGAAGCATTTTTGGGCTCTGCCTGCGAGTAATTAGCTGGTGTCTACGCAATGTTAGTGATGACAGAAGCTTCTGCGCCAAAGACAAACAGGCAATATCCCTGGAAACCGATTACTCTGACGATATTAATTGCTGCATACCATTTCAAATACTTTATCTCATTTGAAACTATCCTATTCACACTTTGGAAATGAAAAGACAGGATAAAAGAGTTTCCCAAGGACAGCAAGGAAGTAACAAAGCTGTAATTTATATCCAGGTCTGTCTTATTCTACTGTGTGTGCTAGCCCTTCACCCTTTATAGAAAATATATGCTGATGAATGCCTAATATGTATCTCTATTGTTGATTTATTCTAAGTTATAAATTCATATATCCATCAGACTGGTTGACATTTCCACTGAATGTGTGTCTGATATCTCCAAGTTCACATACTCAGAGTGCCACTGTTAGCATTTCTCCCAAAGTTTCTCTTCACTAGTACCTTCCACCCAGTGCCCATTCAGGAAACCTAAGTCCTATATATGACTCCCCTCACCTCCCCAAATCAAATTCATGATGAATAGATAAATCTAATATTTAGATGCACATACTACATGTCTGGGACTGCTCTAAATTGTTTACATCTATCACCTTTAACGTTTATAGCAAATAAAGTAGGCACTATTGATACTCCCATTATTCTGATAAGGAAACAAGGCAGCTGTATGTATATTCTCATGCTGCAAATAAAGACATACCAAGGACTGAGTAATTCGTAAAGGAAAGAGGTTTAATTGACTCACAGTTCCACACGGCTGGGGAGGCTTCACAATCATGATGAAAGGTGAATGAGAAGTAAAGTCATGCCTTACATGGCAGCAGGCAAGGGAATTTGTGAAGGGGAACTCACATTTATAAAATTATCAGATCTTGTGAGACTTATTCACTACCACAAGAACAGTATGGGCAAAACCACCCCTAAGGTTCAATTATCTCCACCTGGCCTCGCCCTTTACACTTGAGGGTTATTACAATTCAAGTTGAGATTTGGATAGGGACACAGCCAAATCATATCATTCCATCCCTGGCGCCTCCCAAATCTTATGTGCTCGTATTTCAAAATGATTAATGCCTTCCCAACCACTCCCCAAAGTCTTACCTCCTTCCAGCTTTAACCCAAAAGTCAAAGTCCAAAGTCTCATCTGAGACAAGGCAAATCCCTTCCACCTATGAGCCTGTAAGGTCAAAAGAAAGTTAGTTACTTCCTAGACACAATGTGGGTACAGGCATTGGGTAAATATACCCATTTCAAATGGGAGCAATTGGACAAAACAAAGGGACTACAGGTCCCAGGCAAGTCCAAATTCCAATAGGGCAGTCATTAAAGCTTAAGGTTTCAAAATTATCTCCTTTGACTCCATGTCTCACATCCAGGTCACTTTGATGAAAGAGGTGGGCTCCTATAGCCTTGGGCAGCTCTGGTCCTGTGGCTTTGCAGAGTACAACCCCTTCTCAGTTGCTTTTATGGGCTGACGTGGAGTATCTGTGACTTTTCCTGGTGCACTGGGCAGGCAGTCATGGATCTACCATTCTGGGGGCTGGAGGAGGGTGGTTCTATTCTCACAGCTCCCCTAGGCAGTGGCCCAGTGGGGACTCTGTATAGGGGCTCCAACCTCACATATCCTTTCTGCACTGCCCTAGCAGAGGTTCTCCATGAAGTGTGCACCCTTGTGGCAAACTTCTATGTGGACATCCAGGCATATTCATACATAATTTGAAATCGAGGCAGGAGTTTCCAAACCTCAATTCTTGACTTCTGTGCACCTGCAGGCAGAACACCATGTGGAAGCTGCCAAGGCTTGGGCCTTGTGCTCTCTGAAGCCACTGCCCAAGCTGTACATTGGCCCCTTTCAGCCATGGTTGGAGCAGCTGGGATTCAGGGCCCCAAATCCTGATGCTACATACAGCAGTGGGGAACTGAACCAGGCCCAGGAAACCATTTTTTCCCTTTAGACCTCTGGGTCTGTGATGAGAGGGGCTGTCTTGAAGTCTTTGACATCCCCTGGAGACATTTTCCCCATTGTCTTGGTGATTAGCATTTGGCTCCTCATTACTTATGCAAATTTCTGCAGCCAACTTGAATTTCTCCCCAGAAAATGGGTTTTTCTTTTCATAGGGCTGCAAATTTTTCAAACTTTTATGCTCTGCTTCCTCTTGAACACTTTGCCAATTAGAAATTTATTTCTCTAGATACCCTAAATCATCTCTCTCAAGTTCAAAATTCCACAGATCTCTAGAGCAGGGGTAAAATGTCACCAGTCTCTTTGCATAGCAAGAGTGACTTTTACTCCAGTTTGCAACTAGTTCCTCATCTCCATCTGAGACAACCTCAGCCTGGACTTTATTATCCATAACACCATCAGCATTCTGGTTAAAACTATTCAACAAGTCTCTGAGAAGTTCCAAACTTTCCCACATCTTCCTGTCTTCTCAGCCCTCGAAATTGCTCCAACCTCTCTGCCTGTTACACCGTTCCAAAGTCGATTCCACATTTTCAGGTATCTTTGCAGCAGCACCCGACTCAACTGGTACCAATTTACTGTGTTAGTCTGTTCCCACACTGGTAATTAAGACATACCCAAGATTTGGTAATTTATAAAGGAAAGAGGTTCGTTCAATTGACTCACAGTTCCATATGGCTGCGGAGGCCTCACAATCATGGCAGAAGCCAAGTGAGGAGCAAAGTCATGTCTCACATGACACCAGGCAAGTGAGCTTGCATAGGGGAACTCCCATGTGTAAAACCATCAGACCTCCTGAGACTTATACACCACCATGAGAAAAGTATGTGGAAAACTGCCCCCATGATACAATTAACCCCACCTGCCCCTGCCCTTGACACATGGGGATTTACAATTGAAGGTGATATTTGCATGGGGACAAAGCCAAACTGTATCAGTAACTTACCATTTTCCAGCTATGCAGGAATAGGTAAGGCCCAGATTCTAACACCAAGGGCACTAGGATTCTACTTCTTAGAGGCTAGTCACTATTACAGAAAAGATCCTTTGACTCTATTAAATACATCTTGACTCCATCTTCTTTAATCCATGCCCACTGTTAACAACTTAGTCCAAGTCACCATCTTTCTGAACTTCCTCAGCAACTCCTAACTAATGTCTCATTGTCTGATCTCGCCCCTTTCTATTTCATCCCTCCATCCCAAGATTTTATGTAGGGAGGGACATAATCACTTTCACATTTTAAACAATGTGAAAGTGATTATGTCCCTCCCTACATAAAATCTTCTCAGAACCTTCTGTTGCTCTTAAAACAAGGCTGAACCCCTTCAATATGGCTCACAAGAGAGTTCACATTCTGAATTTGGCTCATGCCTACTTCTCCACTATCATCTCTCCAGAATCTTCTTCAATCTAAGTGACAGGTACTTCCAAGTAGTTTTTATTCCTCAAACACACCATGTCCTCTCTCATGACAAAAGCATGCCCTCTACATGCATCCTCCCTACCCCCAACATGCCCCCTCTGTTTGGGTTCTCTAGAGGGACAGAACTAATAGGATGCATACATAGGATATATATAGGATATATCCTATTAGTTATATATATCATATATATAGGATATACCTATATAGGATATAGGATATTATATATATATATCTCCAATTAGTTCTGTCCTTACAGAGAACCCTATTAGGATGATATATATATATATATGTGTGTGTGTGTGTGTGTGTATATATATGATGATAGCACTAAACAGGATACAAAAAAACTCTCCATCTCTCTCTCATACACACATATATATGTATATATACATATATGTATGATACATGTGTATATATACATGTATGTACGATACATATGTATATGTGTATGCACATATATACATATATGATACATATATGTATCATCCTTTTATATATATAGGATTATATATACATATATGATAAGGAGAGTTTATTAAGTGTTAACTTACATGACCACAAGGTCCCACAATAGGCTGTCTGCAAGGTGAGTAGCAAGGAGAGCCAATCCAAGTCCCAAAACTGAAGAACTTGGAGTCTGAGGTTCAAGGGCAGGAAGCGTCCAGCACAGGAGGAAGATGTAGGCTGGGAGGCTAGGCCAGTCTCTCTTTTTTTCATGTTCTTCTGCCTGCTTTATATCCGCTGTCAGCTGATTAGATTGTGTCCACCAGATTAATGGTGGATCTGCCTTCCCAGCCCACTGACTCAAATGTTAATATCTTTTGGCAACACCCTCACAGACACACCCAGGATCAATACTTTGTATCTTTCAATCCAATCAAGTTGACACTCAGTATTAATGATTACAGCCCCTAATCCTGCCCTCAACACTCTCCTACACACTTCGTTTTTCTGGTTTTTCCAATGATACTTAATTTTCTGGCTTAAACTCTTTGGGAAACACTTTTCCAATCCCAGAATACGTATTCTCCTGCTTTATAAGATGCACTAGCTCCACATATCCCCATTATATCATTAGTGACTCTGAATTCTTTATTAGATGCTAAGCACCCTGAGGGCAGCAACCATGTAATATTTTGCTAATTACTCTTTTTTCAGTGCTAGCACTGAACAGGATACTAAAAAGTCTCTCTCCCTCTCTCTCTCACACGCACACATGCACACAGATGCAAGCACACACAAATACATATACATATACACAAATACATGCACAGGGGGGCTGGCACCATCCAATAAATCTATATGGTTCTTCCAGAATATGGTTATTAGTTAGATCAAATATTCCACCAGTAGACAAACAGGTACAAATCTTATTTGGCTATCACCAATAAATGAGATATTTCCTTACACTGATGGGAGAAAGTGAGCTTAATAAAGATTGTGTCTAATTTGTCAAAAACTGTTTAATGTCTTGTTGCCTGAAGGTTGTTTCTCTATATTTATTCAGGATCCCTCTAATTGCAAACATAGCATTGAGTTTGTTCTCCCTGCCTCACATAAATTCCCCTATGTTTATATGTACTAAAATAAATATGTTATACTAAACTTCTGGTGCTATATTTTAAATAATATAAAGCAGCTTAAATTAGTTGCAATTCATTAATTTTAAACATCACTAATTAAGAAAAATTCTGCTGGATTAGGCAGGCATGTAAGACAGTTCTTATCTTTTCATTTAACATTAAGAAGTATTATTTCACCCTCATAGCATCTAAGTGGAATCGTTTATTTTATGCTAAAGTATAATAAATGTATTAAAAAGTTCAATGTTCACATTCAAAATGAGAACATTTTGAAGTAAACATAATTATCTCAGTTTTGTTGCTAAATATTTTATTGGGATTCCACTGGCATATTCTAAATATTATAATCAGAGCATTAATACAGATACTTTATTGGATTGAAAGTCAATATTTTAAAATCCTGTTCCAATACAGATTATATCAAGAGAGTAACTTTCCCTTCAATCTACATAAAATAACAAAATGACAAAGTCATCCTACTAAATTTCATTTGTTCTGTCTCTCTGTGCATTGAATATAGCATGCTTTGATTTCTGAAAACAATACAGTTATAAACAGTGATTTTTACTTTTTGTCAAAATTTATAGTATATTTTATGTATATCAAAGATTAAAATTAGTCACAATTTTGTTGTTGCTAAATAACATTCCTCAGAACTTCTTGAAAATAATTCTAAGTATTTAAATATTCAAGGAAGAGTGTTATTCTTAACTCTGAAAAAGTCTCCATTTGTAATAGAGAAACATAGTTTTTGAAGGAAATGATTAAAACATTCTGGAGAATTTCTTTTGCCTTTCCTATTCCATCTCTCATCATGTCTTGATGACTTGACAACAATTTCTTTTTTGTTGTCCCTGCCACTAATCTTGTGTCTTTATTGATTTTTGTTGCTATAAAGTAATACTTGAGGCTGGTATATAATGTGTAAAGAAAAAAGGTTTTTTTCTGGTTCACAGTTCTGCAGGCGGTACTAGAAGCATGGTGCCAGCATCTGCTTCTGGTGAGGCCTCATGGCAGAAGGGGAAGGGAGTCCAGAGATCACATGGTGAGAGAAAGCAAGAGAGAGGGAAAAGGTACTAGATTCTTTTCAATAACCAGCTCCTGGGGGAACAATCACAGAAACTAACAGAGAACTTATTACCAGGAGGACAGCACCAAGCCATTCATGAGAGATTCACCCCCATGACCCAAACATCTCCCATTAGGCCCCACCTCCAACATTGGGGATTAAATTTCAACGTGAGGTTCAGAGAATAAGATCTCCAACTATAGCATCTTGTTTCTTTCAAATCCCTCTAGACATTATTTGTCTTGTCTCAAACAAAACCCTGATCATATCACTTTGTTTATTTAAATTAGTGTGGTTTCCATTTGGCTACAACAGGAAGTTCAGACTTTTTAATACGGCATAAAAAGTCCTTCATAAACTTGTTTCTCACTACCTTTCCATACAGCTTTCTGGTAACTTTATACAACTTTGAAAGTGGGATAGCTCAACAGTGGTAAATTCTGAGGCTCCGTTTTAAACAGATGTATGGATACCATTTCTAGGTGCTCAGCTTTTGGTCACACTATGGCAGCAGAGTTTCTATGCATTGTGTCCTTTCATAACATCATCCAAAGAAAGAAGATATGAATTTTTCTTGCATTTGTCTCCTTACCAGAAGAAGCCTTTTCATAGAAATCATGCTTTTTATGCTTTCAGAAGAATTGTTCTTAAGTTTCCTTGGCCAGTCAGGGTTACATGCCCATTCCTAAACTACCTACTAGTTGAAGCAAATGCTAATACAGTACTTCAATCAGTTTTAATATAATTGTGATTCATTCTCTGATGCAGTGAAGAAAACTACCTTTCTGGAATATATTGCCACCTGAACACAATTAGGGTCAGATTCATTTGATAATAATAATGAAGGAATGGCTGTTGAGTACAGAAATAATGAGGTTTCTCAAATCCTATTATCAAATTTCTAAAAGTTTGGCAACGGGTTTATCTATCCTCAAAACTCCTCTCTTTGCTGGGTTTATTTTTATCTGCCACTTCTTCACTTCAAATATTTGGTGTCTTATTTTATTCTTTCTATTGTTTTATGAATTTTCATATGCAAATCAAATATTGAGAGATTCAATTACATATGTCTACACAATTTGGAACAAGTATATTTAAGGTACCAAATCTTTTTGGTGAACTGACAGGTAATTATGAATTTAATGTTTTGTCTCAGTCACATTAATTGTCTAAAATCCTTAGACTTCTTTAAGGTTGCTCCCAGAACCATCCATTTTTACATCAGGCTTCAGTTGTTTATCTTGCTATGCCTGTATATCTTTCCTCCATCCCACTTTTACTTCTCCACTGGCAGCTGCCAGACCATCTCTTCTAACAAGGCTTCCCTGATTTTTATTGTATTTTGTCTCCCTATTCAATGCTTCCCAGATACATTGCACATATTTTTGTCATTGCTGTCATGTGCTTTTAAAATTATATTCTTTTGGATCTTATCTAATAGACTATGTGATACTTAAGGACATGGATTATGTCATTCTTACTTTATAACAATAACATTTGTGGATTGAATGAATGGGTGAATGGATATAATGGATCTACCTCAGTAATCTTATTCACAGAAAAAAAACAAATCTCAAGAGTTTATGATGTACCTTTATTATTAATTTTGAAGTGCAATTAATGTATGGAGTTTAAGACATTTATGTAAAATGCCTATCAGCCCACCAACTCTCTAGGCTATATAATGTAACAGAAAATAAGTCACTTTTTCTTGTAACTTTTAAAAGTTGGTAAGTAATACCTAACACAAATATTATAATACCAGAGCTTGCCAATGCTAAAAGTAGTGATTTGAAAATAACTGTTTAATTATTCATCTTTCCCACCCATTAAGAACAGTAATTAAATTCATTATTTCTACAGTAGTTATGCCAGGTTATTTCAATCTTAATACTACAGGCAAGTTTTCTTAAGTATATGTTAGTTACTGGCTATTACTAGAATTCTTTACCCAATATTCCAGAATTCCTCCTTCCACTATTCTATTTTTAGGTGTCTTTTATCCTTTTTTAGAATGTAATAGGATAATTACAAATAAATAACAAAACAAACACAGCAAAATGTTATATGTTATATATTATAAAATAATACAATATATGCCAAGGCATATTGTTAGCACTTTATATGCACCAACTCATTTAACTTCACACAACACTCTAAAATAGATATAATCCACACTTTAAGATGAAGACTGGGGCACCTTACCCAAAGTTACACAACTAGTTAGTGGCTTTGTCAGGATTCAAAAAAAGGCATTTTGCCTCTAGAGGATAGTAAATGCCTCTAACAATTAAGCTGTATATTTAATTGAAGAGAAAGTAGGAATAAGGTTATTATTGCATCCCAGAATGAAGCAAGAATAGAAGGCTTAGAAAATAATTAAGAGACATTTCTCTCTTGACCTTTGATGGTGCTTAATAAAAACAGTTTATTTAATAATGTCACTTCCAAATTCATACACCCTCAGTGACTTCACATTACCTTCGGGTTAAAATCCAAACTTATAACAGGACATTCAAAATGACCTGTAATACAACCCCATTCAACTTTCTCAGAATTATCTCTAGGTAATATGCCCAAGCTGTCTTTGTTGTTAGAGGAATGTGAAGTAAAATGAAGAGGCACAGACTTTGACTTCAGATTGATCTAAGATAAATCGTGGCTAAATTGTTACACTCATCATCCTACTTAAAGGTTTCTCATCACAATGCTCTCATCTTTAAAAAGAAGTGTTTTTTTACTGTGTCTTGGCAGGTTGGGAAGATTGTTAATATGGTTTGCTGTGTCTCCACTCAAATCTCATCTTGAATACCCAAGTGTTGTGGCAGGAAGCTGGTGGGAGGTAATTGAATCATGGGAGCAGGTCTTTCCCATGCTGTTTACATGACAGGAATAACTCTCAGGAGATCTGGTGGTCTTAAAAATGGGAATTTCCCTACACAAGCTCTCTTCTCTTGTCTGCTGCCATGTGACATATGCCTTTTACTTTCCACCATGATTGTGAGGCCTCCCCAGCCACATGAAACTGTAAGTCCATTAAACCTCTTTTTTTTCTAAATTGCCCAATCACAGGTATCTTTATCAGCAGTGTGAAAATGAACTAAGAGAGTAAATTAGTATCAGTAGAGTGGGGTGCTACTGAAAAGACACCTGAAAATGTGGAAGTGACTTTGGTACTGGGTAACAGGCAGAGGATGGAACAATTTGGAGGGCTCAGAAGAAGACAGGAAAATGTGGCAAAGTTTGAAACTCCCTACAGATTTGTTGAATGGCTTTGATCAAAATGCTGATAATGATATGGACAATGACATTCAGGCTGAGGTGGTCTCAGATGGAGACGAGGAACTTGTTGGGAATTGGAGCAAAGGTGGCTCTCATTATGTTTTAGGAAAGAGACTGACAGCATTTTGCCCCTGCCCTAGAGATCAGTGGAAATTTGAATGTGAAAGAGATTAATTAGGTTATCTGGTGGAATACATTTCTAAGCAGCAAAGCATTCAAGAGGTGACATGGGTGCTGTTAAAGGAATTTAGTTCTAAAAGGGAAACAGAGTATAAAAGTTTGAAAAATGTGCAGCCTGACAATCCAATAGAAAAGAAAATCCCATTTTCTGGGGAGAAATCCAAGCTGGATGCATAAATTTGCATAAGTACAAGGAACTGAATGGTAATCACCAAGACAATGGGGATAAATGTCTCCAGGGCATGTCAGAGACCTTTGTGACAGCTGCTCCCATCACAGGCCTGGGGGTTTAGGAGGAAAAAGTGATTTTGTGGGCCAGGCTTCAGGTCCCTCTGCTGTGTGCTGTCTAGGGACTTGGTACCCTACATCTCAGCTGCTCCAGCTATGACTACAAGGAGCCAAGGGACAGCTCAAGCTGTTGCTTCAGAGTGTGAAACTCCAAGCCTTGGCAGCTTACATGTGGTGTTGAGCCTGTGGGTGCAGCAAAGTCAAGAATTGAGATTTGGGAACCTCCACCAAGATTACAGAGGATGTATGGAAATGCCTGGATGTCCAGGAAGAAGTTTGCTACAGGAGCAGGGCCCTCATGGAGAACTTCTCCTAGGGCAGTGTGGAAGGGAAATGTGGAGCCAAAGCCCCCAGACAGAGCTTCTACTGGAGTACCACCAACTAGAGCTGTGAGAAGAGGGCCACCATTATCCAGACCCCAGAATGCCAGTTAATTTGCATGTATAATTTTATTTACTCTTCAAAATAGAACAATATGGAAAGTATTATTTATCTCACTTTATACATGAGGAAACCAGGGTTGAAAAATTCAAGTCTTTCTTCCGCCAGAACCCAGGTTCTATCACAGTGCTCCATAACCTTTTGTGTAGAAATCACCTAAAGGTTTTGAAAGATCCAGGTCTGGGATTCAGCCTGACATTCTACATTTCATCAGTCTCAGAGGTGATGCTGCTACTGCTGGTTGTTGACCATACTTCAAGAAGTAAGGTTCTAACTCACCAAACTATCCTGCATCCAAGAGTTTTATGACAGGTATGCATATGTGAGTATGCTTCTATTCCATAAAACTTATTTATAAGAAATGCAATTGAAAACACAAGTATATCAAGAAAATCTCATTCAGATTTAAGTAGCATCAACCAGACTATCATCAATAACCAGGCTATTCAATAATGTAATTTAGGGTTGGGCAACATCCATAGCCGATATCATTAACGTTGATTTCAATGTCAAACATTATGTACCTACACACTCTCCTATTGGCGTCATAAATAACTTATAAAAGCTTGGAGATCTTTGCATAGAAGCTTTTTATATATTGAAGATTTTTTTAAAAAACAACACATGCTCTGCGATAAGAAAAAAAAATAAAAAAAATTATAAAAAAAAAACAAAAAAATATATGACAGCATGTGACAACACGCGCTCTCCCCCCGGCCATATACACGTATATTTTTTTTAATCTGTGTATATAACTGACAAATAGTTATTAAGAGAATTTATGTTGTTAATGTAAGAGCAAATAATAATGATTATTGTTATTTTTGAGAGAGAGTCTTGCTCTCTCACCCAAGCTGGAGTGCAGTGGCACGACCGTGGCTCACTGCAACCTTAACTTCCCAGGCTCAAGCAATTCTCCTGCCTCAGTCTCTTGAGTAGCTGGGACTATAGGCACACACCACCAAGCCCAGCTAATATTTTTAAATTTTTCGGTAGAGATGGGTTTAGCCATGTTGTCCAGCCTGGTGTCGAATTCCAGGGCTGAAGCAATCCGCCTGGCAAATAATTTTTTTCAGTGTTTTCACTATTAAGTTTTTTACTGCCATCCAACATTTTCCTGATGTGTTTTGAGGCATGACTTCCATGACAGTTATACATTTTATTGATGTGTGAAAGAAAACTCTTTCAGAGCTAAGGAAACACAAAATTTTGGCAATAATTTTCATAATTGGAGAAGCACTGTTTAAAAAATTATGACAACACAAATAGGCTAAAGTGTTGACTGTCTCTGTCTTTAAGACTGAAATTAATAGTAATCAAATTTCCAGTGGTGGTATATTTCATCTATATTAACTCAAAAACAGTTGATTAGGAAATGAAATAGTATCAAAACAGTAAAGAAATAATAAAAAATCACGTGAATCCACAATCAAAATAGTGCATCTCATTTCTGGTTTTATAAAACACATTTTGCTCTACATCCTCAGAATACTTACTTTTACTCTATTGAAATATGAAATATCAATTGTCAATCCAAGATGGCTGATTAGAAGTAGCTGCGTCTGCAGCACTAACGGAGAGGAATGAAAAGGGGCAAGTGAATTCAGCACCATCCACTGAAATATCCAAGTTCTTGCACTGGGACTGACTAGGCAAACAACTTGACCCACGGAGAATGAAGAAAAGCTGGGGGGAGGGGCATAGAGCCAAAGGAACCCTCAGCCAAGGGAAGCAGTGAGTGATTGTCTGCATACATCCAGGAAGCCACGCTTCTCCCACACATCTTTGCAACCTGTGGATCAGGAGATCCCCTCATGAGCCCCTGCCACCAGGACCTTGGGTCCCATACACAGAACTATGTGGAGTCTCAGCAGAGCAGCCACTCAGGTGCACACAGAGACCCAAGAGTTTTACATACTCTAGCACTGGGATCCCTGGAGAGGTGGGAAATCTGTCTCTACATAACCCTAGGAAGGGAGCTGAATCCAGGGAACCAATCAGCATTGTTCTGTGGGCCCCACTTCCAGGGCACCTCACAAATTAAGACCTACTGGCTTGGAATTTCAGCCAGCCAACAGCAACAGGCTGGAATCTGCCTGAGAGATGGGTCCAAGTTCCTGGCGGGAGGGGCGGCCACCGTCTCTGTAGTTTGGTAGATTCAGCTGTTCCAGCTTGCCAGCTTTGGAGAATACAGATAGTCCAAACAAGGCAGGGTCTCCCAGAACGCAGCACAGTTGCCTTGCCAGATCGTGGCCAGACTGCTTCCTTAAGTGGGACCTCAATCCATTCCTCCTCACTGGGTAGGACCTCCCTCCCTGCTGGGGGCTTTGGCCACTCCAGCCAGGGTTCTACAGATAGAACTCTGATCTCTCTCTAGGAGGAAGCTCCCAGGGGTGGGGCCAGGGGGTGGCCACAATCTCTGAGGTTTGGTGGACTCAGCTGTTCCAGCCTGTTGACTTTGAGGAATACAAATGGTCTGGATGCAAAGGAGTGCCTCCCAACACAGCACACCTACTCTACCAAAAAACAGCCTTCCTGTTTCTTAAAGTGAGTCCCTAATCCCGTTCCTCCTGAGTGGGTGAGATCTGTCAACAGGGTTCTCCAGCCACTTCCTACAGGTGCATTCAGGCCAGAAACATGTCAGTATGTCCCTGGGAAGGAGCTTCCAGAGGAAAGAGAGCTGGCTGCCATCTTTGCTGTTTCACTGTCTTCACTGGTGATACCTCCAGGTACAGGGAAAACCAAGGCAATTAGGGTCTGGAGCAGACCCCCAGCAAACCACAGCATCCCTCCAGTAGAGTGGCCTGACTGTTAAAAGAAAAACAAACACACAGAAAACAATAACACAACAAAAAAGACCCCATAAAACCTCATTCAAAGGTGAGCAACCTCAAAGAAGGTAGATAAAACCACCAAGATGAAAAAGAGTCAATTAAAAAACAGTGATCAATGTGCAAAAATTACTAGCATTTCTATACAATAACAAAAGGCAAGCAGAGAGCCAAATCATGAATGAACTCCCATTCATAATTTCTGTAAAAGAATAAAATACCTAAGAATACAGCTAACAAGGGAAGTGAAGGAGCTCTTCCAGGAGAACTACAAACCAGTAATGAAAGAAATCAGAGAAGCCACAAGCAAATCAAAAAACATTCCATGCTCATGACTAGGAAGAATCAATATCATGATGGTCATACTGCCCAAAGTAATTTATAGATTCAATGCTATCCCCATTAAACTACGATTGATATTCCTTACAGAATTAGAAACAACTATTTTAAAATTTATGTGGAATCAAAAAAGAGTCCAAATAGCCAAGACAATCCTAAGCAAAAAAACACAAAGCTGGAGGCATCATGCTTCCCAACTTCAAACTATACTACAAGGATACAGTAACCAAAACAGCACGGCACTGGTACAAAAACAGACATATAGACCAACAGAACAGACTAGAGATCTCAGAAATAAGGACATACGCTTACAACCATCTGATCTTTGACAAACCTGAAAAAAACAGGCAATAGGAAAAGGATTCCCTATTTAATAAATGATCATGAGAGAACTGGCTAGCCATATGCAGAAAATTAAAACTGGACCCCTTTCTTACACCATATACAAAAATTAATGCAAGATGGATTAAAGACTTAAATTTTATTATCTGCCTTAGTGATAGACTGGAAGCCAGTGGTTCTCACCCTTGGTGCCCATGAAATGATCACAGATCTTTATAAAAATTCTACTGTCAAGATCCCACCCCTGGAGATTCAGACTTCATTATTCTCAGTTGTAGTCTGGGGCTTAGAAATACCTAAAAACTTCCCAAGTGATTCTGCTGTGTCGTAGATAAAGCTGACAAGCTATGATGCACAGTTTTTAGACAAGGTCCTAGGAGAGCAAGGACCATGTCTCTTGAACTTACGGCCATCTGCCCTGTGTCCAGCAGAGTCTCTGCCACACAGCAGAGCCATTAACAAGGGCTCTAACACTGGGTGGCTCAAGAACAACAGCCAGGATGAGCTTGTTTGCTAATCATGGGAAATTGTCATAAAGTAAGGGCAGGAAGATAGTTTAGGCTAAAATAAGGAGTGAGTAAGAGAGACACACAAAATGTGACTTGGGTGGTATGAGGGATATCAGCACAAGTGGTTTAGGAGCCAGTCTCTTACAGGCTGCCCGACCTTTGACAAATGTTTACCTTTCTTGTGTCTCAGTTCCCCCATATGAAAAATGATGATAGCTGCTGTAATACCTACCTCATAGGGTTATTGTGAATATTTAATGAACAAATATGCTAGAATAGAGTAAGTTGTAAGTAATTGTTATCAAGTGTCATTATCAATAGCTGAGCACATTTATTTTATTTTGAAAACCACTACATACAAACCCAAAGAGAGTGCCATAAGGGAAATTGCCTGTCTGTCTCTGAAAAATGAGTGATATGTATCAAAACGATGAATGTAATACTCTGAACACTGCCCCAGTCCAAGAAGGTCATGGCTCTGCACCAGCAGCAATCAGAAGGCCAGTCTCCTCCAAAGAGGAGGCGATTGTTTTTATGATACAGATTCTTCCCTAAAATGTAAATAATCTGGATCAATTCATGTACATTTATATATGAAGATAAATTCATATGTACATGTAATATACAAATTATTTAAATAATAGTAATTTAAATAGTAAATTGATGTATTTAATAAGGAGGTTTGGAATTATGGAGGTTTAAAAACTAGGCAAGGTTTAAAGAAAAGGAAAAAATATATAAAAGCATCCAGAATAAAAAAGAGCACAAAATTCTGTGGGCTAATATTGAACGGGTTTGTAAACAGCCAGTTTGTGTGATGTCATCTGGTATTAATATTCATTTCCTTTCAAATGTACGCTGCTAAGGACTGCCGATTTATAAAATAAGATAGATACACGTAAATAATTAATTCGCTGACAGGGTCCTTCATTTACTGTTTAGAAAGAGCTGCTC
>NW_012108097.1:476795-494542 GCF_000951045.1 Mandrillus leucophaeus
TATGTAACTGACCGGCGATTCTTCACCATCATTATGAATACATGAACATTGCCAGGGCAAAGCATGAAGAGTTTCAAAAGTATCAGCATCCAGAATTTCAAGTATTTCCGTTCTTTTTAAAACATAAAGGTGAAAAATGTCAGTTTTTTAATTTTTAGCATTTTAACACAACTAAAAAGGCAGTATAAAAGCTTTGATGTCAGAAGTCTAGTTGGCTGTTTTTATAAAGTGCCTCATAGGTTCTGGAACTAAAATTTTATAGGAGGGTTTTCTTTCAGGAGAGCTGTTAACGAGCAGGCAACAGAAACAGAAATTTAAGTATGAAAACTACTTTTATGTTTCTCTCTCTTTTTCCTCGACTATTGCAACGCTCTTCAAAAGTACACCTTAAACATAATATAGTCAATACTGTTTCCAATGCCTAGTTTATTTTATGTTTTTTGAGATGGAGCTTTGCTGTTGTTACCCAGGCTGGAGTGCAATCGTGCTGCCTCCCGGGTCCAAGCGATTCTCCTGCCACAGCCTCCCAGGTAGCTGGAATTACAGGCACCTGGCACCACACCCAGCTAATTTTTGTATTTTTGGTAGACACAAGGTTTTACCATGTTGGCCAGCGTGGTCTCTAACTCCTGACCTCAAATGATCCACCTGACTCAGTCTCCCAGAAGTGCTGGGATTACAGGCATGAGCGACCACTCCTGGCCCCAATGCCTCTTATTTTAGAAACAGACTTTTTGTTGTCTCTGAAGAACAGACTGATGAAAAGATTGCTAAAGGTTTATTTCACATCCTGTCTTCACATTCTGAATAGAGAAAATGCTTACTTTCTTACCATTCTAAATCTAAGAAATAGCTTAATCTAAAGCTTTCTTGACCGTATTTTTCAGTCCATATAGTCAGAGGACATTTAAATGCCATACACTACCTTCAGTGCAGCAGCATATGCCACTTAGAGGTCTGTGTGCCTGTCTTGCCATAGAAACATGTGGCAGCAGACTAACGGAATCCCAGATTACAGTGGCTGTGGTTTCTGCTGGTTTAGTAGCAAGAAATTTCTCTTCGCTCTCTAGACATGGAAAATATACCAGCACAACCATTGTCTGATAACTGTGTAAATATTAGGATAGTCACATAGCAACTGGAATGCCAAGTTGAAAGCCTGAGAAAAACTGCACTTTGCTTACACTTGCAGGCTGCCTGATATAAGAGTTCTTCAACAATACTTACCTATTAAGTAAACCCTACTAAGTTAAACAATAACATACATTTTGACTCTCTATAATGAAACAATAACATTTTAGCTTTAGACATGTATTATCACAGTAGATACTGAAAGAATACAATGAGCAAATGCAAGCAATACAAGTCATAATCCTTCCAACAGACACACTTGGTGGCTTTCGTAAAGTATCATTTAATACCGTCCCTTGATTGGCGTTAACGATGTCCCTGTAAAATAAACTCAGTTCTAATTTTGAAAGTGCTGCAATTTGTCATTATTTATTCAGGATACGGAATACTCGAATAATTGCCTGAAGGAAATCACCATTTTAGGTTTAATTTGAGCTAGCAAACTCGATGTGTAGTTTTGGAAATGAGCATAGCCCAAGGGCTTTCATGTGTACTTAAAGGCACGTTAAAGGCATTTAGCAAGTTCATGCTTATATTTGAAAGTATAAAATAGTACCTCATAATGCTTCTCACTGTGTAACTGACTACAGTGGGTCAAAGGACAAGAGCCTATTAGAAGGATAGCAACGGTTTTGATTCAGAATGACACAGTGGGGCTTTTTGGAAACCCAGCAAGTGGGTAGGGGAAGAAGTAGGGGTCTGATTTTCTCTTAGGCACTCAAAGTTGCCTGAAAGAAATACTACTTTAAAGTTCATTGGGCAGTCTCCATCACTGACAAACTTAATTTTCTGAAGCCAAAGTCAGGGCAGAGAGTTCAGGGAAGAGAATAGCATGTTTATTGCCTGCAGTCTGTTGGAAGCTTAAATTATAGATTTTGAGTATAAAACTGTCTTGCCTTCAAACAAGAAATTGGACAGTTTTGAGGCTTTAAACTTTTAAATGAAAATGGAAAACTGCACAGTTAGCTTGCACTAGAAAAAAATTAAAAGACAATGAAAAAAATTTAGCAATGATAATACAAAGCATAAAAATAAGAATGGTGTTAATCTTTTAGGAAATGTCTTGTTATAATCATCATTTGGCAGTTGCATTCTTTGTATTTTCAGAATTTTACAAACTTTTTTACCCAAATATGTAAATATTGTATATACACTCTCTTTACAACTCTAGCTGGTAGTAGGAAAATTATAAGGTTTGTTTTGGCTTTTAGTTCCTTATCTGATCTGATACCCTCAGGGAAAGTGGTAACAATAAGGCATTTAAATTTTTAGGGAAAATTCTATCTAACCCTATTAGGTAGACGGGATAGATCCTAGTTCTTAAAAGTTGGTGCAGTCAACACTTCATATTATGTGTGACAACAAAAACTCCAAAATAAACTGCCAAAGCTAACACACACAGATTCGCATGCTTTATTTCTCTCGCTTTAAAGTGAAAACTTAAAAATGGTAGCTTTCTTTGCTTTTCAGATATAGATAGGCTTTGTGTGCAGAAATTGTGTTTTTAGTAAATTAAAGTTTCCCTTGGGCTGGACAGCTTTTTGAGAGATGGAAAATGGTAGCGAGTACATTACTATCTGTGTATGTATTTTTAATACAGACCAGGAGGCAAGTTATTCTCTGATAGACTTCTATAAGCAGTGTATTCTGATACTGGCGGATAGGTCTTCCTCAATCACGCCTTGATAATTCTCAGGCCAGTCCTTTAGCAAAAAAAATAAAAAGCAAAGAGTATCGCAGTGACCATGGGTAATTGATTATGTCAAATCTGTCTGCCTCTTGTCTGTCTTTGACTAGAAAAATTCTCCCTGGGTCTAAGCAAAAGGAAAGACTGAATTACTATAATAAACAAGGGGTATCTTTGAGTTCAGTCTATAAAGATGACTTTGTAAATATCAAAAGGTATATTTGAAAACAAAAATATCTAATTTCTTTCAAATAATAATCATCCATTACTAAAATAAGCACTTAATAAAATATGACTTAAATCTTGGCTTTTCCGATTAATTGTTGTGTGAACTTCACTAATTTGCTTAGCCTCTCTGAGCCTCAATTTCTTTTTCTGTATAATAAAAATGATAATAATAGTTGCTTGTTCCATATGTAACTATAGTATTCAATAAAATAATACATGTAAAAATATTTCAACAGCGAATTGCTTATAATTGCTCTCTAAATATCATAGTTTTAATTACTATAATTACTATAATGCCACTTATGCATTTACACACATAATTATAACCAAAATTTGACATTGACTTTGTGTTTGTGTGTGTGTGTATGGGTGTGAGTGAACAGTCTTAAGATTTGGTTTCTTGATATGACGTTATACAATCTATGACCTTAGTTCCCATAAAATTGTTCTTAACATGTCCTAATGAAATATGTAGCCTATTGCACGTGAATAAAATTTCCAGCATTAAAAGAAGTAAAAGGACATATATAGAGGATTCGTGAAAACTTCTGTTTTTTCAAAGTTACTCATAAGCCTAAAAGCCTAACATTGGTTTACAAGTTTAGGGTGGTATCACTTCATGATGAAAAATTGACCAAAAATCTTAGAAGGATAATAACTTCATAAACACAATGATCTAGCAATATGCTCCTTACTTTGGAAAATTCAGTAACAGTAAATCAAAAAGCAACCATATATCAGGCAAATATCTTTGCTTCTACTTCAAATACCCACCACTTCAGGAAACCCTGAAAAGTCATTTTTAAATTTTGTGTGTTCCTTGACAATCTGTAGGGCCAATGAGGAAGAAACATACACAGTAGATAGCAAGGAGCTAATAAACATTTATGGAATGAATTGATGAAGGTTTTGATTGTTTTCTAATTGAAACACATGGTTTTTCTTGGTTGTACACATCTGATTTTTTCTTTGTACATATTTATGGGACACATGTGATATTTTGATACATGCACAAAATATGTAACAATTGAATCAGGATAATTAGACTACCACCTCAAATATTTATCATAGCTTTTCTTTGTCTTGGGAACATTGCAAGTCTCTTTTTCTAGCTATTTTGAAATATACAATAAATTACTGTTGTCACCCTACTATACTCAGTTTCTCTTTTTTCTCATACTTGATATTGGTGAGTACTTCTTGTCCTATGGGTCTTACCTCTTCACTTCTCTTAGGCTGTTCCCTTAATTTCAATTGTGATTCTTTTCTTTCTGGTTCTTTGATAGGCTCTTCTTTACTTTCACAACAGATATGGCTTCCCAAAACACTTTTCTTAAGCCTTCGATGGTCTCTCCTCTCATTTATGTTCACTGTGAAATCTTTTACTCCTGTGGCTTCCACTAACGCTCCTGTACTCATTATTTTCATCTTTATCTAATTATGAACTGAGCTGTTTCCAGGTCTGCTTCAATCTTTAAAGAGCATGGATATTTGGATGTAGAGCTATCCTTTCAAAATGCCTGCTCATGGCTCGCCTCTTTGTCTTTAAAAATGGATCTCAATGGATATTCCTCAGTTCTGTTACAAAGCTCACCATCTGCTGACCAACGAGGTTGAAAATCAGGGAGACAGAGACATTGATAACAAGTTCTAACCTTACTTGGTTAAAAACGAACTGTCACCAGTTCTGATTGTTTCTATGAAGCATCACGAAGACTTGCCCTCCCTCTTCTGGTTCCGAAGTCACCACCTGCGTACCAAACTTCCAACTTGAATTATGGAAATTACCATCTGGTTTCCCTGCCTTTGCGTTTCCAAGATCTTCTATTACCTATACATCAGCCCCAAATTAATCTTTATGAAGTGCCACTTTCATCATGTTGCTTTCCAGCTGTTCTCTGTGATACATAGTGGCTCTTTGAATTTTCAACACTCCACAAATTATCCCCAGTCATTCTAATCAAATACAGGCACACCTCAGACATATTGTGGGTTTAGTTCTAGACCACCACAATAAAGGCAGTATTACAATACAACAAGTCACACAATTTTTTTGCTTTTCCAGTACATATAAAAGTTATGTTTATACTGTACTGTAGTCTAATAAATACAATAGCATTATGTCAAAAAAGTACATACCTTAAATTAATCATTATTTTTAAGAATAAAATATTTTTATCTGCACTTTCAGGGAATTTTAATCTATGTGCTGGTCAAGGGTCTTGCCTCAATGTTGATGGCTATTGATTGATCAGGGTGGTGGTTGCCGAAGGTTGGCATGGCTATGGCAATTTCTTGAAATAAAACAACAATGAAGTTTACTGCATCCATTTTACCTTTGCTTTCATGAACAAGTAATCTGTAGTGTGTGAAGCAATTTGGTAGCATTTTACCCACAGGGCTTCTTTCAAAACTGGAGTTAATCCATTCAAACCTTTTCAACTAAGGTTTGTGTAATATTCTAGATTATTCAAACCTGTCACCTTTTCAACTAAGTTTGTATAATATTCTAAATCCTTTGTTGTAATTCCAACAATGCTCACAGTATCTTCACCAGGAATGGATTCCATCTCAAGAAACCACTGCTTTTGTTCATTCATAAGAAGCAACTCATTTATCCAAGTTTTATCAAGCAATAGCAGCAATTGAGTCACAATATCAGGCTCTACCTTTGTCTATAGTTCTCATGCTATTTCTACCACATCCACAGTGACTCCCTCTACAGAAACTTTGAACCCCTCAAAGTCAGTTATGAGAGTTGGAACCAACTTCTTCTGAACTCACATTAATATTGATATTTTTACATCCTCCCATGAATCATGAATGTTCTTAAGGGCATCTAGAATGGAGAACTTTTTCCAGACAATTTTCAATTTACTTTGCCCAGATGCATCAGAAGAATTACTATCTGTGGCAACTAGAGACTTAAAAAATGTATTATAAGACTTGAAAGTTACAATTACTCCTTGATCCATGGGCTGCAGAATGAATGTTACGTTAGCAGACATGACAACATTAATCTCTATGCACATCCCTGTTGGAGCACGTGGGTAATGAGGTACATTGTGAATGAGCAGTAATATTTTGAAAGAAAACTGTATTTCCTGAGCAGTGGGTCTCAACAGTGGGCTTAAAACAGTCAGGAAATCACGCTATAAACAGATAGACATGCTATCATCCAAGCTTTGTTGTTCCATTTATAGAGTACGGGTATAGTAGATTTCACATAATTCTTAATAGCCCTAGGATTTTTGGAATGGTAAATGAAATTAACATTGGCTTTAACTTAAAGTCACCACCTGCATTAACCCCTAACAAGAGACTCAGCCTATTCTGTGAAGCTTTGAAGTCAGTCATTGATTTCTGCTCTCCAGCTATGAAAGTCCTAGATGGCATCTTCTTCCAATAGAAGGTTGTTTCATCTAAATCAAAAATCCATTATTTAATGTATCCACCTTCACCAATTATCTTAGATTATATGGATTACTTGTTGCTTCTTCTACATCAGCACTTGCTGCTTCACCTTGCACTTTTATGGAGATGGTTTCTTTTCTTAAATCTCATGAACCACACTCTACTATCTTCCAACTTTTTTTCTGCAACTTTCTCACCTCTCTTAGCATTCATAGAATGGAAGAGAATCAGGGTTTTATTCTGGATTAGGCTTTGGTTTAAATGTTGTGGCTGGTTTGATCTTCTATCCAGACCACTAAAACTTTCTGCATACCAGCAATAAGGCTATTTTGCTTTATCCTTAGTATGTTCACAATTTGACTAACTTTTTGGTGCAAGAGGCCTAGCTTTCTCAGCTTTTGGCATACTTTCCTGGCTAAACTTAATCATCTTTAGCTTTTGATTTAAAGTGATAGACGAGCAAGTCTTCCTTTGATTTGAACACTTAGAGGACAATGTGGAGCATTGAATTGGCCTAATTTCAATATTGGTGTATCTTAAGGACTAGGGAGACCTGAGGAGAGGAAGGAACATAGGGGAACTGCTGGTCGTGGAGCCATCAGAACACACACAGCATGTATTGACTAATTTTTTTTGTCTTATACTGGCACAGTTTGGAGCACCCCAAACAATTACATTAGTATCCCAAAAGATCACAGATCACTATCACAGAGCTAGCAACAGCAATTAAAGTTTGAAACATTGCAAGAGTTACCAAAATGTTATATAGATGCACAAAGTGAACACATAATATTGGAAAATGCTGCTAGTAGATTGGCTCAATGAAGTCTTGTCACAAATTTTCAGTTTGTAAAATCTCCAGTGCCTGCAAAATGCGATAAAGCAAGGCACAGTAAACTAACATATGCCTGAACACTTCTCCACAACATACACTCTTTCCCCAGTCACCGTTTCTGAAGATCCTACTTCCATGTCCTGGTTCAAACCCACAGCAGGTGGGCGATCTTCCACCACTGCTCTCATTCAGGTACCAGTCATCCTTCAGAACCTAGACCACAGTCTTTATTTTCTATAAAGACTTTGAAATAAAGCTATTTCAACTCTTATTACTCCTTTCCTGTTTCTGTTTTTACACCGCATTTAGAGTGAGTGCTGCATTGTTAGGCACATGTGAGTTTCCTTGTATGATTGGTTATCCCAGTCAAATTTTACATTTCTTAAAAAGTCAAGCCCTAGGCTTTCTCTGTGTCCTCACAGTATTAGTAAAGTTTTAGGTTCTCTGGAGCAGCTCAGTAAGTTCTTTTTAAATTTGGTTTTAAGTATATAAGTAGTTGTCATAAGACTATATACTGAAAGTTTCTTTTTCCTCACTGATCTATATTACCATCTGTAACATACAACAAAATTTCTTATTTTCATGCAACTAATTATGGATTCTCTACAAAGTCTTATTGTTCAGTACCACACATTCAAAATTATAATTTTGACTTAAAGTGATAGATGAGCAACTTTTTCTTTAACTTAAACACTTAGAGGACAATGTGGAGTTATGAACTGGTCTTATTTCACTATTGATGTATCTTAGGGACTAGGGAGCCCTGAGGAGGGCCCCCTAGTCCCTAAGATACAACCGTATTGAAATTGTAAACCAAAATCTAATCCAAGTCAAAGTGTTAGGTATTTTTAGTTGTACATTTACTTAGTAACAAACTAGACTAGTAGTGTCTAGTTTAACTAAAGCTCATAAACTTTGGCAAAACAGTCTTTTTGAATATGAACTTATGTCTTCTTTTGTAGTTGTTCAGCTATTCTCCTTCCTTTACACTTACATATGCATTTTATATAAATTTTTACATTGAATACAGAGTGTATAGTTAGTAAGAATATAGGCCAATAAAACTTCACACAATAAACCCATGCTGGTAGGACTAATCCTAGAATGTCTTGTCCCTGTTGTTCATGCTTTTTTTTTTTTTTTTTAATTCTTAGGACTGTGAATGTGATGAGTTTCATTTCTGTAGTTAGGACATGTTATATGTCCCAGCTGACTTAATGAAAAAGAGGTGTTTTGGATAGGCCTGACTTAGTTAAGTGAGTGCTTCATAGGGATTGGGCTCATACTGAGGACAGAGATTTTAAACTTGCAAAGGAAAACCTCTATTGCTATCTTTAAGATGGGGAGGGACACAGGGCAAGGAAGGTGACGTCAGTCCCACATACTCGAGGAACAGAATTCTGCCACAACTGCGTGAGCTTGGAAGAGGATCTCAAGCTCTAGAAGACAATGCTGCCCTGTAGGTAGACACGTCGGTTTTAGCCTTAGGAGACCCTGTGCAAGGAAGCCAGACACATGCTGATATGGTTTGGCTGTGACCCCATTCAAATCTCAGCTTGAATTGTATCTCTCAGAATTCCCATGTGTCATGGGAGGGACCCAGAGGGAGGTAATTGAATCTTGGGAGCAGTTCTTTCCCCTGCTATTCTCATGATAGTGAATAAATCCCACAAGATCTGATAGGTTTGCCCGGGGGTTCTCTTTTTACTTTTTCCTCATTTTCTCTTGCTGCCACCATGTAAGAAGTGCCTTTCGCCTCCTGCCATGATTCCAAAGATTCCCCAGCCTCATGTGAAACTGTAAGTCCAATTAAACTTCTTTTTGTTCCCAGTTTCAGGCATGTCTTTATCAGCAGTGTGAAAATGGACTGATACACACGCCATACCTTTATTTCTGACTTACAAAAGCATGAGCTAATAAACATGTGCTGCTTTAAACTGCTATGTTCATGGTAAATTTGTGTCAATGGAAAATTAATATACGATTTTTTATAAGCAACAACCTCTCCCCACCAATAATAACACATTCTAAACAACCCAGAAGCCCCCCTGTTACTTTAATCCATGAAAATGAGCCACGTTTTTCAACTATGCCATAGCTATGTATACTACCCCTTAGATTTTCTGTTGCATGCCTCCCAATTCCATGTAGTTTACTTTACCCTCTAGGAGCACATTTGTCATTTCTAGATACAGGGGAATGCCAATAATGATGGGAGCAAACTGTATCCTCTCTTTCACTCAGCTTCCTCTCAGTATCTGATGACAATTAGAATTGCATTTGAAGAGATAAGCACCTCCCGAAAGACTCCTATCATGATAGGAGCTGATACTCACAGATGCCTTAGTGAATGATTAAGTCTCAGGAGGCCATAAGGAATACACAGAAGGGTACAATCTCAAGCCCCATGAGTAATTTTATGTTCTCAGCCTATTCTGTCCAGAATAAAAAATGCTGTGACGCTAAGAACTCTAGTCTCGAGGTGGTTGCTACTTCAGCTTTTGTTGTTCCTCATTCAAATAGTTTATGTTTCCTGCCTTTGTGTGTGACACATGTCTCATCTAAGCAGCAAAAACCAACTCCCCTTTTCTGCACTGCTTATACAACCCATCTCTTTAGCATATAGTATCATAGGACACAACTTTTCTCTAAGTACAATGTGTTATATATAAATATATATTTATATATATATTTGTTCATATATATATAATATATATATTCATATATATGTAGGAATCTTTTTTCTAAGTTCTTGCTAATAAACCAAGTAAAGCTCTCTTACTTACAACATTATAATACAGTTCATCTTATTTCTTACAGACTTCATGTCTTTCTCTTATTTCTAAATTCTTTTATTTTCTACTGAATAGTTTGTTTATTTACTTGAGGATGGAGAGAATTACATAAGGGAATTAGAGCCAATGACTTGTTTCTTGCTCTAGAAATAAATTACATTTATATACTCTCTATAGATTAAATTAGAGCTACTTTCTCCGTGGGTATGCTCATCTTTTTAGGGAGTAAATATGGTAGCTCATTTGAATGTAACTGCTATCCTAATCTCAAATACAGTGAAAACTCAAATCAAGTATTCTTAAGAAATGTGAAATTACTGAAGTTAAGTTTTACAAATGGTTGAAGTTCAAAAAACAACAAAACAACAACAAAAATAAGTGTTTTAAATGGAAATCCTTTTAAAATATACAGAGGAATCTCAAGTTTTAAACTAAATATACTAAAAGAAGCTTAATCATTTCTTGAAATTGGAGAAAAGTTTCTTGTAACTCACGTCATGCATATTTAATACTGCCCTGCAGCAATATTAAAATTAATATGGAACAAGAATAATATTGCCGTTAGTCCTAAACCCTTAATGTCAGTAGCCACCCAGACATTGAAGCTCTGGGTTAAGTGGTAAAACATGTAAAAGATGTTAGATTTTATACAATTTAGATGCTATGTTAATTTTTTCTGAACTGTCAAGCAAACAAATGTTCAGGTGCTAAATAAGTTTCAAGGATAATTAAAAGAGAAAAGAAATGCTTTAAAATAAACTTGTCAACTTTTTTCCATAGGAAAATAAAAGATTCTAATCCTTTCACAGTGAATAGCAACAAAATTAAATTCTATTCAGCTCATCTATTTTTTTAAAAGATTTTAAAAAGTTAGAAAAAATGGTTTTTTTTCAAAGCCTATGAGCTTTAGCTAAACCAAACACTATCTCTTCAGTATATATCTAATTAAATATGCAATTACAAATGTTCACTGCACCCTAAGGCCTCCCATCCTATTTAATAGCTTTTTACCCTACTTTAAAAGGCAAGTTCCAACTTCTTAAGTATTTTTTAAAATCATTCAGATTTTCTATGTGATTTCTCTAGCAAATGCATTTTTCATTAAAGTTCATCCCTTTAGAAATATGAACAATTTCTTAAACATGTAATAAGCATAAATTGAACATCTCTAAGTAACTGATTTAAGTAAAAAGGCAGAAAAATATTCTGTGAAAAGAGATTAGTGCCTACTTCCTTTAAAGACAAGTTAGGCATGATTTAAATAACCATACATATTATGTTTTTTTTCTTTATTTAGGTGGATAATGGAAAACTATAATGGGCAAATAAATTTTCCAACTTACTGTATATCAATTATATATTATCTAATAAAAATTAAGCTTTGTCTTTTTTATGATTTCAAATAATGCTTCTCTCTGCCATGCTTTTAAGTCATATATATGTGCCTATTTTTTACTCAGAACATCTTAATGTGCTAAAATTGTCACATTATGGAAAATATCTTTGGGAAAAGATCATTTCATATTGTAAGTGCTTTTGACAAATTGACATCAATCAAGTTCAACATATAACTAAGGACAACTGATCGGTAAGTTAGTTCTCATAGCTTTCCATTTTACCACCCTCACTGAGATAATATAAAAGAATAAAAATGTTTTTATTACTAGAGTTTTATAGTGAAATTACATTATTTGGACTTATCCCTTGAAAAATTTTATTTCTTTGATAGTGATAGGTTTAAAAACTAAGCCAATCTATGGTGGTTCATAGTAAGGTGCTCACCTACTGTTGGCTCCATCCCTAGAAGCCAATCCTGGGGATGGCACAGCAGGCAAAGCTTGATTTTCAGATTCCAGATAAAACATAAGTGAGAAATACATTGGGAAAGCACAGATGCTTTTGCTTTATCCCCACCCCACTTCACTCCCACACACATTTCCCTGATAGATCATGGACCA
Source organism: Mandrillus leucophaeus (assembly GCF_000951045.1). Taxonomy (NCBI): domain Eukaryota; kingdom Metazoa; phylum Chordata; class Mammalia; order Primates; family Cercopithecidae; genus Mandrillus; species Mandrillus leucophaeus. Next base: position 488,844 of record NW_012108097.1, read on the forward strand.
ACGTGTCTCTTCTGAGGAATTAAAAAATAAGACAGTATTAATGTGGTTCTGGGTGGAATCTAGGAAATAATGTTAAGCAATGCTGAAACATGTCCCATGAGGAAAGCAGATAACAAGAGTGTCACACATACAAGTCAGCTAGAATCAATCTTTTCTTCCACATGTTGCCCAGCCCAGGGAAATGGTTCAATATCATTACATAAAAAATAGGAACCACTGATTTAGTGATAACACTAAGACATATTTTTTCAGATGTATTTTCCATATACTTGAAAAACATATTTCCATATATCTGGAAAACATATTTTACATATTTCCATATATCTGAAAATATGTCAAAGTGTTACTGCTAAATCAGTGGTTCCTAGTTTTTATGTAATGATATCTAACATTTCCCTGAGCTGAGTGGCATGTGGAAGGAAAGATTAATCAGAGCTGACTTGTACGTGTGACACTCTTATATCCATATGTCTGGGAAATACGTAAAATATTTATGATATTCCAAAGTAATGGTTATTTAATATTGGGAAATATATGAAGAATCATTGCATTTGTGTAAGAAAAAGAAACAGAAAGTCCAAAAGAAAAATGGGGGCAAATCATGCATAGACAATATGCACATGAGGAAATCCAAAAAGCTAAAATTATACGAAAAGAATCTCAAACCAACTAAAATTCAGGAAAATGCAATCAGTCAATATCATCACTCACCATGTTACACTGGTCAAATCGACATAAAATAAATCAGATAATACCGAGTGATGGGAAAAAATGTGAAGAAATATGACAAGTGTGACTGATGTTGGGAGTTTCCATAGTAGCACCCTTTCAGCAGAGAGATCTAGCAGTATTTATTGAAATAAGAAATGTACACATCATGTGACACATGGCATCCCTCTCCTTGTTGTAATTACAGAGATGATCTCTAATAAGGAGTGTAAAGGTCACACATAAGCATCTTCATTGCAGTAGCACTTGTGGGAGAAGAGGCCTGGGGTCATTTAAGTTTCTCTCACCAGGGATTGGACAGGGTAGATGTAAATAGCAAAATATTATGGAGTTATTATGAATATCCCATATATGCATAAAGAAATGTGACTACATCTTAAAAACATATTATTGAGTAAAAATAAAAAAGAGAAAGAAAACTCTATGTCATTTATAGCCTAAATCAATTTACATAAATTATACATAAGACAAACTATATCCGTGTGAATTTTATGATGCCTATGAGGTGGAACGACAGTAGAGTTGGAATATAGGAGCAGACTTTCATGGACTGATGTTATAATGAATAATAATTGACATGAACTGAAGGTTATTATTAACTAAATTCTCTGCACCTGAGGTTCAAAAGAAAATCTGCTGAATATATTGAGTGCAAATAATACTACTGAATACACTTATACCTACTCAAGAGAATAAATGGATTTAAGCACTTTATGATTCCATTTGCATATAAACAATGACATACTCATTATAAATTTTTCTTATTTTCTCATTAAGTTGGTTTCCCCTCAGCTATACTTATCAATCTTTTTGTTAGTCTAGTTTGATTTACTGTAGGGAAACTGCAAGCATTCGCATTTACTCCATAATTCAATCTTTTCACTAATCAGATATGACCTTTTCCAAGTTAGAATGTTGTTTTCAAAGTTTGTCTTTATTTTGCTCTTGGAGAATATAAAATTGTTTAGGTTTTTTTTTTGTTGTTCAGTTGTTTGTTTCTAGAAACTCAGAGCTATATCTATTCAGAAAAATAAATAGCAATAATTCATTAGAGATATGAGTGAGTAGAAAATGACCTACACCAAAAATAAAATGCCTGTAATTATGTAGAGACAATATTTTGGTAAATATTAAAATATTACCAATTTCATAGCATTCAAACCTATAAGCATAAAAAAGTCTTGGTTTAATACGAATAATTGAATAACTTTCCCTGTTATCTGAAAATGGTCTTTTTGGTATCAGCTGCTGTACCATATATGATTTACTAATTTCCTAGGACAGAGTAGTCTAAAGGAAACATCTTAAAATATGAAATAAATTTTCCACATTTTCCCATTATTTTTCAGATTTTAAAATTGATGTCTAATTCTGTTTTATAGAGTATACTATTAATACTACTTATTATTAAATGTTAATGATAATCTTAGACATAGAATCAGTAAGAAAAGTAGAAAGATAATTGTGTTATTGAAACATACTTTTCTTTTTAAGCACAGAGAGCTAACCTAACTCTAATTTAAGGCTAGCACAAAAGAAAGAATTGTGTGCTCATCAACCCATAATGTCCCCTTACTTTTACTTTGACATCAACAACATAAATAATTATCAGATTTGCTCTGACCATGAGGACATTTTGTCTGAAGACATACTGAATAAATAAGTGTTATTTGAGATAGATTGTGTGATTGGAGCGAAAATGGAAGTATAAGAGGGACTATAGTACTTCTGTTCTGGCATTGCAAACATAACCAATATTTTTCATACCAACAAATGTTTACCAAGTTTTTATGAAAATTGAGGTACTAGCAATCCCCTTGAATACATGGTAAAACTAGTCCCTTTATCCACTGTTATGCACCATGAAACAAACACCAAGATTCTTAGGTAAAAAGATGCTGCAAGTGAGTGGCCTGGTAAGATAAGGAAAATAAGATAGGAATTGGGAGATACAGCCTAGCTCTAGAGCCTATAGTTAGGATTCCTTTATGGTGGGGCCATGTGGTCCCTTTCAAAGGGTAATGAAATGTTTCTTACCTCCCATGAAACTTACCTTTTGACCTAGACATCTTCCTTTCTCAAAATAGGAAAAAGTAAAGTCCCAACTTCTGAAGAAGATGACAAGGGTGGATATCCTGTCTCTTTAAATCTACAAATGTGTAGGTCCTCACATTTATAATTTTGGGTTCTATATTAATTTCCTAGGCATTCTGTATCAAAATACCACAAACTGGGTAGTTTAGAAAAACATGAATTTATTGTCCTATAGTTCTGCAGGCTAGAAGTCTCAGATAAAGGTGTTGTCAGGGTCATGCTCACTCTAAAGTCTTTAAGGAATGATCCTCCCTTGCCTCTTCCAGCTTCCGGTAGCCCTGAATAGTCCTTGGCTTGTGGCAGCATAACTCCAATCTCTGTCTCAGCCTTTAAACAGTTGTCTTTCCTCCATGTCTGTGCCGGTGCATGACATTCTCTTTTTCTTTTTTCTTCTTCTTGTAAGAATGCAAGTCATATTGGATTAAGAGCCTACCTTCCTCCAGTATGACCTCATCTAATTTAATTGCATCTGCAGTGACCCCATTTCAGCTAAGGTCACACTTGGAACTACTGCGGGTTGCATTTCAACATATCTTTATGAGGGACACAATTCAACCCATGAAATGATGCCCCTCCTGTAGTACAAACCCACTGCATGTGCAGAATCCGTCTGGCTCTCATAGTGTTGCCTGGGGCTGCTTGGTATTGGAAAACAATGCTACACGGTTACTCTGGTCACTGCTTTTGCTGTAAGTAAATAAATGTCTGATATTTGATTCAGAGGCATGGTATTTCTGTTAGGATCTATCTATTGACTTATCCCTCTAACTGTTCAAGTAGAATAATGTCCCAGACTTTGCAAGGTTCCCGACTTGACATCAACTTGCCAAAGGAAGGGGACCCGCTAATTCACCATTGGACGTGGTTCCCATGGATTCAATACCTGGATCAGATGGAGGAGCTGCTATCTAGAAACTGTCAACTTTGTGAATTAATTATTGACAGTAATTTATTATTTACTTATTAGTCTAGAATTCAGAAAAAAATGAGTATTTCTTTAGAAATATATTTTCTAATACATTTGTGAAAAGCAAAGCTTTCTCTAAGCTGTTTAATACAATAGCTGGCAATACGCATATGATTTGAGGCCTGTCATTTTCAGTCCCTCATTTTTGCAGACAAATAGCCCATAGGGGCTGCTGTATCATATTATTATATAACCATTGGAAGATCAACCACTGGTGATGGGGTAGGAACTGAACCCAGAATTCTATGTTTGGTCTAAGTCATTTTTGTTTTTGATAAAATAAAGTACATATTTCAGAAATGCATTACAAGTTTGGTATATGCCCACTCAGAGATATTTTTTCAGTTGCCAGGGACTTATCTAGGGAAGGCAGAATTCTGTGGCCAACTAACTAAGCAAGTGTCTAGTGAGGAATGAGTGAAATTCAAGAAGCTCCACACATGAAGCTTTTCCTTGCCAGATATTCCACAGCACCCATGGCTGAAAGTTAATTCCTTCCGCTTACCGAGTTATAGTGAAATATAACTCAAACAAGATTTGTGTGTTAAAATGTGTATTTTTGCCACGGCTCTCGGAGATTGTCTCAGCTTTCTCAAAGGAATTACAGAGTTTGAGGTGAGCTTCCTAAAACGGATAGGAATAATTGGCAGAAAAAAATGGAAATATAGTCAAGTAAGGGTGTAAGTAATACAGGGATGCCAAATACTATGCATTGGCAATCTTGCCTGAAAATTAAATTGCTTTATTTCTACTAGAAACCTTTTAGAAACAATTTGATATAACAAAATTACATTAGCTCAGAAAATTAGACAAGGAGATAAAAGGAAAATATAAGAAATAGACCAGAAACACCTGCTCTCTGGATATACTATGTATCTCTCTGAATTGCCTTAAAATTTTTTATGAGACACTTCCTTTTGTATCAGTTCTCTGAAAATGCTTAGAGCAGTGACTTTCAAATCATTCTTTGTACACCTGTGCAGGAGTCCCAAAGGCTCTGATTGGTGGAAGGAAGCACTAGGGAAGATTGATCTGCTGGGTCTATAGAACGCTATTTTAACCACAGCATCTTTGATCATTGAATTTATACTTCAAGAAGATTGTGTTTGGTTCAAGTGTTCCACAGCTTTCCAACAAAAGCAAAACAAACAAAAAAACACTGGGCAGGCAGATTAACATGCCAAGAGGAAGCAGCATTTCTTTACTATTAGTTATAATTTCAAACTTAGCTTTGCTACACATTCAGATCTCTTTCTGTCAACTACATATGGTTATAGTGTTGGTTTTCAATAGGAATTTACATTTTTCGATAATGTTGTTCAGACAAATATCATTACAGCATAGCTGGCTCCATTAGTACGGTACAGCATTGGAGATACACAGACTGACTGTCACATTGCAATGTCTGTCATTAAACTAAACAAAATAGAACAAGAAAGAGAATAAAATATCCTATTATGGTGTAGAGATAACTGCATTTCTTCCTTTGAAGGGAGCATATTAGTCCAATTAATTAAAATAAATGATTACTTAATGAAGATTCATACCAGCACTAGAAAATTCTACTTATATTATTTAGAAAAAAATGGTACATTTGAATTTTGAATTCTCTTAAAGACAAGAAATAATTAAACCACCATGAAAGTTCTTTTAACTTTCTCATGAATATTAGCTGATAAGATGCATTCTTCCTTATGAAATAGCCGAAGTTTATAATACTGTGAAGCTGGCTATATAACTGTGATAAAGACATAAATGTTAGGGATGCAAGGCTGGTTCAACTTACGGAAATCAATAAACGTAATCCAGCATATAAGCAGAACCAAAGACAAAAACCACATGATTATCTCAATAGATGCAGAAAAGGCCTTTGACAAAATTCAACAGCCCTTCATGTTAAAAACTCTCA
>NW_012108097.1:496317-497419 GCF_000951045.1 Mandrillus leucophaeus
CACATATACACCATGGAATACTATGCAGCCATAAAAAAGGATGAGTTCGTGTCATTTGTGGGGACATGGATGCAGCTGGAAACCATCATTCTCAGCAAACTATCACAAGAACAGAAAACCAAACCGCATGTTCTCACCCATAGGTGGGAAATGAAAAATGAGATCACTTGGACACAGGAAGGGGAATATCACACACTGGGTCCTATTGTGAGGAGGGAGTAGCGGGGAGGGATAGCATTAGGAGAGATACCTAATGTAAATGACAATTTAACGGGTGCAGCACACCAACATGGCACAAGTAGACATATGTAACAAACCTGCACATTGTGCACATGTACCCTAGAGCTTAAAGTAAAAAAAAAAAAGAAAAGAAAAGAAAAAAGAAAATACAGGGGAAGGCAAAAAAAAAAAAGACATAAATGTTATAGTTCATACAGTGACAATTAATGTGACTGCCATAATAGTACTTAATTAAGTTTTGGGAAAATGTAGATAATAAAGATCAAATGAACCATACAAGTTCTTGGAAATTAACCTATTTATTTGCTGCATTACATGTGACCCAGTTGCAACTCATTACTCCCATAGTAATTATTTTTGAGTTATTAGTTTTAAAAGAACATACAGGCTAAAGTTGTTTACTTGATATTTAGTGATTCAAAACACAGCATCTCGAAATTCATACTAACAGAACTTATAAAAGTATTGAAAATCACTAATAGAAAAGAAGGTTATCAATTCTATCTTCCTCCTTTTTCTCCCTAGGTTTAAGATTTTCTAAAAAGCAATCATCAATTAATTCACAAATTTCTTGTCTGATGAAATTAGCTTAACTAGTGCTTTCTTCTTTGTCTCATTGTCAGGGCTTTTGCCAAATTAGATGATTTAAACACCTCTTTCGAAAACATTATTTTAAGACATCTTTTTGTTTTTGTTTTTGTTTTTGATTTTTTGCGACGGAGTCTCACTCTGTCGCCCAGGCTGAACGCAGTGCTGCGATTTGGGCTCACTGCAAGCTCCGCCTCCCGGGTTCACGCCATTCTCCTGCCTCAGCCTCCCGAGTAGCTGAAACTACAGGTACCCGCCGCCTCGCCCAGCCTTT
>NW_012108097.1:497469-498030 GCF_000951045.1 Mandrillus leucophaeus
CTTTGACAAAATTCAACAGCCCTTCATGTTAAAAACTCTCAATAAATTCGATATTGATGGAACGTATCTCAAAATAATAAGAGCTATTTATGACAAACCACAGCCAATATCATACTGAATGGGCAATAACTGGAAGCATTCCCTTTGAAAACTGGCACAGACAGGGCTGCCCTCTCTCACCACTCCTATTCAACATAATGTTGGAAGTTCTGGCTAGGGCAATCAGGCAAGAGAAAGAAAAGGGTATTCAGTTAGGAAAAGAAGAAGTCAAATTGTCCCTGTTTGCAGATGACATGATTGTATATTTAGAAAACCCACTGTCTCAACCCAAAATCTCCTTAAGCTGATAAGAAACTTCAGCAAAGTCTCAGGATACAAAATCAATGTGCAAAAACACAAGCATTCTTATACACTAGTAACAGACAAACAGAGACCCAAATCATGAATGAACTCCCATTCACAATACCTTCAAGGAGAATAAAATACCTAGGAATCCAACTTACAAGGGATGTAAAGGACCTCTTCAAGGAGAACTACAAACCACTGCTCAGTGAAATAAAA
>NW_012108097.1:500455-517461 GCF_000951045.1 Mandrillus leucophaeus
GTGAGCCACCGCACCCGGCCAGGACATCTGCTTTTTAAACTACTTCAAAATCTTATGTCAAGTTATGTTTAATTTCAATGATAGATGTTAACAAATAACAGCCATGGAAAAATTCATCGAGCCACAAAGAGAAATACTTAGTGTCCTTTTATTTTGAAAACTTGGGAGAAATTAAAAGGTCTTCTCCATATTACCTAGAGAAAAGACTGGCTCTTTTATTTAAACCAACCAAGTTCCCAAGTCAGTTACATGATGATGGAGTATCTTATCGAAGTGATCTCTTAGGTTGTATTTTTTGGGTATAAACTCTATAACATTTTATTAGTAAAAAATTTGAACCCTCACATCATCTTGACTGATGAAAATATTTTAATGATACACAGAACAAAATCATTTAAGAATATTTTATCTTAAGTTGATTAAAATATTTAATTATAACTCATCATCAAGTTTTATTTGGCATCTAATTATGCAAATACAGGCTTTCCCAACCCAGGCACTATTGATATTTGGTGCACAATTCTCCTAGTTATCATTTGATTATGAGTTATAATTAAATTATTAGGAAGTTTGGCAGCATCACTGGGCCCTACCCATTAGAAGTTGGTAGCACACAAATACCATCAAAGTAATGTGATCAAAGATATGTCCAGACCTTGCTAAATGTCTCCCAGTGAGCAAAAGTGCCCCTGGCTGAAGACCAGTACTCTAATACAGATTTTATAAAAGATTGTCCTTTAGGCTACAAGTAGTAAGCTTCATTTATTTGGACTATTTTGAATATCTAAGATTCCATATTTTAACAAATAAATATTTATTCTTTGCAAAATAGAAAATAACTTGTAAATATATTATGAGAATTGATTACAACATAAGGTAATTGTTTTACAAATTGAAAATTATTAGTTAAATTTCCTATAAATAAATTTTATTTCAGAATATCTTGGAGTAGTAGTAGGTCCTCGTGGGTACACACTGAATTTAGATAAAATTGCAATAAAGCAAATTAACATAAAATTTCCTCCCATATACATACCAGAAGAACTATCCGTATGCACCTTCCAAGAAAACAAAATTTTAAAGTATTAGCCATGCCTTCTTACTAGTTATTGTGCCCTCTGTTACATTGTTATTGGATAAAAAAGAAAACAGGTGTAAAAAAAAAATTGTGTTAGTCTGTTTTACAATGATATAAAGGAATACCTGAGACCGGGTAGTTTATATTTAAAAAAAGAGGTTTATGTGGCTCAGTATTCTGCAGACTATACAAGAAGCATGGTGCCAGCAGCTGCTTCTGGTGAGGCCTCAGGAAGCTCCCAATCATGGCAAAAGAAGGGAGGTCAGGTGTGTCACAGGATGAGAGAGGTTGCAGTGGGTTGGGGGAGGTCTCAGACTTTTATTAACATTCAGATCCTGGGTAACTCATTACCCCGGGGAGGGCACCAAGCCATTCATGAGGGATCCACTCCTGTGGCCCAAATACTTCCCACCAGGCCCACCTTCCACAATGGAGATCACATTTCAACATGAGATTTGAGGGACAAATGTCCAAAACATATCAAAAATGTATACATGTAAACAAAAATTAAGAAGACACAAAAAAACTACAAAGAAAGAAACAGGTTTCTCCAGAGAATTTAGTCACCCTTACAGTTATTTTTCCAGAAGCTATTTCTTTCTGCTTAAGGCTGCTGGTCAACATGAATAGCAGCTCCTAGAATGAAGAACAAAATGAGGTTACACTCTAGTAAAAATAACTTTTTCCTTGAGGCTCTCTTGTTTCCTAGACCCTCAAGAATATGCCATACTATGTGTAAAGTGTAACCAGTTTTTAAAAGGAATCATTGTGTTCTAATAAGAATGAAACAGATTCCCCCTAATTCGAAGAGCAGGATCATAAAAGACATGCAGAGACAGGGCTACATGTAACAACCACGGCAGAACTATTCCACCAGCTACAATGGGAATCACAGGAATGGCAGTAGTTAGGATTACGGTTCTTCAGAAACTAGGCTCCAGTAAATGTGTGGGGATTTTGATGAATCTCTGTAAGTAACATTGTTTGAGACATAAACTTGCCAAAAATATCTGATCAGTAGCATTACGTGGAATCCAATACATGATAAAATTAAAAAGTTGCAGACCACGAGTGACACTACTTGTAACTGCTCAGGGCTAGAAGACATCAGTTCAATAAAGGAAAATGAATGACATTTGCAAATTATGCCCAGATACATATGAAAGAAAAATTGACAAATGTTTTATAGGTTTTATAAGTATGCTTATGCTGGTATGTATACTTACCTATAGTTATATGAAAGTTATGAGGCACATACATAAGCCTGCTTTTTCTGTAACACCATTTTGTTTTTATATTGCCAATCCCAACTGCTAAATGACTCCCATAGAATGCAACAATGTCAGGGTGGTGGTTATTTTCAATTAATACTGTATTTGATTTATAAAAAAAGCAGTAAAATATTACTCAGTTTGTAAAGCGAAGAAACATTTATTCAGAACCCAGAAAGCTTATCTTATCAAAATTTAGCTGCCTAAGCAAAGGCAGACCTTGCTCTGCTATCATTTACTCTCCTGACAGATAAAATGAACTACTACATCTTCGCAGAAAGCGCCGTATATTTATCCATCCATTTCCTCACCATCCATTAAATCATCCGTTCATTCATTCAAGAAATATTTACTGAATGTTGCCTTTGTGCCAAGCATCGTTTCAGGCACTGGAGCTGTGTTAGTAAAAAAAAGCCAAGTGTCTTCTCCCTTATGACATTTATTTTCTATCAGGAAGAGGCAAACACAGAGGGGGATACAATTAAATTTAAGCAAATAATCAAAAACAATTGATTATATGTAATATATGTATTATTATAGTGGAGATGATAACTGCTACAAACACACTTTGTATGTACTTTTAAAGTAGGAATATATATGCTCCATTTTAATGTACCTGATTACAGTTTTGACCACTGTATTTCTTAGGAATTGCATTTGGGAGTGATTAACAAAGACTTGGTATAGTGTCTCAAATGAATCAAAGGTTTATTTTCTCACACAATAGTAGTTCAAAGGTAGCCTGCCCAGTGCTGATACAATGCATCCATAAGTCACTGGGCTATTTTCTTTCTTTCTCCTCAGTTGTTCTCAAAGCTGTGGTTTTCATCCTGAAAGTCACTGGATGCTGTGCCAGACAGATCCCTTAAAAATATTTCCTGGAATCCTGATCCCGTGCCTTCTGCTTACATCAAATGGCCTTTCCTAGCTGTAAACAAGGATGGGAAACGTAGTATTTTACCTGAAAATATCATCATCTTGAAGAAAATCAGGGTTCTGTTACTAAGGAAGCAGAGATAATGAGTATTTGGGAAGTTCTCAGCAGTCCAAGCCACAGCCTCCTAGACTTCAGACTTGTTTAACACAGTAGGGATTCCTTCTCTCTCATCTCAGTACCCAGCATAAGGTATAGCATGTTAAAAATGCTCAGTAACTAGTAGAAGCCTTGAGTAAATGAATGAGTGGAGTCCTTGATTAAGGCAGTGGTTACTTCCCTGGGGCCTGAAACGGGAAATGACCCTAAGGTAAATAACCCATTAAATAGTCTTAAGTTAAATAATGCTACAGTCTGTAGCCATTATGGTTTCCTCAAAGATACATAAAGCAACACTTTTTACAAGGGCTTTATAATATATTATGACCTCTCAACTAATATACATTCAATCTAGCCTAGACTGTTGTATCATATGACAGTTATAAATGAACTGCTCTGGGAGCAATTTATAAAGAATGCTCTGGGAGCATTTATGAAGAAAGGATGGTCCACAGATGACATGCTGAAGTGAAAATGACATTATTTTAGATATCGGACACTTAAGTGTTAAGTTTGTATCATATTATTTCAATTTTAGAGCATAAAATGCTACCATCTGCACGAGTTGTACATAATTTGAGAGAAATTCAAATGATGTCCTTAGAGAATCAAAGTTCATAAGATCAATGTTATTTTCGCATGTGAAGCCAACATTTCAAGCACATTCTATTTTCCTTGGGTGTCAGTATCTAACAAAATGTCTACGGAAAAGCAGGATTTATGTTCTGTATCTAAGATCTGAGTAAGTCTTGAAGTTCATTCTTTTGGCTAAGTTTCCCAGAAAAGGAGAAATTAAATCACCTAAGAGTATTTTTCTTGGTGATGCCAAGGGATCTTTGGATCACCACAATGTGATAATCATCCTCAATGATTAACATAAATTGTACACACACACACGAAAATGTGTACATATGAAAAATAACAAAGACACACAGAAAAATACACTGAAACTGAAGAATTTTCTTTCCTGACACTCAGTTTCCATGGACTAAAGCAGTGGTCACATTCTGGATTTGTCTGGATTTGTTTCACGCTTTTTTTTTTTTTTTAATTCGAAAGAAAAACACTAAAAATCCTCATCAAGTGAAAAATAATAGCTTAGGTGCAGGGTCTCATGCCTATAATCTTGGCAGTTTGAAAGCCCAAGGGGCAGGGTAACACTTGAGCCCAGGAGTTTGGGAGAAGCCTGGTCAACATGACAAACCTCTCTCTCTACACATAATAATAATAATAATAATGATAAATAAAAGCTAGCCAGGCATGGTGGTGCATGCCTGTAGTCCCAGCTACTCGGGAGGTTGAGATGGGAAAATCACCTGAGCCCTGGGTGGTGGAGGTTGCAGTGAGCCATAATCATACTGCACTCCAGCCTAGGTAACAGAGTGAGACCCTGTCTCAAAATAATAATAATAATAAAAATAAGAAAATAATGGATTTGCAGAAAGTAAAAAGAGGTTAGCCTATATGGATGATCCAGAAGTATGCTAAGAAAAGTATAATTCTAAGTACTAGAAAAGAATTCTATAAATGATATATATTAGGTCGTAACCACAATATATTTAAGAAAATTTGAAGGAAATTTAATTGTAAGTGCCAGAAAAGAATTCTATAAATAATATATATTAGTTCTTAGCCACAATATGTTTTTTGATAAAATGTGGGAGACCCAGCCTTTTCTGAAGGGAGATTTTCTAGGTTTCAGCTGATAAAGTTTTAGGTATATGTGCTTTTTATGTTTGGCAAGTCTTAAATTTAATCATAGAGTCATTGTCCATAATTAGTATTTGTCTTCTCATACAGAATGAGATCTAGTTTTTCCTTTACCTTAAAAACATGCATTGCATGTCTTGAAAATGAGCATATGCAACATGTATGTATAATTATGCATGTGTGCATGAATATGCATATGCCCTGATGTACATCTAGATATTTATAGACAGACATAAACAGTTTCCACCAGACGTAATCTGTATTTCCTTGAAAAACAAACTTGTTTTTTAACTTTTATTTTAAGTTCAGAGGTACATGTGCAGCCCATCAATGGTGACTGGAAATCCAAACTTCTTAGGTAACCACACCAGCAGTGGTTAAAGTAAAAGAAGACATTGTTAGTGCAGTTGACATTCATCTGCACAGCCGTTTGAAAATGCAGAGAACCATATAGTGCTGTGAAAATGTTATAAGAAAATGTCCTGTCCCTATTTTCAACTTCACATTGTTTCAATGTAGGGTGAAACAAGATGTGGTCTTCTAAAAATTTGCTTCACTTCTGTATTGAAAAAAGTAATAACTTATTCCAGAATTTGTGATGTGTCAGGACCCTTCTTTTTTCCCTAATTGATGGAATCTATTATTGTTCATTTTCATAATAGTTTATAAAAATGTTAAGTATTTTAAATTTCACTTATCATAGCACCAGGTCCCAATATGTACTTTAAAACATTTTCATGGAATGAACAATTACTATAACGTGCTAAATCTAAGTGTGTAGAAATGTATAGAAGATGTGTAGACAATTAGGTAGAAAAAGTATATAAATCTTCTTGAAACATATGATACTTAAGATAAATATTTTCTCACTAATTCATAAAGAACCAAAGCCATCCATATTATCTGCTGTGGTCTGAATGTGGCCTCCAAAATTTATATGTTAAAATTTAATTGTCAGTGTGATGGTATTAAGAAGTGAGGCCTTTAGGAGGTGTTTAAATCATGAGGGTAGAGCCCTCACTAATAGGGTTAGTGACCTGATAAAAGAGGCATGTGGGAGCTGTTCGCCCCTTCCGCCACGTGAAGATTCAACAACAAAGTGCCATCTATGAAGCCCTTGCCAGATACTGAGTCTGCTACTTCCTTGATCTTGGAATTCCCTGCCTCTAGAACTGTAAGCAGTAAATTTCAGTTGTTTAAAAATTACCTAGTCTATAGTATTTTGTTATACCAAACTGTAAGGACTGAGAAAGAAATTGGTACCAGGAATGAGGTGCTGCTATAACAAACTTTTAAATATGTGGAAGCAGCTTTGGAACTGGGTACCAGGTAGAGGCTGGAAGAGTTTTGGGGGGTATTTGCTATGAAGGGTGATTCTGGTGAGAACCCAGAAGGAGAGGAGATCTGTAGAGAAGGCTTTAACTTTTTTACAGATGTTGTGTTCCTGTCCTACTGCTTTGTGTAAGTGGTGAAAAAGGATATGTGGTGGAAAAAATCAATAAGCAAAGTGTTGAGAATGCAGCATGGCCTCTCTTGACTGCTTATAGTAAAATGCAAGGAGAAACAAATTGAAGATGAAATCTATACACAAAATGGGAGCATAATGTAAAGACTTGAAAAATTCTCAGGCTGACCATCTTGTAAAGAAAGAAAAAGCACGTTCAGGAGAAAATACCAAGGGTACAGTGAAGCAAATATTTGATAAGGAGATTAGCATGGGCACAAGGAAGCCAGATGCTATGCATCAAAACAGTGAAAGAATGACCCCGAAGGCATTTCAGATATTTTAGGTGCTGGCTGGCCCTCCCATCACAGGCCATAGTTACAGGTCAACTCCCAGGGGATGGACTGATGTTGAAGAGGACCCTCAGACACCCACAGAGCCTCATTCAAGCCTCTTCCCCCTGCATTCTGGCACAGTGCTCCTCATTTATCCCAGGTGTGGCTCAAGTAGGCCCAGATGCAGGGCAGTCTGCCGTGGCCACCTCTCCAGAGGGACCAGATGGCAGACCATGGTGGAATTCACATGGTACCACCTCTACCATGGCACGGAGTACACAAACTCTAAGGGCATGGTTACCTCCACCTAGATTTCAAAAGATGCCCTCTAGAGCATCAGGGCTCAGGCAGAGTACTGTCATAGGGCAATCAAAGAAAGTCTGCACCAGGGCAATGTTAAGTGGAGCCATTAGGTTGGGGTTACTGCAAAGAACCCCACACAGGAAATGCCTATTGAAGCTATTGGGGTGACACTGGCCCTGAGATTCTTTCTGACATGTGAAGATGCAAGGACAAGATGCCATCTATGAAGCCCTTATCAGGCACTGACTCTGCTGATGACTTAATTTTTGACTTCTCAGTCTCCAGAACTGTGAGCAACAAATTTCTATTGTTTATAAATTACCCAGTGTATACTGTTGTATTATAGCAGCCTGAACAGACTAAGACAATATCCAAGATTATGTTTGGGATATACCAGGCCAATGATAATAATATCTTTAATATATATGCTCATATATTAAATGTAATGAGTTTCATAAGTGAATTTTTCTACCATCTCTTAATGGAAACAGATGATGTCTTGTCAATTTTCTGTATTTAGGACCAGCAAAAGTACATGGACACTAAGGAGTGCAATCCTAGCCCACAGCTTTCTCATCATCTAATTTCATCTAAAGACAGAACTGGGATTATCAAGAGCAAGAATTTCCAAAATTTAGAATGCAAAAGGATTATGTGAAGTGATTATGGAAAGTGATATTTCTAAGGTGTTGATTCGAGAGATTCTGATTTAGTGAGTTTGAGTTGGGCCTCTATATCGAATTATCTTTTCTTGAAAGACTGATGCAAATTGCTCCTGTTAACACTTGATAAACACTGATACGTAGGAATGAAATACTGTGTATCCTTATTTCTCACATGTCAGCTTTTGAGAATAAATACCCATAAGGCATCTTGAAATCATGTTCAATGGCAATAAACAGGAGTGCAGGCATCTCATTTTGCTGATTAAGAGTAGATGTATATGTTTTGAAATTAAAGCTGAGGTTGGAGTTGACAATTTTTAGAAATACTGTGGAGCTAACAAGGATATTGGACTGAATAACTAAACACTTTCAAGTTAAGACTTTCTTTAGAAAACATATGTGATCTTTATCAATTTACAAAAGCTTGGGTCATAGATACCATGATTCTGTACCATAAAGTCTGGACATAATAGTTTTGAACAATTTATGACATTACTTGCTTAATATAACCATTAAATATAAAACAGAGAAAGAGAATGACAAATATTCAATAGACTCTACAAATGAAGAGCAATCATAATGTGTGTGTCTGTGTACACATATCCATTTTTAAGTAAATCAGTTGACATGATATAATTTTTATTAAATGTCAATTAACTTTTTAGGGACTATATTCAAAACTTTTAATTTAAAAATATTTGATCATGAACTGCTATTCATATAAATATTAAAGGATGGTTTAAAAAGTGACAAAAGCATAAACATAAATAACAACTTTCTATTTTTGACAGATTTGAAGGGGATATATACATATTTTTTTTTCACATCAAGATGACCTAAAATTATCAAGTCATAAAATCCAAGTTTTCTTTTTATTTATTTATTTTTTTGTCTCTCACATTTGTTATGTGATCTGTTGGGAAATTGTCGCTATTGATTGTGAAACCTCAAGGGGTATTAAGATCTTTATAGGCATCATTTTCTGCCTGGTCTCTATTGACACCAAACAACTTAGTGATTGGTGGTCTCTCGGGGTCAAAGACTAGGGAAAGATCAATAAAAGCTGCAAACAATCTCATGTTGTTCTCACAGAGAATTCACAAGGTGAGAGAAAACAGAATGTGCCTCTCAACTGTTGACTTCTGTGTCTGGACTCAAAGCTCCAAAGAAACAATATCATTTCAATACTTAAAATGAGAAAAACTTCAGAGAAGTATTTTTTAAAAAAATAAAATTTATGGAAATAGAATTGATATATAAAAACATCTGCAGGTGAATAGAAAATGTGATGAGTTTGGAAATATGCATACACCCATGATACTATCACCATAATAGAGGTAATAAACATGTCCTCTACCTCCAAAGGTGTCCTTGTGCTCTTTTATGCGTGTGTGTGTGTGTGTGTGTGTGTTGTTCTGTTTGTAAGAACACTTAACATGTGATCTACCCTATTCCTTAAGTGCACAATACTATATTGTTAACTATAGGTGCTATGTGGTACACAATTCTCTAGAGTTTATTCGTCTTGCATAACTGAAACTTTACACCATTGACCAACTCTCCATTCCCCCTCTGACCCCTGGCAACCGCTGTTCTATTCTCTGCTTCTATGAGTCTAAGTATTTTAGATACCTCATATAAGTGGATTCATGCAGTATTTGTCCTTTGTGAATGGCTTCTTTCACTTACATATTGCCCTCTAAATTTATTCATGTTGTCACAAATAGTAGGATTTCCTTGTTTTTTCAATGCTGAACAATATTGCATTGTATGTAGATACCACATTTCCTTTATCAATTAATCTGTCAAAGGATAAAAATCCTTCTGTGAAGGATAAAAAATCTATAGTCATTTCAACAGGTGTAAAAAATTTTGACAAAATTTGTTACTCTTTCCTGATAAAAACACTTAACAGTCCAGGTGTGGTGGCTCACGCCTGTAATCCCAGCACTTTGGGAGGCCGAGGCAGGAGGATCTCGAGGTCAGGAGATCGAAACCATCCTGGCTAACACAGTGAAACCTGGTCTCTAAAAAAAATTAGCTGGGCGTGGTGGCGGGCACCTGGAGTCCCAGCTACTTGGGAGGCTGAGGCAGGAGAATGGCATGAACCCAGGAGGCAGAGCTTGTAGTGAGCCGAGATCGTGCCACTGCACTCCATCCTGGGTGACAGAGTGAGACTCCTTCAAAAACAAACAAACAAACTTAAAAACCTAAGTATTGAAGGAATCTGTGTCAACAAAATAAAGGCATTATGAAATTATGACATCTATTGATATGTGTGTGTCGAATCATATTTGCATCCCAAAGATAAATCCCACTTCATCATGAATGATACTTTTTACTGTGTTGTTGAATTCAGTTTGCTAGCATTTTTAAACAATTGTTGCATCTATGTTTGTTGGTAATAATAGTCTGTAATTTTCTTATATTGTAGTGCCCTTGCCTGGCTTTGGTATTAGGGTAATGCTGGTCTCATCAAGAGTTTGAATACGTTCTCTTCACTTTTTTAGACAAGTTTGAGAAGGATTAATATTGGGTCCTCTCTAAATGTTTGGTAAAATTCAGCAGTAAAGCCATTCAGTCCTGGACTTTCCTTTGATGGGAGACTATTTATTACTGATTCAATGTTCTTATTTGTAATTGGCCTGATCAGCTTTTCTATTCCCTCCGGTTTTAGTCTTTGTATGTTGTACATTTCTAGTAATTTATTTATTTCCTCTAGGTTAACAAATTTGTTGGTTTATAATTGTTCATAGTTTTCTAGTATGATCCCTTGTATTTCTGTGGCATCAGTTATAATGTCTTTTTCACTTCTAATTTTATTTGTCTTCTCTTTTTCTTAGCTACTTGCAATGGTTAATACTGAGTGTTAACTTGATTGGGTTGAGGGATACAAAGTATTAATCCTGGCTGTGTCAGTATGGGTGTTGCCAAAAGAGACTAACATTTGAGTCAATGGACTGGGGAGGGCAGATCTACTCTTAATCCAGTAAGCACAATCTAATCAGTTTCCAGTAAATATAAAGCAGGCAGAAAACATGAAAAAGGCAGGTCCAGCCTACCATCCTACATCTTTCTCCTGTGCTGGATGCTTCCTGCCCTTGAACATCGGACTCCAAGTTCTTCAGTTTGGGGACTTGGACTGGCTCTCCTTGCTCCTCAGCTTGCAGACAGCCTATTGTGGGACCTTGTGATTGTGTAAGTTAATACTTGATAAATTCATATATATATATACAAACACACACATATATATCAAATATAATAGGATATATATATATCCTATTTATAGATGTGTGTGTATATATATATATACTATTTGTTCTGTCCCTCTAAGAGAATCCTAATACACTAGTTTAGCTAAAGACTTGTCAATTCTGTTAATCTTTCAAAAAAAAAAATTGATCTATTGCATTTTTTCTTCTAGTCTCTATTTTGTTTATTTCTGCCCTAATTGCTATATTTTCATTCTTTCTGCTGCCTTCAGGCTTTTTTCTTTTTTTATTTCCCTGAGGTGTAAAATTAGCTTGTTTATTTGAGATCTTTTATCTTTCTTAATATAGGCATTTATCACTATAAGTTTTCCTGTTAGTACTGCTTTTGCCACATCCCATACGTTATATGTGTTGTAGTTTCATTTTCATTTGTCTGAAGGTTGTTTAAACGTTTATTTTACTTTTAATTGACACATAGTAAGTGAGCAAATAGTTATATAGTAAAGTGTAATGTTTTCTTACATCTATACAGTGTGTAAGTCTCAAATCAGGGTATTTAGCATACCCATCACCTCAAATATTTATCATTTTCTTCTAGTGAGAACAACCTGAGGATAATTTTTCTTTGTCTCTCTTCTGCACTCTGAATGCCCTTATTCTCACTTGATCATTATTTACTTTTTGTGGTTGCTACAGTGTTCTAAATTTAAATTTTCTCTAATGACAGCTAGTGAGATACCTGAGCCAGATATGCCCAATAAACTAAATCAGTCAACATTGTGTTATTTGTACTTACCAGTTTTTAAAATGTAGGTAGTTCTCCCAGTAACCTCCTTGCTGTGATTGTATTTAAAAGAATAATTACATATATCTCAAAAATGTATACCCCAAACCATTCATGTCAACATTACTTATACCAAAAGTTGGAAGCATTAAATTTCCAAAAGTAAGTCAGCATTTAAATACATCAGGTTAAATCTACAAGATAAAATACTATTAGTGAAACTACATTTAAATATACCGACAATATGTGAAAAGTAAAAAACTAAATCTACAAAAAAAAAAAAAAACTATATATGCCTTGTGGGTTATACTGATTTAAATGTGAATATTATCCACTCCTATAAGTATTTATGTATTGCTCTATCTTATCTCTTTCTATGCAGATGCCAAGACACAGAATGATAGCAGTGGCTCTCTGTGGTTGAAGACAGTATTTATTTCCCTTCTTCTTCTTCTTTTCCTAATTTTCCTTAGTATCTTCCTTCCTTTCTTTATATTTTTATATATGCTGTATTGGCTGCAATGTTGCCTGGACAAGGCATGTTCATGGAATAGATGAGCCACACATTACACTTCCATTCAGAGAAAAGAATAGCACCTTACGTTCTGCCCTCCTTCTACAACACACAGAGGTATTTCTGCTTCTGAGCAGGTGTGGCTTTTTCTGCCATTACCTTGAATGATAGGTGCCAGGGCTTTGTAACACCAGCACACACACTACTTTGAGCTCTTGATCACAAATACCTAAACATAAACTTTGGTCACTAGCAAAAATAAACCTGTATACTGAATGTTTTCTATTTAAAGCACAGTTCATGTTCAGATTCAAGGAATTTCTAAATGTCTTTGCAGTGTGAATCCACTCAATAAGAAATCACATGACACAACCTGCAAATTTAACTTTGAAGACAGAGACAGCAAAATACATCACTACAGTCTCTGCAGTAGGAAATGGTACCTTAATAAAGGCACTATTGATTTTTAGATAATATACACTATGCTGTTCCAGGATATTACTTTCTTAATCAAAAGAACCATAATTTTTGTGTATTTACTAAGAAAATAAAAGAGTTAATTTTACAGACTTACTGGATGTATGTAAATATGCAAAAGAGACTAAATTGTAAGTATGATTTGTTTGGACATTTTTATGTATGTATATATAATTGTATATACATTCCTGAATCATTACATGTATGTATTTATATATTCATACATTAGCTTAAGGTATGGCTGAAAGATTTCCCATGCCTATGGAAAATCTTTCAATTTCAGAAGTGAATGCTTTGACAGTATAACTATGTGTAAGAACAAATAGGTATTATAATATAATATCTTCTATGACTACTTTTGCCTGTGGCTTCCATCTTTGCAAGATTTCAAGTTTGAGGGTCTAACTTTTATGAAGACGATTTGATGCAAGTTGACTCCAAACTATCTCCCTTGACAAGCTAGTTCCATTTAGATACATTTCCTTTATTGGCAACACCACTGAATAAATAGTATCCTATAATCATTGATTTATTTGACTACCTTTGTCTTCAGGCTGTGAGCTTCTTCATAGGAAAATTCCTCTTATTCTTCATCTTTCTCTCTGCAGATGGTGGCACCATCCCATGAGCTGAGTAAATTGGCAGTTATGAGTGGGAGCAGCAGATAGGACACTTAAATCAATAGAGAGAAAACCTGTGCTAGGGGAGCTTACATTCTAGTAGACAGACATAGACAATAAGTGCACACATAAAAGTGATTTTATCAGAGAGTGATCAATGTTATGAAATGAAAGCAAGTTGATGTAACAGAAAATTAATGATTGTGTAGATGAGGGTCACGAGGTTATTTAGATATGGTGATGGGGTAACTTCTGGTAGCTAAGCTTAATTTCAACCAGCAACTGAAAATTGAGAAGAGACAAGTCTTACAGCGAATTAGAGGGTGGACTATGCGAGGGAAGAGTGAAGATTTTTGAGCTAGAAATGAGTACTGTACATTCTAGGGGAAAAAGGATCAATGTGGCTAATACAACACAAGGAAGGGGGAGACTGATTTCAGTTGGATTCCAGTTGAACAGAATTTAAGATTTTTAAGAACAAAAAATACAACACTAATGTTAATGATTAGTAAAAGTTATACTGGAGTCTCCTTTTGTTAATTCAGAATAGATCCATTGTAACAATGTAAATGTTTGGTTAGATCAAGGGCAGGGCAGACTGATGGTATAGGGTTAAGCTTCATATGTATTCCTAATTACTTTTGGACCAATTAGCTGCAGATAAAAATTAACCTGTTTCATATTGTAATTATTTCTGGCAACTGCTTTTAGGAAGTTATCCATTACTTAGTTTAGGTATTATATTTATTCTATTTCCTAAAACATCACATTTTATCATCACTGACCTGAAGTCACTGATTCTATATCACTTTGTATCAACAAAACACCCAATCAAGTTTTCCATACTTGTTCGGTTTAAAACATTTTCACGTAATTTAGAGAAGCATGTATTTTTTTTTTTTTTTTGTACCACGTATATAAAGCCTACCTCCCTAAGTCATGGGGGGAAGGATAAAGTCAAGAGTATTCCCTTCAGTGTTGGGGGGTATATTTGTTCTTGTTTCAAATCATCTAAATTCTAAAGCTCATTGTACGCTGCAGATCTTGTTTCTATGGTTACCTTGAAAAAGAAGAATGCATGTTATTATACACAAACCCACTATTTCAAGAATGACCAAATAGGGGAAGAAACCACACAGTCATTTCCATTATTTGTAACCTAAGTCAGCACAACATTAGAGAAACAAAAAATAGAGTAGGAAGTTAAAGTCAAACATGAAAAAAAAAAAAAGAAACAACAAAAGAGAAAAAATGTGTACAGAAATTTTTGAGCACAAAAGTAAATAATTATCCTCTTCAAGGACGAAAGCACACTCTACCTGTGTGCATGTGTCTGTGTGTGTTTTAAAATTACAGTTTAATAAAATGGTAATGAGTTTTAAGGGTGACCTTCTACAGTGTTAACCTGAATAAAATGTTAAAATTTGTTTTTCTATTCTACTCTTAGGATAATAATAAATTCCCGCTAATTGTTATTTCAAAGGTGATCAGCAATGGTGGAAAGGGAAAGAAATGATCATAAAACAAATAGAAAAAGTTTGTGAATGTCCCCAGTACTTTTGGCAAAAATATATATACATAATATAGTTTCTACCCTAAGGAAGATTATCATGCATTTGTATTTGAAAAATTAAAATGAACCTACATGATATATCAGATATTAACGTATGAGGAGATGAGAAAATGTATAAGAGAAGAGCTAAAAGGGAGCTCTAATAAGTTAGGTAGACACACCTTAGTCATGTGCCACAGAGCATTGAAAAAATATTTTTAAATGTGTTATTACAAACAGTGTCTGTATCAAGTGCTGGAGAATATGTGGATAATAGGAATCAGCATTCTCTTCTGGCAGATATATGAACCAAAGCAGCCAATCCAGAGTACAGTCTGACATTGCTCAAAAAAATTTAGAATGCACATTCCCTATGACTTAGCAATTCACGTTTGAAAGAGGATATGAATGCAGCACTGTTTATGGTAATGGGAAGTTGGAACAGCTTCCTGTACTTCAGGTAAGTAGATAAGTTAAATACAATTTTATGGTATACTCTTCAGCAGTTCGGTAGGTGAGAATATGCATATTTACTTTTGTGAATAATTTTGAATATAAGTTAAGAAAATGAACGATTCTATGATATGATAATTTGTATAAAATAAATACACATGTACACATATCTATGGGTACTTATAAAAATTTTTCTAAAGGTAGCCTCGGTTGGAAAGGAGATGAGGAAAAGGTAAGTGGGGATACAAGCAACAGAGACACCTTAAATGTATAATGATGTTGAACCATGAAAAAGGAGACTAATCCAGTCAACTCCCTAGATATTTTCAATGGAGTTAAAAGAAAAAAGAACCAGTAATAGTGATAGTTAAATATACCATGTATGCCTTCAATTTTTGAAACTTAACTATTAGAACAAATCATTCCAATAGCACCAAGGAGTTTTCAGTATCTGAATTAGAAGAATTGATTGAACCTTCAAGTAATCTTTTTTTTTTTTCTTTCTTTCTTATTATTATTATACTTTAAGTTCTAGGGTACATGTGCATAACGTGCAGGTTTGTTACATATGTATACTTGTGCCATGTTGGTGTGTTGCACCCATCAACTCGTCAGCACCCATCAACTCGTCCTTTACATCAGGTATAACTCCCAATGCCATCCCTCCCCGCTCCCCGCTCCCCATGATAGGCCCCGGTGTGTGATGTTCCCCTTCCCGAGTCCAAGTGATCTCATTGTTCAGTTCCCACCTATGAGTGAGAACATGCGGTGTTTGGTTTTCTGTTCTTGTGATGGTTTGCTAAGAATGATGGTTTCCAGCTGCATCCATGTCCCTACAAAGGACACAAACTCATCCTTTTTTATGGCTGCATAGTATTCCATGGTGTATATGTGCCACATTTTCTTAATCCAGCAGACACATGACAAAATGCTCATCATCACTGGCCATCAAGTAATCTTATTAACTAAGAAACCTAGCTGTTAGATTTTAGCGATTTCCTTAGCAAAGTTTATTAGACATTTAATCTATTTATTATATTTCTTTATAACCCACATCCATAATTGCTATGTTTAAAAAAATTCCAAAAAGTAAAATATAAAGATTAGTAACCCTAGGATTTAAGCACATCGAATATTCTCATAACATGTAACAAATATCCTATACGATCAGATCCACTATAAAACAACTAAAATCTTTATTCCTATTTTCTAAAAATCTCCCTTGTTTTCTAAGCAAAGAAGTATTTTGCTAGAAAGGAAATAATGTCCTAGTCTGGAATATTTTTATTTCAGTGCCAAACCTAACAATGTTAAGATATGAAGGCAACTTGACTGTTTACATCAGTTCTGTTAGCAAATTACTCAAACTAATCATTTCTGTATTAGTACTGCTTTGCATTTCACTAAGACCAAAGAAGAACTGGTGTATATGGAATTCTGAAAGCCAGGCCTTGTGGTAGGTACAGGAGCAACAAAAACAACAAAATAAAACCCCTACCTTCCTTTGTAGGGACATGGATGCAGCTGGAAACCATCATTCTTAGCAAACTATCAC
>NW_012108097.1:518005-529445 GCF_000951045.1 Mandrillus leucophaeus
CCCTATGGCTTAATGAAGAAGACCAATTAGAGAGCAGTTAGTTTCAACAGAGTGTTCCTGTACCATAAGGAGGCAAAATGCAGGATTCTATCTAAAAGCTCAAGGTCTTGGATTACCTTAGCTTTCTCTGAGAGAAAGAGACACTATGCTAAAACCTGAGGAATCAGCTTCGTTTTCTCAGGTGATGAAAGGAACAAAGGTATTCCTAAAAAAGGGAAAATAAAATAATCGGTAAAGGTACACAGACAAGTATGTACACATACTAAATACTTTAGTAAGGCAGGAATGTAGTATTCAGGCTTGTAAGTTGCATGAAATGAAGGAAAAGAGGTAAGCGGAACCCTTTTAAAGGGTTTTAAATCACTAAGTAATGAGGGCTTTACACTAGAGACAATGAAAATCACTTAAGTATGACCCTGGCATGATTAAATTGCGCATCAAAAAGATAAATTTTCTCCATGAAAACTTAACAGGAAGGGAGATTTGTTAGGAGATATGAAAATCTGTTAAACAGGCATGCATATCCTATGTAAAAACAAATGAACATGAAAAGAAAAAACTATGGAGAAAGAAAAAAAATTGGGTTTTGCTAAGAGTTAAAGGGGAAGGAGGCATGAAAAGGTGGGGCACAGAGGATTTTTAGGGCAGTAATACTATTTCATACGATGTATGATATCATAGTGATGAATACACATCAGTATACACTTGTTGAAACCCATCAAATGTACAACACCGAGTGAACACTAATATAAACTATGGCCTTTGGGTGATAGTGATATATCAATACAGGATCATCAGTTGTAACAAATGTGCCACTCTGCGGGCACCTGTAGTCCCAGCCACTCGGGAGGTTGAGGCAGGAGAATGGCGTGAACTCGGGAGGCGGAGCTTGCAATGAGCCGAGATCGGGCCACTGCACTCCGCCCTGGGTGACAGAGTGAGAATCCGTTTCAAAAAAAAAAAAAATGTTGGCAATGGGGGAGGTCATGCAGAAGGAGGCCTGGGAGTATATAGGAACTCTGTACTTTCTACTCAATTTTGTTGCGAATCTAAACTGCTCTGAAAATAAAGTTAAATAATTTAAAAAATAAAACATGGATGCAGTAGAGATGCAATAAAAAGAGGACATATTTGAGAGTCAGTAAGAATGAAGAATGAACAGAAACTGTTGAAAGGTTAGATACAGGAGAACACAGGGAAAGAGGAAGTGAAAGTACCACCCTGGTTTCTAACTTAAGGGTATGAAGTAAAGTATGATAACATTTAATAATACATGGAATAGAGGAGAACCAAGCGAGGGTGGGAGGTGTGTGAGCAATGATCATTTCTGACCCTACTGAATCTGGGAAACTCATTTGACACCGCAGTAGAGATGGCTGGAAAGAGTTAGCAATCAGAGGCAGAGACCACTAACCTGACGCCATGGCCCAGGAAAGCAAGCTCCAACAAGTAGGCACTTTCACAGTGTCTGGACTTAGCATTACACAGGCTAGTCACGTAACACAGCTTTATGCTATGACAGTGATATTGGCAGTAGATATTATCTCTTGCTTCCACCTACTTTAGGTCATCTGAATGTCACAAAAGTTCATCAATAGGGTCTCTGTCTTTTTCTGCCACCACTTTCCAGCCATCTCTGCTGCAATGTCACGTGTGCTCCCCAGATTCAGTAGATGGCCACCTCTAACAAGACAGGCTTATTAGTAGAACCCTTATAACAAAACAGTAAGAGTAAGCCAAGGTGGAGGAAAAGATTTATAGGGAAAATAACTGATAAAAATTACCTTGCTTTTTATCAGAAAGAAATTGAATTAAAATAAAATGAAAAAATTCGGATCCATTTCTATGGCAACAAAAGGATGGTTACTGAAAACTACTATGCTATGTGTGTTAGTTCTGTTTGGTTTCTGTGTGTGTGTCTGTGTGTGTGTATGTGTGTGTGTGTGTCTTCTTAACTGAGCACTGGGGATCTATTTACTGTTGAGAGCCTAATTCCATAAACATCGTTTTCTTAATACAAAATTAGGCTATTTTTTTTTTATCAAGAAAATAGTGCATTTGGGTAAATGTGACTTCAGAAAAGGTCATTTAGGAAAAGAATTGGCATGTGCAGAGCTCTTACCACTGAGGAGAATGAATTAGAATTCAATGACCCACTTTCAAACTTGCTCTCATGGCTAGGAATCCAATATCGTTCTGAAGTCTTGTGAAAAACTTGAGAAGATGACGTTTGAAAACATGAGCCTAGGAAGGACCTAAGAAATAAAATCCCCTTCTGTAGAAGGCATGAGAGTTTTACATTTTGGCTGCCATAGTCAAAATGATGATGATAATGAATAATAACTGAAGTCCTGCATGTGGTGAGGTCGGCAAACTGCAGTGGTGGGGCCAAGTCAAGAGTGGAGAAGCTTCTGCGAGGACACACTCTTTATGAAGGACCAAATCTTCACTTCCCCTATGCAGGAAAGGAGAAAACCTAAGTTCACTAAAACTACAAATATTCTTCCTTATATGTGGATAATTCTGAAATTACCTGACTGTATTAGTCAGGGTTTGCCTAGGAAACAGAACCAATAGAATGTGTATAGCTAGATACATGCCTCTATCTATCTGTCTCTCTCTCTCTCTCTCTGGAAATTTTAAGGAGTTGGTATAGATTATAATGGAAGCTGGCAATTCCAGATTCTGCAGGACCGGTGGCAGACTGGAGACCCAGGGAAGAGCTGATTTTGTTGCAGTTCAAGTATGAAGTTAATGTTCCAACAGAATCCTCTTTTCCTGGGAGTCTACTCTTTTTTTCTCTTAAGGTCTTCAACTGATTGGATGAGGCCTACCCACATTATGGAGTGCAATTTGCTTGACTCAAAGTCTACTGATTTCAATATTAATCTCATCTAACAACCCCTTCACAGAAACATCTAGAATAATGTTCGACCAAATATCTGGGTGCCATGGCCTAGCCAAGGTGCACATAAAATTAAACACCACACTGATATTTTTCCAAAGTTTGTGAGTTTATGTCTCAATGTAATAAACTGGCCTTTGATATTGGGCACAAGAAGCGAATGGCCAAGGAAAAGCAAATGTGCTTTGCCACACTTTGTTCTAGACTCCTAGTGATACGTGGAACAAGTCTAATGGATAATAATGCCAAATGGGTCCAGCAGAAGAGGGAGAGGGAGGGAAAGATAATGCAGGCTGCCCACATGCCAGAGATTAGGAAAACAAGTTTTCTAATTTCCCTACGAGTTACGAAGCATCAGGAGTCTGTCGTCTTCTAGCTAATACTGAAAAAAAGGCCTTTTGCCTCTAAAAGTACTCGAAATATATCTAAGATTCCAACTCTCTCCCTGTCTTTAGGATAGTAATAAAGACTAAATAAGTAGTGTCTATGGTATATATCAATGAAATATCAAAAATCTTTGCATGCCCATGTAACCCAGATTTGTGACTTCTAAGAAAATGTATCTCTTTGCTAATCTTATTCATATCTGGTCTTCAAGAATATAACCTTGGAAGTTGACCTTTGGATTTATAAACATAGTATTCTGTTATGTCTAGAAACGCTATCCCTACAGTTAGTTCCAAAGCCATCCAAATGTGGCTTATGTGAAACCAATCTCAGGGAGTGTAGTTTTAAGACGATGTACTCAGAGAAAATATGACTTACTATATTTTGAAAGGGCTCAAATATTTTATAGTCCAAGGATCATTTCTCAGTCAGATGTTACATCAATCGTAAGGTATATCTGAGTAATTATCTTACCATCTTCAAATCTACTTTTTGTGAAACTATCTCTTTTCCTCCAGCCAACCACCTTCAGCCTATATGAAATCATAGGCTACGAGTCCTGAGCTAGCAGCTATCCCCAAAAGTTAGCAATTTGGACCATGATTATCTTAGCACATGGTAAGGTCTCTTTTCTTATATTTTCCAGGGCCTGGCAGATGGGCTTGACCATGAAAACCCCTTACCAGAGAACATGAGTCCATGGCTCTAAAAACAACTACATCCCAAGTATAGACACAAAGAGCCCAGCATGAAGTCAGGTGCACAGTCGCAGCACTGGAATACAGCGGACTCACAGCCTCTTGTTTCTAATAATTTCCCAGACCACCCGTGTGGTAAGCTTTTAGGTGGAACTGGTTGTGATAATCCGGGGTGAAGTTTAGAGTTTGAGTAAGAAATGAAGTAGTGAATGAGCAATGGCAGCAGCAGCAGGTTCTGTGCTTCCCTCAGCTGATTTCCATTCATGGGACCTGGTGGGTTAGGTAGACCCATTCAGGGGCTGATTTCCATCATTCATGCCCTGTCACGGGGGTTGACACCAGATACTTTGATATGGTGAAGCAGGACCTATTTAGGTAAATGAAATTCCCAAAGGTTTGTTAATGGACTCTAGAAGGGGAAGAGATCTTGTCCCCAAATCTTTCATTTGCATAGCCTGCTAGACTTACCTGTCATTAACAGTATTCCACCAATCCTGTTAATGTTGTAAATGTTTAGCTTTCTAAGGTGTATATAGGTAAGTTCTGACAACACTGCTGTTCTATGGTAAATATAACTGATTTAAAAGCAGGAGTCAGATAACGGAAATAGATCTGGAAGCACGGTTTGAGGCCCTGCAAGTACATAAAACAAACAATTAGGTATGTTACTTGGCCTGATTTTCTAGGGACCAAGTAGGATAAAGTAACCGTGGGGAGGGGGGAATGTACAGAATATTAAACTTCTTATCATAAAATATTGACTTACCAGCTACAGTTAGGTGAAGGTTTCTTAGACATGGAATTCTTAGAACAGCCATATCTGGTCTCTTAAACAGTTTTATTAATATCACCTATGAGCCATGTATCATTCAGCACATTTATTACGCCATATGGCTAAGAACAAGGTCTGGGAACATGGTGCAGTGTCAAACGCAGACACATCATTTACTGAAAGTTAATTCTACTGTGCTGAGAAAACATATTTAATGGGCGATATCTTTGTCCAAAAACAACGACTGAATGACAGGCGAGCTTGATTGGGAAGACATAAAGCAGTACACAAAAGAAAAATTGTAAGGACACAAGCAAGAGACCTACAGTGGATGTGGTGTGGCTGTGGAATGCTTGGGGGGAAAAAAAAGAACACATAATCAGTTATGAAGTAATTGCAGTAAGAGGAATGACTCATTTTGAGCAAGGACAGCCTTTGAAAGAAAAGGAGTCATAAACAGAGTTGGCAATGATTATTAACTTCCATTTGTATGCTGCACAACACATTCCAAAACACTTCCACATGTTTTATCTTAGTCGAATTGGAAAACAATCCTGAAAGTTAGAAAAGGCAGGTATTTGTTCTCCCTGTTTTGTATGCAAGGAAAAGAATACAGGGAGGTTAATTGAGCTCCACGAGGTCACATTGCTAGTTAGAGAACCAGCGAGGAAGAGAACCTAGGTTTCCAGAATCTCAGTGTAATATATTTTAACCACCCCTGGCTGCACACAGCAGTTTTGCTGAACAAAGAAATTCTTCACTTATGTACAGCTTAGAGAACCCTGGCGTTTTTAGCCAGTCTCTTCCTATTAATAACAGTGATGTCAGGTTCACCCCTCTCCAGCTATGCAATCATAGGACCCCAGAGGTCACTGGGTTCATCCACCATCACACAATGTTCACCAGCCCAAGATCAAGTGCCTTCTTGCAGCACTATCAAAATGTTTACTTCTATTCATCTTAAGGTCAAACATACACTTCAGAGATATGTATGATGCATAGAATTACTTAGTTTTACTTAGAAAAATGGAATCCTTGCTAAAGAACATATTCCAACTGCTTTACCTTGGGAGGGAGGAGACATGAGAAGAATATGAGGTAATTACAATATCTATTATGACCTCAGGCTATTGGCCTTAAAACACCACCTTAAAAATACAAAAGAATAGTTGATGTTTATTTTCTGACCTAACTTATAATTTGCTATATTCCAAATATCTAAATCAAATTCCATCACAATCAGAGCTAAAGTTCCACAGCAATCAGTGCCTGCAGTCAGGCTGGAGAAAAACAGTTGCAGTTGGGTGTCCAGTCACAACCTGTCAATACCTGCTGTTGAACAGGAGTGGGCTCCACTTTTAATTGTCAAACAATTGATTTTTCCAGGCAATGTGGATGAAGTGGACAAGAAAAGCTCCTGTGTTTTCATCCAGGACCCTCCTGCTTGGAACAACTGAACCCCAAATCAAAATAATTTCACTCCACATCCTAATTATATCAGTTCTCAACACCTCTAGCACCAAAAATATCCCCTTTCTTCCAGTTCAGTATGTCAAGCACAAGAAAATATAATCACAAGTGGGAGCAAAAAGAAACATGATGTGAATTGAGAGAGCTGTTTTGCATGAGGCAAAACTGCAATGTAGTTTGCATTTGAATCTATTTCAGCGTTTGAAGATATGCAATTCTTATCCTACAAGGGTATTATCATTGATTGTGTGATTTGTATAAATAAATGAGGCTTAAAAGACAACTATATGACTTAAAGTTCTTTCACTAGTAAGAATATGTGTAATTTGTTCTCCAGTTGGAGACTTAGAATACTGCTGGAAAAAACTCAATTTGTGTAATGTTCTGCCTCTTTTCTCATTGGCTGCCTAATGTTTTTGATCTATTCAATTCAGACAATTTCTGATTGATGGGCACCATCAGAATCTAGCTGCCAATGCAGCTTCCCTGCAATCAATAGCAGTGGGACAATTCTTCATGTTATACATAAGAATATTCACATAGTTCCTTTGCCATACTTTAGCAAGGCACATTTTCTTTTTCTTTATTAAGCAAAATCAATTCCATACACTTGTGTTTCAAAGTAAATGGCAAGACACTAATATAAGTACTGTAGAGAAAAAAGCAATACAAGATATGGCCTCTGATTTTTTTTTTTTTTAAAAGTAAGATTGACAATTTTTGAGCCTTTACCATCTGGGCTATGCCAAGTCTTTTAAATGTAAAGATGGATGTCCAACTCATTCTTGTAAAGAAGAGGACTAGGACTTACAGAGTTTGAATCACTTGCTAAAAGTTACTCAGAGAATGCATAGCACGTCTCTGCTTCCAAAAATTTTCCAGTGTTTTGTGCAACACATTTCAGAGTTTCCCAAAACAGATCCTATTGTCTTATGGAGAAATCAGACACAGAAGTGATGTGTCACACAATTACAATGCAGATGAGATATAGAAGGCCATTTCTTAGTAGTCATAAAGATACTAGTTACTGTAGTAACAATGCTCTACGAGCATAGTGCACCTGGAAATTATTTCAGGTGAAGATGTTTAAGAAGGCCTTTGGGGTAGTTAAGAGAATTAAACTACTTCTTAAAGAATGAGAGAATTTGAATGAGATGAGAATAATGAGCTCAGTATTGTGCCATAGGGGAACAGTATGAGCAAAAAACTCAATGGATGTTTAAAGCAATGTACCCAAGTATTTCAATAGGATGCAGGACTTGATTTAAATGCCCTCTTCAGTCTCAAAAAATTAACAAGCTAAAATATGGTGGACACTGTATAGCTACAGTATAAGTCAGGCTCAATGGCTTGCCTATTCAAAAATCTCTGCCTTAATGGCTACATGATTACTTGAAATTCTCATGAGTATCAGCTTTCTTTCAAGTTAATGTTTTAGCTTTATCTGGTCACTCTGGTATCTCTTGATGAAAGTCAACATTTTCCTGAAGTTCTTCATACATTAACCCCTATGATGTCACCAACATGTTTGTTTCTAGATTGTCATGGATGTAAGACCCCAAATAGTTATTTTAATTCTGAGGCTTGTGAAAGGATCAACAAGCATGAGATATTGCCTATGAGTCAGGGGTAGGTGGGCAGTGAAGTGAGAAAAGATGGATAAGTCTCCTAAAATGGTATATACTAAAACACAAGGTGGTTTTAGTGACAGCTGACTGAACAGAAATATTTCACATACACTATAACATGAAGGTCAACCAGTATGGTTATTATTGATTCCTTGGAGGTCTCCAGATGCATCTTAGTAGTTCCTACATTTGGAGAAAGATTATTACTTGGGAACAAATCTTTTCTTCACAATAGTAAAGATTAAACAGTATCTTCACATTGTGTGATAGAAAATTGCTGAAATTATTTACTAAATGCCAATATTTTCCATTGTGTGATATCTCAGACCATCATAAAGTACCCATGTAGTTGTGTTTAATGGGAATCTTAACTATAGACATAATGGATAAATTGTTATGAGAAAGAATGAGATGAGATGCAGAAACAGCTAATAATATATTGTCAAAGTCATTGTTACCTTAATAAAAACACTCCAGCACTCTGTTGCTTTTGCCCCCTAAACCTCTTTTTGTGCATTTGGTATGAGATATACATGTATATAATATGATAAATAACACTTTTCTCTTTGGCAGCAACACATCTTTGCCTTTCACAATCACTTAAGTTTTTTATACAAAAGAGTTAGCAAATAGTAGTTACTTCTGGAATCTATACTGTCCTCAAGTAATGTGTCTGAGATTCTTGTAATATTTGAAATGATTAAGAATTATTAAGTACCTATCAGCATATAGCAGATGCTTGATAGCTATTTGTTGAATAAATAAAATACATGGATGATTAAAGAAAGACTAAGGGCATACATTTACATAATCCATAGTATATGCTACTTTACATGGTTTACAAATTTTACATATTATTTAATATTTATAACAATCTTATTATTAAAGGTAAATTATTATTCCCCTATTACAGATTTTAAAAATTGAGTACTTCATTGTTAGTAAATTCCCAACCAAATATTTAAACCCAGGCACCCCGACACAAGTCATTTCTATTAACTGTTCTGCTGTGAATGAATTAAGTTCGGTAAATGAATAATCAGAACTACCTAGTTTCTTAAGATGTCTGTCACTCGTTTTTTAATAAAATCTTTAGCTATAATCAATTTCATTGTTATATGTCACATAGTGATTCCTTAATAGAATTTTGATAAAATGCACATTTATAATAATTGTTGAAATTTCTAATTGAGTCCTGATATGGTTTGGCTGTTTCCCCAGCCCAATCTCATCCTGAGTTATAATAATCCCCACAGTTCAAGGGCAGGACCAGGTGGAGATAACTGAATCATTAGTGTGGATCCCCACCGCAATCTCATCCTGAGTTATAATAATCCCCACATTTCAAGGGCAGGACCAGGTGGAGATAATTGAATCATTAGTGTGGATCCCCACATACTGTTCTTGTGATAGTGAGTGAGTTCTCAAGAAATCTCATGGTTTTATAAGGGGCTTTCCCCTTCCTTTCGCTCTGCACTTCTCCTTCCTGTTGCCTTATAAAGAAGGATGTGATTGCATCCTACAAACGATTGTAAGTTTCCTGAGGCCTCCCCAGCTCTGCAAAACTGTGAGTCAATTAAAACTCTTTCCTTTATAAATTACCCGATCTTGAGTATTTCTTCATAGCAGTGTGAGAATGGACTAATACAAGTCGTATATCAGTTTATGAAAACAACACAGTGTATGTGATTTCCTCAATTTTAGGGATCTTTTGATATACTACCTAGACAATGCAGATTAAAGTCAGCTTGCTGATGTCAATACTAGTAGCACCACAGGGAAGATTAAAACCAACAATTGGGAGATTACATCATTACAGATGCAATTTCCTCAACATCTTTAAGTGTACCTAACCAAAGATTGATAGCAAATTTAATGAGCAAGCTGTTCTTATGCTGAATGCACATGATGCTATTATATAAAATGGAAACAACTGGAAATGTGTCAGAAATGCACTTTACAACATTAGTTGAAAACGCCATTGATTGATCAGTATCATACTGTGCTTGACCCCAGCAACTACTTCTGCAGTGTTCAGGACAAATTACATGTAAAAGAAAGTTTCAGGTAAAAATCCGTGTTTAAGGGGAAAAAAACCACATTTTTTCATAAAGAAAATGTCAGTGTCTTTTTGAAGCAATATGCCAATGAAATGTCTCCTGTCACACAAAGGAGAGCAATACTTTTTGGCAAATTATGTTGTCTTATCTTTTGCCAGGCACTCATTTGGTAAACTGCTGCATATATTGTTTTACTCTCATACCTATAAATTATATCTGGTTTCTTCTAAATTGCAACTTATTTAATGGACAATTATTGAGAAATTATTTCTGCATGACTTGACTGGTGAAATGTAAGGGAGAAATGGAGGTCATTTAATGTTTTAGGGAATGTAGTCCCAGCCTGGAAGGAGAACGCAGCATAATGAATAGAAGTTTACTCTTAGTGTGTTCCACATATTCCCCTTTAGCTTTCCCTTTTCACATTGACTAGGTTAATTGATGAGACTCATTGATTAAACAATGGTAGAAAGGGCCATCACAGCAGCCAGAGCAGAAATCATAAAAATTTGGTTGCAACAAGGCCTAGCAAACTCACAGGTTCTTGTTTTTGACTTTCTTAATTCTCTTCACCACCTTTTGGGAATGAGTGAGGAGAGAGGCACTAGTTGACCCAAAAGAGTGTGAATACTACCAGGGCAAAGTATGGCAACATTTTTCTAAAGCATGAAGAAGATCAACCAACTAATTTGGAAAGGGAATTTTAGGAGTTTATCTTGTTATGGTCAGAAAGGAAAATGACCTTGTTACTACTCTGAAGATTGGTCATTTCAATGACAAAACACAGAAAAAGGAGAATCTGAAGAAGTATTATTAAATGTTTCATATTACAGGGAAAGCAGATAATTCAAAATTATAAACTCCTATTATTTTTAAATACAGAGGACAAATAATACCCCAGAATTTATACTCAAAATCAGTAGTTCCCATTCCCTTCACAACATTTTCGAGTTTTCATTTAATCATATCATTTACTAGTTATCTGATAGTAATGGCTATAATTTTAAAAATATTATATAGAACTCTTTCACAATATATAAGCTTTTCTATTATCTTTGCCTCTTGCAATGAAAGATGGGGGCACAATAAATTTAACTTACTTGCCACTTCTTCTATCGTTCCTCACACCCACTATATCAAAATTTTAAATTATTTTTAGTGTTTCAACTGATCTTTTGTAACTGTAAGTGATACATGTTTGATTATATTTCTTATTGAATCTCCTTTAGGCATTCTCTTTTACTTTCCTTACTAGGTATGAATGTGAGCATCCCTACATATTCTCCAGGTCACTTTTCCACCACCCACTCCATTTTTCTTCAATAGTTACAGCTCCCTATACCCTTGTCTTATCAGGGTTAGTAATTTGTCCTTTAAAAATAATTAGGCACTTAGTCTTTTGTCCACAGATGATTTCTGAAGGTTAAAAAACACTAAACATTTACATAAATCTGTGTATATAAATATTTTTCATTGCAAAACCCACAGCAGAGCTAAGCAGCATTTCCTTCTTCAATTTA
>NW_012108097.1:530530-538330 GCF_000951045.1 Mandrillus leucophaeus
TAATTTAATAATATTAAATAATTCCTATAACATTGAAAATTCAGAAAGTAAACTTAATGTGAGGCTTTTAAAATTTCTTCTGCATGCCAATTTGTGAATATCTTTGATTTAAATTCTTATATCATTTATTAGGTCTGGCAAATTTTCTTTTATTCCTTTAGTGTCTTCTTTGTGTTTTTTTCTTTCTCTTTTAATTTTTTCCCTAATTAATTGAAGTATAACAACACGGATAAGTATATAAATCAATAACTAGAGCATTCATGAATGGTCTCAAAGTGAACAAGTCTCTGATATCTTGACTAACCAAGTCAAAATTATAAAGATTACCAAAAAAAAAGGAAATGTCTTTCTGTTGATTCTCAATTCCTATTCTTTTTCATCCTACACAATATGACCATTAACCCAATTTCTAAAACTATAGACTAGTTTTTTCTGTTTTGCTTTTTAACTTTTGTAAAAGGAGTCATGCAGTATTTGTACTTACATGTCTGACTTCTTACACCCAGCATTGGTTTTATGAGATTATTATTGAGTGTAGTCATAGTTCTTTTATTGATTGTTTCATTTTAGTTGTACTGATAGGTATTAGAATATCTCATTGTCATATTAATTGGCATTTTACTATTATTAATGCTTGATAGCTTTTCATGCTTAATGAATATTTGGATGTCCGCTTTTGGTAAGTCCTTGCTCTGCCTTTTCTATTCCGATATGTAGGATTTTCTTATATATTCTGGATATGCGCCATTTGTAAATTATATAAATTAAAAATATTTTCTTCTCTGTAGCTTATTTTTATTCTTTTAATGCTTATAGTTCATAAACAGAATTCTTAATTTTAATATTACCCAACTTATTTTTATCTTCCTTTATATCAGGGCTTTGGTGTCCCATTTACCTACCCCCAGTTCATGAAGATATTTTAAAACATAATTCTAAAAGTTTTAACATTATGCCTTTCATATTTTGGATCTACAATCAACATGAAATTGGTATTTGTGTATGATGTAAGAGAAAGGTCAACTTTTATTTCTTTTCATAAGTGGATCCAATTAATCCATTGAAAAGAATATCTTTCTCCCAATACTATTTAATATAATTCTTACTATAAGTCAAGTGTTCACGTATGTATGGATCTATTTTGTTCTAGTAATCTCTTTAGTATCCTTTGTGCCAATTTTATTTTGTATTAATTCAAGACTTTTAAATCAAGCACTGTAATACCTTAGAAAAAGAATGCAGAGAGGTGAACCTTACAACTGCCTCAGCTTATTACTTAAAGGCAATTGCTCTATTGAGAGGTGCGGGGAGACAGTACCCTGCCAGAGTCATGCGATGTAGCGTAGTTGAGGGAGGGCAAGATAGCCAGAGTCTGTAGAGCAGAATACTAGAGAGAAAGTGGTGGCAGAGAGAGAGAATCTAGAGAGTTGTAGAGGGAACCCCTGGAAGTCTTGGTTAAATACTTATCTGTGTGTGCATAAGAAGAAATTACCTGGGACTGGAGAAAGAATGATGCAAACGATTTGTGTCCTATGAGCCAGAGCAGAAAGATCTTACAAACACAGAATATTGGATAGAATCCTAAAAAGGGATATCATCTCAGTAGAGCTAAATTATCCATATACTAAAGAATTCCATAACACCCACATAACTGAGAATTAAGTTAGAATGCAAAACGACCAATCCAATTTCAAGTAACTTAACTGAGCAAAGTCCAACACCAAGCAATATAAAATTCAGAGTATACAATAGCCTATCAAAATTTACCAGGCATGCAAAGAATCAGAAAAATATGGCCCATAACTACAGAGAAAAAAATAAATCAATGTAAACAAAGCCAGACATGACACAGATGATGGAATTAGTAGCTGTTGTAAAAATACACCATATGTTCAAGAAGATAGAGGAAATCATTAACAAAGTTAGAAAGAAAAAGATACAAATTTATTTTTAGTAGCTTATTGGTGATACATAAAAACAAAATTAAATTTTATGTATTGATGTTGAATGAAGATATGCAGGTCAGATAATCCTTCAAGAAAGGCCTTGCTTCTCAACTGCAAAAATTAATTGACTGATATTTTCTATTTTTAGTTCTCTCTGGATATGCCTCAGTATTTGATCTGAGGTCATACTTTTCAGAATGACTCCTGGATAATGACTAAGCAAGAAGATAGTAATGGAAGTCATTCTTCTTCATATGCCCCTAAACAATAGCTAATGCAATATTTTCCTTATAGGGGAGTGTTCCTTTTGTGGAGAAGATAGAGGAAAATGGCCCATCTTGGTTCAATTGCAAATTGAAACAAATATGATTTAGCTCCACATATCAGAGTAAACTGGAATAAAATGTAGCTGTCATACAGGCCCACTCAGGTGCAACCTTGAAAAACAGCACAAATGGAAAATCTCCCCAGTGTGCAGAACTTTTGAGAATAACTTTTTAACCTGATCTCTCATTTTGTGTGGAAATAGAAGCTACCTAAGGTGAGAATTTACACAAACTAAGAGGGAGAAACCAAAGACTTTGTCAGGGACCTGGAACATTAGAAGATTGGAGATGTAGGCATGGGTAGAAGAGTCTGGATGGACCTATGGGAGGTAGAACTAATGTGAAGATCACTGTATTTCATGCTAATGCCTACCAGATGGCATTTACTCTGAAAGAGGCACTGAATAACCAGTAGACGCATTGACTTGGCCCGCTGTTATCAGACAGTCTCTGTCGCTGTGAGGCCCAGTTGTGAATGGAGGCATCAAAGTGGCTCCCACTCATCAAGTTTGACCTGTCTACTGCTTCTACTAAATATTCAACCTGCCAGGAAGAGGGACAGGCACTGAACCCTTATTACAGCATCATCCTTTGAACAGGTCAATGGGCCACATGGTGGTAAATCAACACAGTGGACTTCTTTAACCCAGAATTTTTATTAGAAACATTTCTATCATTTTTACATTTTGCTTTTCTTACCTACAAACCCTCAACAAGTGTCACTATTAAAGGGCTTATAGATTGATTCATAGCCAATGCATCACATATAATATCGAATTATGCCAAAGAACCCACTTAACAAGAACAGAAGCATAGTAATTGCCCCATGACCAAGGCATTCACTGGTCCTATCCTAAGTCACACCCATCAGAAGCTGCTGGCCTGTGGGAATGATGGAGCCATTGACGGCATAGCTGGGGTGCCACCTTGGAGAGAATTCCCTTTGAAGAGATTAGCCTTCCTCCAGGAAACAGGACACTTCCCATATCTGCAATTATTATATGGAGTCGTACCCGGTAGACAGACTACATAGGTCTAGGAACTCAGGAGTCAAAGTAGGGAATTCTTCATCTACCATCACTCCTAGTAACCTTCTCAGAGAATATGTTTCTTTTTCCCACAACTCTGTACTCTGAAGTGTTAGAGATCCTGATCTCTCAAAGGGGAAGCACCTCCACTGGGACACTCAGCAATTCCCTTAAACTTTATCCTGCACCTGGCTACTCTCAGCTGTCTTGTCTATGACTAGGGTCCTTCCCAAGCAGCCTACACCAATGACTGGTTGATGTTTATAAAAACCCACCCTCTAGCCCTAAAACAAGACAAATCTGGAGGTCCATGACAGCTTTACACCTTTGTCTGGGGCCAGCTGAAGCCTTTGCCGAGTTTGTATTGCAATTCGAGTTTCTCTGTGTGCCCAAACTTGCTTTCTTTTCTTCCCCTCTCAAGTGTTAATGCTAAGCACATTATCTAATAAACTTCCAGCATGCCTAATCTTGGTCTGTCTACTTCCTGGAAAATTCAGACCATAACTGCTCATCACTACAGTCAATTTCATCCCTCACCTGGTGCAGTGGCTGACGTGTAATCCCAGCACTTTGGGAGGCTGAGGCAGGAGGATTGCTTGAGTCTAGGAGTTTGAAACCAGTCTGGGCAACAAAGTGAGGGCCCATCTCTACAAAAAAGATTGAAGTGAAATAAAAAATTAACTGGGTGTGGTGGCACACTCCTGTATCACAGTTACTTGGGAGGCTGAGGCAGGAAGGTCACTTAAGCCTAAATGGTAGAGGCTACAGTGAGCCATGATAATACCACTGCACTCCAGCCTGGGAGACAAAGAAAACAAACTAACTAAGGAAACACTTCATCTTTCAAATACTTCCAGACACTTTCTGTTCCAGAAATTTTTCAAGGTCTCTTGTCACTGGAAATTGCCTTCTTTTTTATTTCATCATGTGTTTATCTCCTTTTATGCTCTTTTATAATTTTATTTTAATAATTTTGGAGGAAGAGGGACATGCATAATTCTTGACCCAGATCTTCCAGTTTCTAATATTAAGTTTAGTCCATATATGATACTTTTATAGTACAAATGCTCAATAACAATTTTATGTGAATTTAAATTTGTGATCGAAATTGTAGCCAAATAATACTGTCAAATCTTTATAAGGATGTACTTCTGCAATATGAAATTGCCAATGGCTTTAATAAATGACAAGACTTTTGATGATACAGGATATCAATAACAGAAATGCTATTGTTTATAGTTGTGTTTGAAGTAACACAATTACATTATCATAAATGGACAATATAAGCAATGTATAACAAAAAGCTTTATGGCACATTATGTTTGATTTTTTCTGACAAAATATTTTTGAAACTAAAAATACTAAATTTGTTAATCTCCTCAATGTACTATACTGATACAAGGAAATAATATTTATACTTAATTTTGATAATTTTACAATTTTATAAGTATTCTAGATACAGAATAGAAACTAAAATTCCCATATTTCTCTATACATATATATCTTGAAATACATTTCTACAAATCTGAAAATAAAATTAAATTTGATTTACATATAGACAGGTCAGTAGCTCAGAAACTCTCTCCAGAATAGTAAATTATCCTGAAATAATTCCTTTGGCATATTTCTGTTTCTTAGGCAATGAGATCAGCTTCATTATACCATATCTTCTATGCTTTCAATGACACAGAAGTCTTAAATTTTTCAATAAAGCTTCCCTGTAGTTTCAAAATACAAGAGATAATGATGATGCTGAAACAATCAGCAATGTATGTGAGATGGGAATTTTTCAATGCTCTCAAAAATGTTGTTTTGTAAAAAACACTGGATCTACACATGATCATTTAAAAAACTATAATGATACATGCAAAGTGAAACATTTTTAAAATAGAAGAAAAATACACATTTACAAGAACCAAGCCTTTGAAAATGTATGCTTGGGAACCAAATGGTAATTGTTTTCTTTTGCAAGTAAAACATTTAAGGCAGGATCAGTAGTGAAGCTTTCTTCTGTACATAATTTTGTTTCCTGACCTCACAGGGTTCATTTGTACAGATGTGTTAATCTAATCTGTCTTTCTACACTGTGAATATTTCACAAGAGTTATGCCTCTGTCTTGCTTATAGCAAAGGTTTCTTTT
The DNA here is from genome assembly GCF_000951045.1 of Mandrillus leucophaeus. Classification (NCBI taxonomy): domain Eukaryota; kingdom Metazoa; phylum Chordata; class Mammalia; order Primates; family Cercopithecidae; genus Mandrillus; species Mandrillus leucophaeus. The sequence continues at coordinate 535,972 of NW_012108097.1, forward strand.
AAAATTTCTGTTACTCACACAATTTCTGAATTAGTAAATTCTCCCTGTCCAAGGTAGAAGCTACACAATGACTCCAAGTACTCTCCACTTCTTAATGTAATCCAGAGTTAGAACTGTTGCATAGTACGTGTTCAATAAATTCATATGTCTTATATAAGTCAAGATCTGTTTAACTTTCTCTTGACCTGTAAAACAGTCAATGTAAAAGCAGTTTTTGTGACTGCATGTATTTGCTGCTCAAATAAAATATGTGTGGTGATACGGTTTGGCTCTGCAGCCCCATCCAAATCTCATCTTGAATTGTAGCTCCCATAATTCCCATGTGTTGTGGGATGGACCCAGTGGGAGTTAATTTGAATCATGAGGGCAGTATGCCCCGTACTTCCCCCAATTCATTACCATTCTTATGGTAGTAAATAAGTCTCACAAGATCTGACGGTTTTATTAGGGGTTTCCGCTTTTGCATCTTCCTCATTTTCTCTTGCCGCTGCCATGTGAGAAGCACTTTTCACCTCCCCGCCATGATTCTGAGGCCTCCCCAGCCATGTGGAACTGTAAGTCCAATTAAACCTCTCTTTCTTCCCAGTCTTCAGTTATGTCTTTATCAGCAGCATGAAAACAAACTAATACATTAAATTGGTAGCAGTAGAGTGGGGCATTGCTGAAAAGATATCTGAACATGTGAAAGTGACTTTGGAACTGGGTAACAGGCAGAGGTTGGAACAATTGGGAGGGCTCGGAAGAAGACAGGAAAATGCGCAAAAGTTTGGAACTTGTTAGAGACTTGTTGAGTGGCTTTGCCCAAAATGCTGATAGTGATATGGACAATAAGGTCCAGACTGAGGTGGCCTCAGATAGAAATGAGGAAATTGTTGGGAACTGGAGCAAAGGTGATTCTTGTTATGTTTCAGCAAATAAACTGGTGGCATTTTGCCCCTGCCCTAGAGATTTGTAGAACTTTGAACTTGAGAGAAATGATTTATGGTATCTGGAGGAAGAAATTTCTAAGCATCAAAGCATTCAAGGGATGACTTTTGGTGCTGTTAAAGGCATTCAGTTTTATGAGGGAAGCAGAGCATATAAGTTTGGAAAATTTGCAGCCTGACTCTGTGATAGAAAAGAAAATCCCAGGGCCAGGTGCAGTGGCTCAGGCCTGCAATCCCCGCACTTTGGGAGGCCGAGGCTGGCGGATCACAAGGTCAGGAGACCGAGACCATCCTGGCTAACACAGTGAAACCGTGTCTCTACTAAAAATACAAAAAAATTAGCGTGGCGTGGTGGCGGGCACCTGTAGTCCCAGCTATTTGGGAGGCTGAGGCAGGAGAATGGCGTTAACCTGGGAGGCGGAGCTTGCAGTGAGCCGAGATCGCGCCACTGCACTCCAGCCTGGGTGACAGAGTGAGACTCCGTCTCAAAAAAAAAAAAAAAAGAAAAGAAAAGAAAAACCCATTTTCTGAGGAGAAATTCAAGCCTGCTGCAGAAATTGGCATAAGTAATAAGAGCCAAATGTTAATAACCCAGACAATGGGGAAAATATCTCTAGAGCATTTCAGAGGTCTTCAGGGCAGCCCGTCCCATCACCAGCCGGAGACCTAGGAGAAAATGGTTTCATGGGCTGGGCCTAGGGTCCACCTACTGTGGGTAGCATAGGGACTTGGTGCCCTGGATCCTAGTCGCTCCAGCTGTGACTGAAAGGGGCCAATGTAGAGGTCAGGCTGTGGCTTCTGTAGGTTGTCTATTCACTCTGATGATAGTTTCTTTTCCTGTGCACGAGCTCTTTAGTTTGTCAATTTTGGTTTTTGTTGCCATTGCTTTTGGTGTTTTAGTCATGAAGTTTTTGCCCATGCCAATGTCCTGAATGGTATTGCCTAGGTTTTTGTCTAGGGTTTTTATAGTTTTCAATCTTATATTTAAATCTTTAATCCATCTTGAGTATACAAAAATCCAATTTTTTTATAAAGTGTAAGGAAGCGGTCCAGTTTCAGTTTTCTGCATACAGCTAGCCAGTTTTCCCAACACTATTTATTAAATAGAGAACCTTTCCCCATTGCTTGTTTTTGTCAGATTTGTCAAACATCAGATGGTTGTAGATGTGTGGCGTTATGTCTGAGGCTTCTTTTCTGATCCATTGGTCTAAATATCTGTTTTGCAAATTTACAAGAAAAAAACAAACAACCCCATCAAAAAGTGGACAAAGGATATGAACAAACATTTCTCAAAAGAAGACATGCATACAGCCAATAGACACATAAAAAAATGCTCGTCATCACTGGCCATCAGAGAAATGCAAATCAGAACCACAATGAGATACCATCTCATACCAGTTAGAATGGCAATCATTAAAAAGTCAGGAAACAAC
>NW_012108097.1:538805-540417 GCF_000951045.1 Mandrillus leucophaeus
ATGGGTGCAGCACACCAACATGGCACAAGTATACATATGTAACAAACCTGCACGTTGTGCACATGTACCCTAGAACTTAAAGTATAATAATAATAATAATAATAAAGATTTCTTATAAGGATAAAAAATAAATAAATAAATATCTGTTTTGGTACCAGTACCATGCTGTTTTGGTTACTGTAGTCTTGTACTGCAGTTTGAAATCAGGTAGCATGATTTATGCCTCCAGATTTGTTCTTTTTCTTAGGATTGTCTTGGCTATATAGGCTCTTTTTTTGGTTCCATATGAAATTTAAAGTAGTTTTCTCTAACTCTGTGAAGAAAGTCTATGGTCGCTTGATGGGAATAGCATTGAATCTATAAATTACTTTGGGTAGTATGGCCATTTTCACGATATTGATTCTTCCTATCTATGTGCATGGAGTGTTATTCCATTTGTTTGTGTCTTCTCTTATTTTTTTGAGCAGTGGCGTATAGTTCTTGAAGAGGTCCTTCACATCCCTTGTAAGTTGCATTGCTAGGTATTTTATTCTCTTTATAGCAATTGTGAATGGGAGTTCACTCATAATTTTGCTCTTTGATTGTCTATTGCTGATGTATAGGAATGCTTCTGATTTTTGCACATTGATTTTGTATCCTGACACTTTGCTAAAGTTTCTCATCAGCTTAACGAGATTTTGGGCTGAGACAATGGGCTTTTTAAATTATACAATCATGTTATCTGGAAACAGACAATTTGACCTCCTTTCTTCCTATGTGAATACACTTTATTTATTTCTCTTGCCTGATTGCCCAGGCCAGAACTTCTAATACTATGTTGAATAAGAGTGGTGAGAGATTGAGGCACTAATTAATAGCCTACCAACAAAAAAAGGCCCAGGAACAGCTGGATGCACAGCCAAATTCCACCAGAGGTACAAAAAGGAGCTGGTACCATTCCCTCTAAAACTATTTCAAACAATAGGAAAAGAGGGACTTCTCTCTAATTCATTGTATGAGGCCAGCATCATCCTGATACCAAAATCTAGTAGATTCACAACAAAAAAGGAAAATTTCAGGCCAATATCCCTGATGAACTTCGATGAGAAAATCCTCAATAAAATACTGACAAACTGAATCCAGCAGCACATCAAAAAACTTATCCACCACAATCAAGTAGGCTTCATCCTGGGATGCAAGGCTTGTTCAACATACACAAATCAATAAACATAATCCATCACATAAACAGAACCAAAGACAAAAACCACATGATTATCTCAATAGATCCAGAAAAGGTCTTTGATAAAATTCAACACCCCTTCATGATAAAAATTCTCAATAAACTAGGTATTGATGAAACATATCTCAAAATAAGAGCTATTTATGACAGACCCACAGGCAATATCATACTGAATGGGCAAAAGCTGGAAGCATTCTCTTTGAAAGTCAGCAAAAGACAAGGTTGCCCTCTCTAACCACTTCTTTTTTTTTTTTTTCAAAATAGCTGAATTCCACTATTTACTTGATCATGTATAGCTTGTGAAAACATAGAGAAATTTAGGATTTGCCGGGACCACAACCCTCATTATTCCCATAGGCTCAATCATGTATAAAGGCACAGCCTCTGAAGAGT
>NW_012108097.1:544607-545250 GCF_000951045.1 Mandrillus leucophaeus
GGGACTACAGGCGCCCGCCACCTCGCCCGGCTAGTTTTTTGTATTTTTTTAGTAGAGACGGGGTTTCACCGTGTTAGCCAGGCTAGTCTCGATCTTCTGACCTCGTGATCTGCCCGTCTCGGCCTCCCAAAGTGCTGGGATTACAGGCTTGAGCCACCGCGCCCGGCCTAAAATGATTTTTAATGTTTAAATTCGAGTTTTACAATTTGAAAAATTTGATTTTTAAAAATATGGAAACCCCTATGTTTTAAGGGATAGTATCTTTAGTAAGCCAGATACAGTGCAGTTGAGTTTAGTGTGTCTTAAAGCATTTCATTCTTGAGCCATGTTTCTGGCAAGTTGATCTCACCAAACAACTAATAAAAACTGTACTAGCCTACTTAGGCTGCCATAACAAACTATCACAAACTGAGTAACTTAAAAAACAGATATTTATGTTTTCACTTCTGGAAGCTAGAAGCCTGAGATCCAGGTGTTGGTGGGTTTTATTTCATCTAAAGCCTCTCCTTGTTTTGCAGATTGTGCCTTCTCACTGTTTCTTCACGTGGCCTTTTCTATGTGTATCCAGATATCTGCATCTTAAAACCTGTTCTTTACCCTCTTCACTGGAGCCCACATTGCTCTTGTCTCACTCCTCTGGTCT
>NW_012108097.1:545300-716380 GCF_000951045.1 Mandrillus leucophaeus
ACACCATGGAATACTATGCAGCCATAAAAAAGGATGAGTTTGTGTCCTTTGTAGGGACATGGATGCAGCTGGAAACCATCATTCTTAGCAAACTAACCACTTCTTTTCAACATTGTATTGGAAGTTCTGGCCAGGGCAATTAGGCAAGAGAAAGAAAGAAATAGTATTCAAATAGGAAGAGAGGAAGTCAAATTGTCTCTGTTTGCAGATGACATGATTGTATATCTAGAAAAGCCCATTGTCTCAGTCCAAAATCTCCTTAAGCTGATAAGCTACTTCAGCAAAGTTTCAGGATACAAAATCAATGTGTAAAAATCACAAGCATTCCTATACATCAATAATAGACAAACAGAGAGCCAAATCATGAGCAAACTCCTATTCACAATTGCTAGAAACACAATAAAATACCTAGGAACACAAGTTACAAGGGATGTGAAGGACCTCTTCAAGGAGAACTACAAACCACTGCTCAAGGAAGTAAGAGAGTACACAAACAAATGGAAAAACATTCCATGCTCATGGACAGGAAGATTCAATATTGTGAAAATGGCCATACTGCCCAAAGTAATGCATAGATTCAATGCTATTCCCATCAAGCTACCATTGACTTTCTTCAGAGTTGGAGAAAACTATTTTAAATTTCATATGGAACCAAAAAAGAGCCCGTATAGCTAAGACAATCCTAAGAAAAGAACAAAGTTGGAGGCTTCAACCACGCTACCTGATTTCAAACTACACTGCAAGGCTGTAGTAACCAAAACAGCATGGTACTGGTACCAAAACAGATATATAGACCAATGGAACAGAACAGAGGCCTCAGAAATAACACCACACATCTACAACCATCTGATGTTTGACAAACCTGACAAAAACAGGCAATGGGGAAAGGTTTCCCTATTTAATAAATGGTGTTGGGAAAACTGGCTAGCCATATGCAGAAAACTGAAACTGGACCCCTTCCTTACACCTTATACAAAAATTAACTCAAGATGAATTAAAGACTTAAACTTAAGACCTAAAACCATAAGAATCAGAGAAGAAAACCTAGGCAAAACCATTCAGGACATTGGCATGGGCCAAGACTTCATGACTAAAATACCAAAGCAATGGCAACAAAAGCCAAAATTGACAAATGGAATCTAATTTAACTGAAGAGCCTCTGTACCATGCTTTTTTGATTGCTATATATTTGTATAAGGTTTTGAGGTCACGTAGTATGATGCCTTCAGCTCTGGTATTTTTGATTATCATTGCTTTGGCTATGCAAGATCTTTGGTGCTCCATGTAAATTTTAGTATATATTTTTTTTCTGTGAAAAAAATGTCATTGAAATTTTGGGAGGAACTGCTCAGAATCTATAGATAGCATTGGTTAGTATGGGCATTTTAACAATGTAAGTTCTCCCAATCTGTGAACATAGTGTATCTTTTTATTTATTTGTGTCTTCTCCAATTTCTTTCATCAATGTTTTAGAGTTTTCAGTGTACTGATCTTTCACCTCCTTGATTAAATTTATTTCTAAGTGTTTTTTGGTGGCTATTATAAAATTTTTTTAAAATCTCAGATCAATAGAAGGAATAAGTTCATGAGATCTGTTGTGCAGCATGGTGACTATAGATAATAACAATGTGTTATATACTTGAAAACCACTAACAGAGTAAATTTTAAATGCTCTTATAACCAAAAATCATAAGGATGTAAGGTGATAGATATGTAAACTAGCTCAATTTAGCCATTTCACAATGTACACATATTTCAAAACATTATGGTGTACACCATAAATCAATATTTTATTTGTTAAATGATTAAAATGATTTTTTTTTTTTTTTTTGAGACGGAGTCTCGCTCTGTCGCCCAGGCTGGAGTGCAGTGGCCGGATCTCAGCTCACTGCAAGCTCCGCCTCCCAGGTCTACGCCATTCTCCTGCCTCAGCCTCCCCAGTAGCTGGGACTACAGGCGCCCGCCACCTCGCCCGGCTAGTTTTTTGTATTTTTTTAGTAGAGACGGGGTTTCACCGTGTTAGCCAGGCTAGTCTCGATCTTCTGACCTCGTGATCTGCCCGTCTCGGCCTCCCAAAGTGCTGGGATTACAGGCTTGAGCCACCGCGCCCGGCCTAAAATGATTTTTAATGTTTAAATTCGAGTTTTACAATTTGAAAAATTTGATTTTTAAAAATATGGAAACCCCTATGTTTTAAGGGATAGTATCTTTAGTAAGCCAGATACAGTGCAGTTGAGTTTAGTGTGTCTTAAAGCATTTCATTCTTGAGCCATGTTTCTGGCAAGTTGATCTCACCAAACAACTAATAAAAACTGTACTAGCCTACTTAGGCTGCCATAACAAACTATCACAAACTGAGTAACTTAAAAAACAGATATTTATGTTTTCACTTCTGGAAGCTAGAAGCCTGAGATCCAGGTGTTGGTGGGTTTTATTTCATCTAAAGCCTCTCCTTGTTTTGCAGATTGTGCCTTCTCACTGTTTCTTCACGTGGCCTTTTCTATGTGTATCCAGATATCTGCATCTTAAAACCTGTTCTTTACCCTCTTCACTGGAGCCCACATTGCTCTTGTCTCACTCCTCTGGTCTGTCCTGGAATGATCACTTCTGTTTTCCCAAGTTCTCTAAATTGTTTAGAGAGACTTCATCTTTTTGGCTAGATGCAGGGATGGTGAGGTAGCCCATTCTTTCTCTACATTGCGCAATGTGTTTTTGCTGCCTGCCTTCCTTCCTTCCTTCCTTCCTTCCTTCCTTCCTTCCTTCCTTCTTTCCCTCCTTCCTTCTTCTTTTCTTTCTTTTTTTTCTTTTGAGATGGAGTCTCACTTGGTTGCCCAGGCTGGAGTGCAACAGCATGATCTCGACTCACTGCAACCTCCACCTCCCAGGTTCAAGTGATTCTCCTGTCTCAACCTCCCCAGTAGCTGGCATTACAGGTACTCGCCACCATGCCCAGCTACTTTTTACATATTTTTAGTAGAGATGGGGTTTCACCATGTTGGCCAGGCTAGTCTTGAACTCCTGACCTCAAATGATCCACCCGCTTTGGCCTCCCAAAGTGTTGGGATTACAGGTGTAAGCCACCATTTTCTTCATCAGCATCAGTGTTTTCTGTAACCTGAATTCTGTAGCAATTTTAAAGCTCATTCCTGTTTTAGCTTCATTTAAACTAGATCTGGAAGCTGGAATGTGCTCTCCCGTGTAATCGGAGCAAAGTCGTCTTCTACCACACCTGTAGCCCCAGTAACTACTTAGCACAGTGACTGTGTGTTCGATGCAGTGCGTGATTATGCAAGCCCACAGAGTTAGTATGTGAACAGCGTATAATGTGAAATTCCAACCTGAAAAATAAATCACTTGTTAAAGTTTCTAGAGCTAAATACTTAATGTTTTCTTCAAAACGTTTTTCTTTCCTTTAACAAAGTAATCGTACTTCTATGTGTCAGGAGGCTGTGAAGGCATTTCTTTTGAAATGCTGTTATATCAAATTGAATGTCAGTCATCAAGGGGCTATCTAGCCACAAAATTAATCATGCAAATTACTAGTGTTTACTACCTTTAAATATAGGTCTAATCTTGTGCCGAGTAATTCTAGATTATATAAGAAGGATAATAAATGTAGATAAAAATGCATTTTTCAATGTTTGGTTTATATTATCATTTACAGTTGTTAATCATTTTATAATGTTAAAAAGCAAAATTACATCAATTCCAGTTTTGCAGATCTTACTGGCTTTTATTTGTGATTCTAGAATCGAGCAGCAGTCTGGACCAAAAATGGTTCAGAATGCTCCACCCCACCACATGTGCAGGCTATATTTATAGCCAGAGAAAATAGAGCGATGTACAGAAAATGGAAGTGAGGTACAGAGACAGCTTGATTGGTTAAACCTGGGCTTTTGCCTTAATTGAACCTGTTTTGAACAGTTGGCTTCCTGCTATGGACAGAAGCTCGACTTCTGTGATTGGCTGAGACAGCTATTTGTGACATAGGCAAATTTCTAAGTTAGGTTTTCAGTTTTAAGCTAGATTGCAATTCCTCAGGCCACATTTCATTTGATTTAAAAATAATGAAATGTAATAAAAAAATAGGTGACAATTTCATATATTTCAACAAATATTCTCTGTGATATGGGAATCTGTAAGTTATTCTATCATAAATTTAATATCACACTTCCATTCTAAAATATTATTGCGATGAGCTAGTAACCTGGATCTTCATAACTCCAGGAATCTCGAAAGTCAGAAAAGATTAACCCCTTATCTTTTTCTTTTTCTTTTCTTTTTCTTTTTTTTTTTGAGACAGAGTCTCCTTTTGTCACCCAGGCTGGAGTGCAGTGCTCCCATCTCAGCTCACTGCAACCTCCACCTGCCATGTTCAATCGATTCTCTGGCCTCAGCCTCCAGAGTAGCTGGGACTACAGACGTGCACCACCACGCCCAGCTAATTTTTGTATTTTTAATAGAAATGGGGTTTTGCCATGCTGGCCAGGCTGGTTTCAAACTTCTGACCTCAAGTGATTCACCCGCCTTCACTTCCCAAAGTGCTGGGATTATAGGCATGAGCCACTGCACCCATCTGTCCCCTTATCTTTACATTATTTTTAAATATATCTGATAGTCATCACCTGGAAGCAAATAGTGGGGTTCCTTCTCATATGTTTTCGTGTCTCACATCCTACAAAGTGAGTTCAGCGTTGTTGAAGTTCTCTGAAAAAAATAGCAAGTTAGCATGTGATAGTTAATTTTATATGTCAACTTGACTGGGCCATGGTGCCTAGATATGTGGTCAAACATTATTCTGGATGTTCCTATGAGAATGTTTTTCTGTTTGTTTTTTGTTTTGTTTTTTTCTGAGACGGAGTCTCGCTCTGCTGACCAGGCTGGAGTGCAATAGTGCAATCTTGGCTCACTGCAACCTCCGCTTCCCAGGTCCAACCAATTTTCCTGCCTCAGCCTCCCAAGTAGTTGGGATTATAGGCGTCTGCCACCACACCTGGCTAATTTTTGTATTTTTAGTACAGACGGGTTTCACCACGTTGGTGAGGCTGGTCTTGAACTCCTGACCTCAGGTGATCCACCTGCCTCACCCTTCCAAAGTGCTGGGATTACAGATGTAAGCCACTGCGCCCAGCCATGAGGATGTTTTTAGGTGAGATTAACATTTAAATCTGGGGACTTTAATTAAGCATATTGTCCTCTATAATATAGATGGGTCTCATCCAATCTGTTTGAATAGAGCAAAAGACTGACCTCCCCTCAACAAGAGGGAAGATTCTGCCTATATTTACCATACCTTGTTGCTGATACGTAGCCATAAAAAACTAATACTTGACCATCAGTTAGAAGCCCATCATTGAGCCTAACTTATTACCTAATGTGTTAAACGTTACCTGGCAAAACCTGAACTCATCATGAACTGGAAAATACCTAATCTTTGCTATTCCTAAATTTTAAAACCTTGAGAAAGATTAGAAATACTCATGAAAATAATAAGAATTCTTTTTACAATGAAAAGGTTTCTATTGTGTAATCTGATGTGCACCTTTTCCAAATGAGAAATTGAAATCTCTGAGATGAAAAGTGACTTGCTGTGGCCATAATGTGCACATAAAAAATAAATGCCAAGGGAGATTGAAAGGCATATTTAAAAGTAAAACTCTCTGTACTAGTCACTGTTTGTCAAAGTCACATTGATTTGTAGCTAGAATATTAAAAAGAAACAATTAGGAATGTTCAGTAGCTAATTGAAACAAAACAACATATAGAATGAAATATTCAAATGCAGTCATAAAGGAGAATTTAAACTTTAAAAAGCAAATTATTTTTAAATAGATGTGGGTCATGATCCTGCCAAAATAGAAAATGGTGATAAAATGTTTGCAGAGCAATGCATATTACAAAGAATAAAGAATAAACATTTTAAAAACATTCTTTTTAACTTAAACTACATTTCAACTATTTTAAAAAGTAATTGTTCTTACTTATAAAATACTTTTTATTCCAATTCACTATAATTATAAAACAATTTTCTCATATGAACCACATCTTTCAAGTTATGAAATTATTTTAAACTTTCAAAAACACTCATGTACTTAGTCTCTGGACAAGTCATGAACTCAATTAGGAATCTGTAAAGATTTACTAAAGACCATTAAATAGGAGCTCTCTAGATCATTGCAAATAATCACCTGACTGCAGCTGTTTTTCAGCATATGTAATAAAATAAATACCCATGAAGTCTAGAGTTGAGTATTCTAGTTTGTAATAACTAAAACAATAGTCATTACAAAGCTATGTGAGTGAGGAAAAAATATTTCTGTCTGCCCTTTAAAGTTTCTCCCCCATAATACCTCACTCCTAAACTCTATCTTAAAGAGCACATAAAGGTAAATAAGCATAGATATACCTCTTTGGGTTCCTCCAAGTATCTCCTAACATTGCTTCTAAATGTACGTCTGGTGTGCTCCAGTTTGGCATATATCCTACCTTTGATTTGCACCTTGGTTAATCCTGACTAAATCTCTATTTCTATATCTGCTTATACTTAACCTTTTCTATGAGGTTTATCTTCACCACTCTTCTTAACACTGCAAGCAAGCCCCTATCCCCACCTTAGCATTCATGATCCCTGTATACTTAGTATCTAAAATAATAAGTATTTTACTTGATTATAATTATGCTTCTTCTCTTATGGCATCTCTTGAGAAACAAACTTGACACTTGGTCTGTTCTGTGGTCTACTATATTAACTAATATATCCCAAGTGCAACATAAGAAACACAAAATAATATTTGATGAATGATTGAACATTAACAATCAGCATCTCTCTATATATATTTTTTAATTTGTGAACTATATGTTCTATTTTCGTTGTTTTTTTCTTCATTCTCACTAATGTGTATTGTTTTTAAAATGCTCTTGATTTTTAAGGATATTCTTTCACATATTAATTACATTCTATAATTTATTTTGATATAAGAAATTGAGCATGATATTTTATAATAGTTGACCATCTGTTTTTATACTGTTTGTTAAATAATCAATTCTTGTCCCCTTCTGGAAGCCAAGTAAAAAATATATATATAAGGAAAAGGCAAAGATTAGCTGAGCCTAAAGCTGATAGGGTAAGAAGGTAGGAACTGATAGTTAATAATTGGGCTTAGTGATTTATTACAGATGAGCTGCATATATGCACTTGGCTCTATTTCTGAACTTTTGATATTGTTTCTTCATCCTATACAGTTTATTTCTATCCCAGAAGCTTGAGTGATACTTTTACGACATCCTGTTATTCCTTTGCTCAAACTGTTGCTCTTATATTTTACTCCCAATAAAAGCCATGTATCTATCTGCCTACGCTTTTGTGAATATCTCATCTCTAAAGTGTTTACTTTTATAATAAATGTTTAAATTTATAGATGCCATCTCCTTTATAAAATGTCTTATTGCTTTTGTATCTATTTTCAAGGATTATTTTCTCAATCTACTTTTAAATTTTAATTAGATCTTCATCAAATAGATCAATTAAACTTACATGGGGACTTAGAGAAACCTCAAAGAATGATCTGGCTTCAAAAGTGTAGGTTGACAACCCAGGAGGTTAGGCTGGATGATGCATCCCTGACCCCATCACTTTTCAGAGCAGTGGCTATGACGTGAGTCATATCCACCACACAGCACATGAAAAGTCCACTCATCTGAAAAGGACAAAACAAGAGAAGGGAAGTCTGAACTAATATGGTCATATGACTAACAAAAGAAGCCAGATCTTTTGTACTTAATTATTCCACATTCCTTCTTTTTACGGGAGCAAGCACTATCTACCTACCCCCACCTTCCTTCATCATGCCTAACTTGGCTTAGTTCTACAGGCACAGGTCAGGGAATAACCTGCTAATCTGTAAATCCTCTCAAGCCAGCTTTCCTGGCATCGCAATGACACTCACTGCTGTTCTGCAGCAGTGGTGTGCAAACACTGTTTTGTAAACGATCAGATAATAAATATCATAGACTTTACAGACATTATACAGTCTCTGTTGATTCTCCTTCCGCTCCTCCTTCCTCCTCCTTCTCCTCTTCCTCCTCTTTGCTCTCCTCTTCCTTCTTCTCTTCTTCATCTTTACTCTTTAAACATGTAAAAACCACTCTTAGCCCACAAGCCATACGAAAACAGGCAAGAGGCTGGATTTGGTCCACAGGTCATACTTTTCCAATCCCTGATCTAAAGGCAGATATCTTTCTTTACATTTTTATTAATCAAAATTTTATTCTGTTGTCACCATAAGAATACCGGATGGTACCTTAAACAAATAACATATTTCATCCAACTCTCAAGAAATAGATTATTCCCCTCCTAAGGCATCTTTAGACTCCCAGGTATAGCAGCCATGGAAATGTACAAGTTAAATCTCACACTGTGGAGAGCAGAGTTCGGACCCCAGTTGCCACCTCTCTGTATTTATGCCGAGGCCACGCTTCCCTCAAGCTGCTCTCAGCCAATGGAGGAACATGGCAGGGTTATTCTGCAAACTCATTACTACAAGGGGCATGACTCCTCTGGGGATGAGAATTCCCCATATACCTGGCAAATGTTCACAGTCCTGTGCTGCAGTTTGAAACTCGCTACTCAGTCCTTCTTTCTTGCCCTTCTATTTCACAAAAGTCAGACTTGCACTGTAATCTAGAGACTCTTCCTCTTCCCTCCTTTTATCCTTCACAGGGATTTCCTCCACATCTAATCCCACCAGTGCCTATTTCTCAGAGAACCCAAATTAACTCATCAGTTAACCCAAATTAGCTCATTCTGCCTCTAAGAAACAGATTTTCTTCATGCTGATTTTCTTCTTCATCAGGTTCAAATGTATTAGTCTGCTATAGCCACTGTAACAAAGTACCACAAACTGGGTGACTTCAACCACGGAAACTTTTTGTATCACAGTTCTGGAGAGTGAAAGCCCAAGAGTGAGTTGTTTGTAGGATTGGTGCCTTCCGAGGGATAGGGGGGAAAACCTGCTCAGCTCCAGTGATTTGCTCTTGCAGATGGTGTTCTAGCTGTCTTCTCATCGTCTTCCCTCTGTACATGACACTCTCTTCAGGTGGTGGTTTTTTTTTTTTTGTTTGTTTGTTTTTTAAGAGCATCAGTCACATTGGTTTAGAAGCCCACCTTACTCTACTGTGACCTCAACTGCAATAATCCTATTTCCAAATGAGTACATTCTGAGGTACTGGTGGTTACGATTTCAACAAATGAATTTGGCGGCGGGGCGGGGGTAGAATTCAACCCAGACACCAGACTTGACATCTAACCTCTTCCTCAGGGACTGCGTGCACAAAAATAACAACAAAAACAACAAAAATAATCCCCACAAAGCAATAGTGAGGATGTGAGGGTGACGTGGCTAGAATCATACTTGAACTTCGTATTCTTAAAAAGTATTTCAGCCAATCACTACCAATCACTACTAATTAGATGATCACCCACTTAGTATTCACCTTCCAGGATGTCAATGGGTGTATCTTCCCCTCTCTTTTTCCTCTCCTCTCCTGTCTTTCCTCTCCCCTTTTCCTTGGGGAAGAGAAACAAATCCCTTCTAATTTTCTCTTTCATATCAGATGACCATTGCCCTAGAGTAAGAAATGGGACTATTGCAATAAACAAGTCTAGTCTCCTCAGATGCAAAATGCACATTGAAATAGTATTTTGCCCTCCTCCTTCAGGCAGCAGACAAGCAATATAAAATGTTATCACAGGAGCTTATGGAGTATACAACAGAAGTTTATTGCTTCATAAGACTGATAGCTTGAGAATATAGTGAACCACAAATTGGACATGGCACATTTTATAGTAAGGCAATTTTTCTTAAAAACATTTTTATCATAAAGTTTTCTCCCCTTTAGAAAAATATTAGTATTGATAGTTGATAATAAATTTCAATGTCAGGTAAAATAAAAATAAATTATTATAATCATTCTCCCATAATTTCTTACATTTTCCTAACTATCTAACCCTCCCTTTGAGTGATGGTACCACCAGTTTTGTACATAGAAGACTATCCAGAACAGCAAAGAATAATTAATCAGCTGACAAACCACATCTTCAGCAGAGCTGTAGTGCTCTTAGAAGTCAAACTGCGTGACTTCATTACCTCTTTAAAAATTGTGTTTCTCATCTTGAGTTTTTGTGTATTTTTTGTTGTTGTTGCTTTTGCCTTCAAAGATTTCTCTTATATTCTTAGTTCAATTATATTTAGGAAGTTTTTAAACATTTAAATGTTCAGTTTAGATAAACGTTTTGCTAAATATTTTGGATATTTTGGTAGGAAAAGTTGTTGTGTACTGGGAACTTTCCATGATAAAGATTTTTAGCCTTTCAGATTTTTATTTAAAAAGCCACCTTCAACTCAAACTGTCCTGTTAATTTTCACTAGTAATTCTATGTTGCTGAATCTAATGATAAATTCTGACTTAGTCTTCATATTATTTGCATAATCATAGCACATGATATACCCAAGCACTTTTTCCTTCTTGAAGCACTTTGTTTTTTTCTTCCAGAATACCCTCTCTTGATTTTCTTTTTTTCATCACTGGACATTCCTCCCTAGGTGCTAACTGTACCCTCCTCATTTTCTTCACACTAAAGCGTGAGAAACCTGCAAGCGTCTGTACTCAGTCAGTCCCAGATCTCTACATTATTTCTCTTGGTGATCTCATACAGTCTTGTGCTCCAAATACCCTCTATGCACTGATGGTCCCTAACTAACTGTGTGTTTGTACACTCAGACTCAACTTTCCCTTGAACTAAAGACTTGTATAACAATTGACAATTCCAAATTTCTACTTGCACATCTAAAGAGTAGCTAAAACAAAAGTCTAAATTCTTTCCCTTACCTGTTTCTCCTGCTACATTCCCCTCTTAGACAAGACCACCTCAATTTCTTTAGATGCTCAGACAATAATAATAATAATAATAATAATAAATTATTATTTTAAAAAACAGTCATCCCTGGCTACTCTCTTCTTCATATATTTCCCATTTAATTTAGATGAAAATAATTGTCACCTGTGCCTTCCAAATATATGGAATCCAAGCACTTTACCACTGTGCTCTTACCACCTTAGTTCCAGCCATGCATGCAATCCTTCTCATATATTGTCCCAATCACATCCTTATGCTTACTTTCACTTATGTAATGCTCATTTATTCTCTATAAAGCAGCCAGAGTAATCCTATTAACGTGGACATAAGAGTGTATCACATGTATATCCAGAACCCCTAATGTGTTGTTTTATTACCCACAATAAAATTCAAGTTCTTTCCACCGCCTGCAGGGTTCAATGGCATCTTACCCCTGACCACTCCCTCTCCTGCTCTTCCTCTTTCTGTTCCGACTACATCGCACTCTTGGCTATTCTATGAACACGCCTAGCACACTCCCAGCTCAGGTAGTTTGTGCCTGCTGTCCTCCCTGCCTACACATTTAACACTGCAAAGTCACGTGGGAACCTGACCAACAGTTTTCTCCTCAATGAAGCCTGCACTGAACACTTCATTGAAAATAGATGCCGCCGTCACTTTATATCCCCTAACTGTGCCTCAGTTCCATTCATCAAATGTATCTCCGCCTCATATATGCATGTCTTTATTTTTTCATTGCTTTTCCTCCTCAAGATTTTAATCTTGATTTAGACGTAGAATACTTCTCTTTTCTTCGCTGCTGTATCACCAGCTCCGGAACAGAGCCCAGCACAAAGTAAATGTTCAAAAACCAAAATGCAGTTGAATAGGCATGATCTCCTCATACAGATGAGGAGATGGAAGTACGATAGTTTTATGTGTTACCCAATGTAATTGAGGTAGTAAGTAGAATATCTAGAAATTAAAACCTGGCCAATTTAAAAATAATAACAAAATGTAACAAAACAAAACAAAAAAGTGATATTTTTCATGGCGCTCTGCTACATTCATAAAATCGCAGTTTCTTTGCATGATATCCATGGGTTCCCCATCTGACCCCAATCTGCCTTTTGAGCCTCATCTCACATGTGAATCAGTCTTTTTACAGAAGCCCCATCTAAACCCACTCCTGTTTTTCTAGCTGTCTCCCTGCAAACTCTTGCCCTTGTTCACCTCTGTGCTTTGCCTCATCCTTCTCCCTTAGCCTGGAGTGACCTCTTTCCCTATCTCTGGCTAATGACATCTTCCACTTGCTTTACTTAGGTCAAATGTCATTTACACCATTAAGTCAGCTCCAGTCATCTCAGTAAAAATTAATCTCTTTTCCTCCAGGCACTGCCAAAGCACTTCCTTTTCGCTTAACTTTTGGTGGTTTATATAATGTGCCTTGTATTAACTGTAATAACGTTCCTGCTCATGTCGCTCAAGAGAAACTAAGCTTCTTGAGGACAGCGGTTTCTTTCTAATCACCTTTGCGTTCTTTTCTTTGATCAATACAGTGTTTCATATACAGTCAGTATGTAAATAGACATTAAAAGCATTCTTTTAACTCTACCATCATATCCAATTGTCCTAATAAGAGAAATATCCAATTGCTTTTCACTTTTAAAGTTATTGGGGTTTGTTTGTTTTGTTTTGTTTTTTAGGCAGATTTTCACTCTATTTCCCAGGCTGGAGTGCAGTGGCATGATTATGGCTCGCTGCAGCCTCAAATTCTTGAGCTCAAACCATCCTCCCACCTCAGTGTCCCAAATAGGTAGGACTACAGGTATGTGACACTGTGCTCAGCTAATTTATTATTATTAATTATTATTATTTTGTAGAAAAAGGGTCTCAATATGCTATTTAGGCTGGTCTTGAACTCCTGACCCCAAACAATCCTTCTGCTTCAGTCTCCCAAAGTGCTGGGATAACAGTTAATGGTATTGTTTTGATGCATAAAGTTATAAACTCAGATTTATCTCTTGACTGGCTGAAGTTTTACTATGAAGATCAGCAATATAATTCATAACACTTACAACATATTTTCAAATAAATCCACATTACTTAAAAATGTAAATAGAGAACGATTATAAAAAGGAGTAAAAAATAATACATAAAGAGGAAGACAGAAAAGTATAATATGTGTGGTTGGGAAGGTAGTTCACATTGTGACATGAAGGGAAACTATGTCCCCTCAGTCCTTTTAATTCTTTGATTCCATCCCATGCTGAGTCCAGTAGGTTTTCAGTTTCAATTGTGCATATTTA
This sequence comes from Mandrillus leucophaeus, assembly GCF_000951045.1. NCBI lineage: Eukaryota > Metazoa > Chordata > Mammalia > Primates > Cercopithecidae > Mandrillus > Mandrillus leucophaeus. The sequence continues at coordinate 558,504 of NW_012108097.1, forward strand.
TTTAATTTTCAATCCTTAGGAAGTTGCAGCATATGTCAATGGAATAGCAGATATTTTGATATAGTTGTCACTGAAGATACTTTGTGCAGATGCTTTAAGTAGGGTAAATATGACAAGGACAGAGTTCACACTAAAGAATACTCACAATGTCATGCTTACATATTGGTGTGTTTTCCTTACGCACGTGAAGGAGATTTTGAGCAGAAAACTAACTAAACCTTATTTGAGGTTGGGGAATATATTTTCTGTATTTAACCAGAAATATAAACTGCCTAGGGAAGAAATTTGAGTCAAGAAGTTTTTTAGCAGAATAGAGAACAAAAGCCTCATTTTTAGCAGCAGAGTAGTAATGGTGGAGGGAACAAAGAAAAAATAATAATATCAAAGATTGCAAACTTAGACCACAGATTGCACAAAAATAAGTTAGTAAAGTATTTATTAATTGTGAATTTATTCACATGTATTGAGTGTTTTCAAAGTCTTACACATAAGAATGAAATGCTATTAACGTATAACATAGAGGTTTTTATTAACCTAGTCAAGAAGAAGCAACTACAGTTGAGAAGGAAGAATAGTGGTTAACTACTAAGTGAAGAAGAAAGGGAAGCATATTTCAAGGTAGAGTACTTGCAATTTCAGTGGCAGAAGAGCGCGTAGAAAGTTGAAGAAATGCCAAACTCTTGGACCTCAGTGCTGAAGGTGAGGTCATAGCCTAGGGTGGAGACATCATTTTCCAGTAGATAAACCAGACCCTGGTAGAAGTGGTAATCTTCACTCTCCATATCTGTATATCTGACTGACTTGCCCAAGATGTGTTTGTAAAAGGATTGAGTAAAGTAGCACTCCAAAAGATGGTTGTCATATACAGCTTTGGCCACAATACGTCCTACAAACTTGAAGTAGCTGAGGTGGTTCGGGTTGCAGTGGGAAGATGGATTGATGGTATAGGTGACTCGATCACCAGGTGAGGTAAGGAACAAGGCATACCTAGGGTTAAACATCTCTAGAGAGATGATCATATATCACCCCCGCAGGAGCCCGCCAGCATCCTGCCCTTCTCCTTCAAACACTATATTCAATCGATTCTTCATTTCTTCGGGGGATTTGCAATACCTGGTATGCCAGATGAGAATGACAGGAGCCATCCGCAAGCAGCTGGCGGCTTTCTTAGACAGCTTCTATGAGATCACTACAAAGCGCCTCATGTCCATCTTCACTGAGCAGGAGTTAGAGCTGCTTATATCAGGACTGCCCACCATTGACATCGATGATCTGAAATCCAACACTGAATACCACAAGTACCAGTCCAACTCTATTCAGATCCAGTGGTTCTGGAGAGCATTGGTGTTCTTTCGACCAAGGTGACCATGCCAAGTTCCTCCAGTTTGTCACAGGTATTTCCAAGGTACCCCTGCAAGGCTTTGCTGCCCTCGAAGGCATGAATGGCATTCAGAAGTTTCAGATTCATCGAGATGACAGGTCCACAGATCGCCTGCCTTCAGCTCACACATGTTTTAATCAGCTGGATCTGCCTGCCTATGAAAGCTTTGAGAAGCTCTGCCACATGCTACTATTGGCTATCCAGGAGCACTCTGAAGGATTTGGACTGGCCTAATAAGGCCCTGCCCACTTCTGTGGGTTTTGTTTGTTTGTTTGTTTGTTAACCATTGTTGGACCTGGGGAGGGGGTAGTTAAAAAAAGAACCAGAAAGAAATTATCAAAAACCAATAAATGAAATCCACCAACTCACCTTGTGTGTCCCAGCTACCCCATATTCCCCAGCGCATACCTGTTCCTCTCCTCATTCTCTCCCCGCCGCCTGTTTCCTTGCATTTTCTCCCCTTTCCATGCCATCCACAATCCCCAACCCATGTGTTTAAAAGTCAGTAGCCTTTGCAGGGACCTGTCTGTCCCACCTGTTTGAACAGTGTGCTCCTCAGATTCTGTGTTCAGAAGGATTTTCTGCATTGAGACTTGAAACCTTTGGATAGGGGAAAAAATTATATATATATATATAACATATATATATTATATACATATATTTGTTCTGTTTGCATTTCTTAATTGGAATGTGTTGATGTGCACAGCTAATGATTCAGTGTGAGACAAGATTGGTGTCTGTGTTGTTGGTTTTCAAATAAAGAGCACTCTTCATTAAAAAAAAGAAAGTTTAAGAAACGCTTGGAAAAGCTCAGTAGTTATTTCAGAAGACAGTGAGAAGGAGGGCTAGATGAGGAAGGCTATTGTACACTATGTTAAGAATTACTATCTTAATAGGATTTGGACATGCAACCACACTTGCAATATTTTTGTTTTCCTTTCATGATGCATCAGAAAGTTATAGGGCAAATATTTTTTCTCACATCCTGGGAATATTTAAAGTTAAAGCTCTTTCTGTCATTTAGTGAAAAAGAACAGATTCATACTCTGATGTTAATGAAATGCCAAAAAAAGGATAAAGTTTTTATTTGTTTGTCCCTGGCTCCACATCACCCCATCACAACCAACAATAACCACGAACTGGAAAGATAAAGAAGATGAGGACCTGGGAAACCTAAATTGCCTGGAGGAGAGGATGTTACATTATGGGAACTGGGAAACTTGAAAACATAATAGGAAAATAATAATAATAATAATAATAAAAAAAACAAAGACAGGAAACCTAGAAGGAAATAATTAAGTTGAACTCATCAAATATATTTGAGTGCAGTCCTCTTCAAACACCTAGGATCTCCTATTGGGACAAAATGTGGGGCCACCTGACCTTCCTCCAGGCCATGGGATTTGCATGAGCATCATTACTACCCTTGATGGCCATCCTAGAGCACTTGTACCCAGTATCTCCAGCATGATTCAGAGAGAAAAGTTCCCTATACAGTTTAAGACTGGGACTACACTAAACAAGCTTAAAACTCCTGGACCAGAAAAGTGATCATTGACATGACATTCCACTTTTGGTATGAGAAATGAGAAGGAAACAAATACTCATAATATCATATTTGTATTTCAAAAGAAGCTCTCTGGCTAAAAATCCTGAAGTATCTCTCAGGGAAGGAGAGATGGCATGCAGCATTTTCAGCCTATTGTAATAGGCACATCTAAAGATTTTTAATAGTGAGGTAGTGGAAATGGAAAAATATATTTTGGGTGTAAAAAAGATAATGAGGAGCTAATTTAAAATGAATTACTAATGGATTGTTGATTAGACATTAAAGATGGGAAAATAACATTGAGTCAAAGATGCTAAGAAATCTGTCTTGGGGAGTTAGGAGAAAAACTGATGAGCTTGATGTTAGACGAGTTAAGTAGAAAGTTTTCAAGTAATATCTCTGCATTGATGTCAAATTGGAAATGGCAAATGTAGATCTGAAACACAGTTAAAAGTTGGAGGCTCCACTGTTCTTCATTGAACTAGAAAAAAAAATCCTAAAATTCATATGGAACCAAGAAACAGCCTTCATAGCCAAAGCAAGAGTAAGCAAAAAGAACAAATCTGGAGGCATCACATTACTTGATTTCAAACTATACTATAAGGCCATAGCACCAAAACAACATGGTGCTGGTATAAAAATAGGCACATAAACCAACGGAACAGAATAGAGAACCCATAAATAAACCCAAATATTTAAAGCCAACTGATCTTTGATAAAGCAAACAAAAACACAAAGTGGGGAAAGAACAGCCTATTCAACAAATGATGCTGGGATAATTGGCCAGCCACATGTAGGAGAATGAAATCGGATCTTCATCTCTCACCTTACACAAAAATCAAGTCAAGATGGATCAAGGACTTAAATCTAAGACCTGGAACTATAAAAATTATAGAAGATAACGTTGGAAAAACCCTTCTAGACATTGACTTGGGCAAAGATTTCATGACCAAGAACCCAAAAGCAAATGCAATGAAAACAAGATAAATAGGTGGGATTTAATTAAACAAAGGAACTTTTGCATGACAAAAGGAACAGTCAACAGAGTAAATAGACAACACGTAGAGTGGGAGAAAATCTTCACTATCTATACATCTGACAAAGGACTAATATCCAGAATCTACAAGGTTCTCAAATAAGTAGTGTGTTAGTCAGGGTTCTCTAAAAGGATAGAACTAATGGAAAAAAAAAATACACACACACACACACACACATACACACACACATAAAGGGGAGTTTGTTAAGTATTAACTCACATGATCACAAGGTCCCACAATAGGCCATCTTCAGGCTAAGGAGCAAGGAGAGTCAATCTGAGTTCCAAAACTGAAGAACTTGGAGTCCAATGTTTGAGGGCAGGAAGCATCCAGCATGGTAGAAAGGTGTAGTCTGGGAGGCTAAGCCAGTCTCTCTTTTCACATTTTTATACCTACTTTATATTTTAACCATGCTGGAGCTGATTAAATTGTGCCCACCCAGATTAAAGGTGGGTCTGCCTTTCCCAGTACACTGACTCAAATGTTAATCTCCTTTGACAACACCCTCACAGACACACCCAGGATCAATACTTTGTATCCTTCAATCCAGTCAGGTTGACACTCAGTATTAACCATCACAAGTAGCAAGAAAAAAACCAAACAATATCATCAAAAAGCAGGCTAGGGACATGAATAGACAATTCTCAAAAGAATATATACAAGTGGCCAACAAACATATGAAAAAATGCTCAGCATCACTAATGATCAGGTAAATGCAAATCAAAACCACAATGCTATACCACCTTACTCCCACAAGAATGGCCATAATAAAAAATTCAAAACATAATAGACCTTGGAGTGGATGCGGTGAAAAGGGAACACGTATACACTGCTGGTGGGAATGTAAACTAATACAACCACTATGGAAAACAGTGTGGAGATTCCTTAAAGACCTAAAAGTAGAAAAACCATCTGATCCAGCAATCCCACTACTGGGTATCTGCCCAGAGGAAATGAAGTCATGATACAAAAAAGATACTTGCACAAGCATGTTTATACCAGCACGACTTGCAATTGCAAAAATGCGGAACCAGCCCAAATGTCCATCAATCAACTAGTGGATAAAGAAACTGTGATATACACACACACACACACACACACACACACATATCACAGTTATCATATATATCATATATATATATGATGAATGATGAAATACTACTCAGTCATAAAAAAGGAACAAATTAATAGCATTGGCAGCAACCTGGATGGGATTCGAGACCATTATTCTAAGTGAAGTAACTCAGGAATGGAAAACCAAGCATCATATGTTCTCACTCATAAATGGGAGCTAAGATAAGAGGATACAAAGGCATAAGAATGATAAAATGAACTTCAGGGACTCAGGGGGCAAGGGTGGGAAGGGGTGAGGGATAAAAGACTACAAATTGGGTTCGGTGTATATTACTCAGGTAATGGATGCACCAAAATCTCACAAATCACAAATAAAAAACTTATGCGTGTAACCAAATACAGTCTGTTTCCCAAAAACCTATGGAGATAAAAAACTTAAATAAATAAACCAAAAAAAAAAAAAAGTTGGAGGTTAGTGATTTCAATCATTTGTAGAGAAACAATAATAAAGAACAACAACAACAAAAAAATGTAGTGAGGGCCACGTGCTCTAATTTACAAATGTTATTCCATTTTGTTCTCAAAATAATACTGCAAGACGAACAATATAATATCAATTAACAGATGAGAAAAGTAAGGCCTATAAAAGTTAATTTGCCAGGGGTACAATTTCAGGGTTTGTCTTCTTAAATTACTATATTTTGCAGCCTCTCTATGATGTTAGGGTGCACTAAGAATGAAGGAATTTACCCAGAAACAAATAGAAAAAGAATCTCCAGCACAAGGGAATGAAAAACAAGACAGAGAAGCACATGCAAAAAGCCAGGGACTGAAATACCTTCAAAATCAAAGGTGGGGATTTGATAGTTTTGAATGTTAATTTTATTGAAGTTTGTTACCCTTGCAAAGTGCTTCAAAGGTGTTGAGACAGGGGAGTAAGGAGAAAAATTATTTCATTCAGTCATTCAGAAAATGAATTTAGCAACAAATCCGAGCCAACTACTCTTCTATTTGCTGGAAATACAATAGTGAACAAGACAGAGAAAAATCACATTCCTAATGAGATGAAATTCTAATAGGAGACAGACAATAAACAAACTATTGTGTAACTCAAGACCATGAATTGACACTTACCAATGAGGAACTCCCTGGGGTTATGTAAGTGAAGCAAATTCTCTGGGTTAGAAGCCAGATGGCCCTGAATCGAAGAATAAAGAGGAGGCGATGCTGGAGTGAAGTAAAGTGAACGTGGATAATTGCTGCACCTTGTGTGTTTACAGAAAGGATATAATATACAGGTTGCTGGAGAATGCTGACAGCAGGTACAAAAGCTATACTACGATATGAGTAGATGCATTAAAGCGGTCCTTAGGTACTGTGACGGTTAATTTTATGTGTTAACATGACTGAGCCACGGGGTGCGCAGACATGTGATTAAACATTAGTTCCGGATGTGTCTGTGAGGGTGTTTCTGGAAAGATTACCAGTTGCACTGATGGACTGAGTAAAGAAGATGGCCCTTCCCAACGTGGATAGGCAACATCCTTTCCCTTGAAAGCCTAAATAGAATACAAATGTGGAGAAAGTTTAAATCCACACTCCCTCTACCTGTTTGAGATGCGACATCCATCTTCTCCCGCCCTCCGCACTTTTGATTCTCAGGGTTCAGACTACTCCACCTGCCTTCCTGGCTTCACCCTCCAGCTTGCAGATGGCAGATCCTGGGGCTTCTCAACCTCCATAATCACAAGAGCCAATATTCTGTGCCAGGTACTCTTCTAAGTTCTGTGGATGTGTGTGTGTATTTTGTTTCTCCGGAGAACCCTGACTAACACAGATACTTATGGTCTCCTTTTGTGCAATTTCCAATTAACAGGGAGGTTAAAGTGAGCAGTTGTATTTGCTGTCAAAACAGCATCCCTAGAGTCACCTGGAGGGCTTGGAGAACACAGAGGACTGAGTCCATTCCAAGAGTTTCTGATTTAGGAGGTCTGGGGTGAGACCCAAGGATTTTCATTTGTAACAAGTTCCCGGGTGATTCTGAAGCTGCCAGTTGGTAGACGGTGCCTTGAGAACAATTGCCATAAAAGAGTAAATTTTGTAAATAATTAGAACAGTCCAGGCTTTAGTCACATTCTTGTTCTCTCTCCCAACAAGTTCTTAATCAGAGGAAACAAGATCTTGAGCCAGCTTGAAAAATTCTGTTCTTATTTAATTATTTAGAAAATTGAACATAAATCTCCAACAGGCTGTCCGCTCTATCCCTGACAAAGTCCCTGTGTCTCATTATAATAGAGGCTCCACAAGCCTAGCAAAATGTCAATTTTACTGCTAAAGAGCAAGTTCTTACAAAATCCATTTCACAAAGTATAGGAAAACAGCCAATTAAAAAAACTTTTCTCACAGCAGGACCTCCCTTTAAGTAATCTAACCATAAAGAATATCTTGTATTTCTGCAAAAAGTTGCATTATGACTAATATTAACTTAAGATGAGAAATTTTACCATTTGCTTCCTTGTAGAAGTTATTGACTTTGTATATTTCTAGTGAATATCTCTCTTGCACTCACAAACTATGCTCACAAGAGAAGCTGCCATCTAGCTGGTCTCTCAATGTCCTTGTCTATTTGTGAACACTACCTTGACCTCTATACCATTTTGTACACATTTCTATTTATCTATTGCGTGTAACTATGGCTAGATTCTTCTGTTTTTCAAAAGACAGCTTAGTAAATGCCATTTCATTGGGAAAGCTCTCTCTGACTCCCTTTGGGCTAGGTCCAGATTCTTTTGTTATAAAAGTGCACACTGGACACTGATTTTTTTGTTTCGTAAACATTGAATTAAGATATTTTTTATATCTGTATGTATAGATGTCTGTTTACGTATGCATAGACAAACACATAAATTCAAGGTATACAAATGAGTATATCTTCAGAAAGTTACCATGCTGTATACCAGCAAACACCCAGACCTAGAATCAGAATACATCCTGATTCTATTTTGCCAGACATCATCTCCATCAGCCATCTTGTGCCCATTTAAGGTTTGGACGAGAAGTCTCAGTGCCCAGTTCCATGTACCTGCAGACAAGCTCTGCTATGTACTTTAGACCCAGATTTCCTCTGCCTGCAATCTACCTTCTGCCCTTCACTAGAGGGTACATCTCGGCTTTTCTTAGTGACCCCCTTTCTTGAATTATGGTAGGCATCCGCAGAAATTCTAGAGCCCAGGCTGAGGCTGAGGCTGCATGAACAGGAGCTCTGAAGTTAACAAGACAATGACATTAGGCTCTTGTATTTGAGAGATCTGGGGATTCAAATATTCATGAGAGTTTTGTGAGAGTTATATGTTACAGACTATGTAAAGTGTCTAGTACAAAACTGGCACTATTAAAATATTAATCTTCTCCCTTTCTGCTACTTTATTTTCCTGAGGAGTGTTCTCTCTTCTTCCACAATTCTCCCAAGTATTTCTGTTCTTTTTCTAAAATTCTCCATTATTTTATAGAGGTGGAAAATATTTTCTTAAGAGGGTTGACACTCAAAGGTCTCTTATTCATTACCCATCCTATGTCACCTGTCTCTAGCGCCATCCCACCCCTTACCAAATCACACATAGAAGTTGATGACAAATTTATTTCTATATACTTTGAGTATCACTGAAAAGCATAATATGGTGTTGTTTTGTGAAAGAATAAGTGTATAGACACTGATCTCTTCTTCTTTGAAATTTTTTGATCTTACTTATTTTTGAATTTATTTATTTATATATACATATATTTAGAGGCAAGGTCTCACTCTGTCATCCAGGCTGGAGTGCAGTGGCATGATCATAGCTCACTACAGCCTCGAACTCCTAGACTCAAGGGATCCTCTCACCTCAGCCTTCTGAGTAGCTGGGACTACAGGCACATGCCACCACACCACACAATTTGTTTTATTTCTTGTAGAGATGCTTTCTCACTATGTTGTCCAGGCTGGTTTTAAACTCCTAGGCTCAAGTGATCCTCTTGCCTCAGCTCTCAAAGTGCTGGGATCACAGGCATGAGCCAACATACTTGGTCCAGAAATTCTGTTTCTTTTGTTTGTTTGTTTGTTTGTTTTTTGAGCTGTAGTTGGTTACCTAGATGTTACTTATGTTGTTTAATGTACCAAATTTTGAGCAGGATATTGGATCATATTAATAATAATAGTAAGACTAGACACCTCTGTAGTCCCTACGTCATCTGATCTATAAACATGCCAACCCCTTCACATGCTCTAAAGTATGCTTATGATTTCTCATACCAGCAGCCAACGTGGAATAATAAAAGAACATGCTTGGTCAGTATTATTGTTTTATCATGGTCTGTCTCCAAGTGGTAAGGTGTCCTGAGAAAGCTCTAAATACACTCAAGCGTGTTGTCTTCTGTGTCCCTCTAGGTCTAATTGATAACAATAGGTATTTATGATTTCCATTTAACAAGTGTTTATCAAAGGCCAGGAAACACTGCTGAAAAAGTCTAACTTGATCCTGCTCTTATGGCATTTTAATTTTGGATTAACTATTATGCACCCAAACTTCATTTTACTGAACACCCATATTCATTTAGTAAACAAGCTGAGAGGTGCCAACTCTATGGTAAGCACCGTGGTATTGTTTATAAATGCAAAGTGAACAAGACAGACCAATTAGTACCCTTACTGATATGTGTGATTTTGGCAAATGAATGCAACTGTTTTAGTTTGTACTTGAATTTTATTGTAGCTGCTGCCTAGCCACATGCTTATGAATGGCAGAGCACTACTTAAAAATAGCTATTCTTAAAATCAGTGACTCATTGCCCTGTGCTAGAGATTTAATTTTCTGTTTTCTTGGAAAAAACTCTTTCTCAGGAGTATTCCCCAGCCACCCTTCATTCAAAACCTTGGAAAAGACACTGCACTACACTAACTCTATGATATGCCTGAAAGCCATGTGAGCAAGACCACGTTTGTGTATAAAGCCCCACAGAAAACAAATAATATGCAGAAATATGGAAAAGAATTATTTTGACCATCTAATTAATATATCTACCATTTATTCTGTGTCAATATAAGCCAAGCATGTTTGGTCAATTTACATTTATTATTTCAAGTTTTCATAACCTTGCTGCAAGGTATATATAATTATCTCAGAGATGTTAAGTGACGTGTCCCGTGGAGATTGCTTACACTCTTAAAAGTAGGATTTGCATGTAAATACTTGTCATTCTTCTATGCTCTGCTGCCTCTGTGTGTATGATTGTGTATTAAGTTTCAGAGCTTATGAGAAGAAACACTAATGGAATCAGGAAGAATGCAGTCATTTATTTAAATATTCTACAAATTGATAAAAATTCATGTTTTTAAAATGATTTTGAATACAACACAGTCTTTCCATTTTAAATTGCTTTTTGGTGTTGTAAATATTTAAGCAGTGCTTAAACAGTTTCTAACTGAAACCAAATGATGTTATTATAATTGCTGTATGAATGGAGCAAAATGCTTCAACTTCTCCCAGGAGATCATTGTATTTGTCTCTTCCATACTCTCTTTGGAGGAATAGATTGATTTAGGCAAATACATTACAAGAGTAAAGACCTTTTTAAAGATTGCCTCCTAATCTCTACTCCAATCCATTCTAGCTCTATTATATCATGTCTCTCTGAGTATAAACATACTTTCAGTACAAGTTGCTATTCAGTCCACAATTTTCTGGAAATTGTGGTTGATAAATATCTTCACACAGGCATATTGCTATATATGTCAAGAGTACGGTTATTCAAGGTAAGTGATATTGATGCATTTGAGTCTCTGTACCTGAGTGTTGTACATTTGTGAACATTGTCATCTGAATGATTTTGCAATAGTAAAACACCATTATACTGTAGGTCTTCTTGTCCCCTGCTGTGTGTTCCATCTGTTCAGCCTTTTGTTTTTGTTTTTACATTTTAAATGACACCAACAGCCTTTAACTTATTTTATTGAAATTTTGAATGAAGAGATTAAATATATACACACACTAAGAACATTTACATTACCCTGACCTTCTAGTTCATCACGATATAAAGTAGGTATTTTGAGTCTTTGCTAGCTTATCTTATCTAATTTTCAAAGTCAAAAGTAATACCTCATAGGATATTTGGTGCACTAAATAATAGAAGAGCCACCAATCTATTAACTGACTAATGTTAAGTCTTTATAAACCTGTGGGACACCAAAGGCTAGAAAATTGAAAATCAGAAGAAAGCTCCAGTTGACTTATTCCTCTGATTTCTGCTAAATTCTTTGATCCTGCTAAGGGAAAAAAATTGCTTTGGTAAAATACTTGCATAATTTATTCAATATCCATTTCATAGCTTTTTACTTGGTGTGTATTATGGTGGGGAAAGAATGATGAAAATAAAGTCAAGGTTGCTAGTTACGTGGAATTCACAGCTGGTAAGGGTACACACATTTTCAACAGATAATTTCATAAATTTTTATTTCATTACAATTGCTCTAATGAACATGAAGAAAAAATAAAATACAGTAAGAGATTATAACGGAGAATATCTCAAAATAGCCTTGGGAGTCAGGGAGAGATTTCTAGAATGGCAGGACTTAATCTCAGACATGCAGGGTACATAGAAACTTTCAAGGTTGGAAGGGTTAGTGCCAGTCTTTTGACAAAATGATACGTGTGGCTGTGTTCTCAAGAGAGAAGGTGAATGTTCATTTAAGCAAAGAAATGGAGACCAAAATGGCAACAATGAGACTTGTAAGAGTTGATTAAGGTAAAGTTTATGAGCTAGGCAGTGATGAATGCTATGGCCTTTTTCAGTCGGTGAAAGACTTTGAATCCCCTCTTAAAACCAATGTGAACTGAAAACATATTAAGGGGAGAACCAGCAGAATTACATTCTTGAAGATCGTTCTAGCATCTCTATGAACAGTAGGTGAAAAGAAAGTCAGAGAAGATGTTTGGAGACAAACTTAGAGGCCACTGTACTCATATGTACAGAATTGGCATTGGCTTGGCCTGGAGTGATCGCAGTGGAAAGGGAGAGGAGACAGACTTGATAAATAATCAGATATAGAAAGAGTGAGATTCAGTGATTTATTAGATATATGAAGGAATCAGTTATGCAGGACAACTCTTGAGTAATGAGGCTATCAATTGAGAAAGCAAACATTGGAGAAAGGATGGTTGAGGAGGGAAAGGGGAAGAAAAGTATTACCAAGTTTTCAAATTTGACGGATTGTGTGTGAAATGTTTAACTATTGCACAAGTACAGATGCTGAATAGGCAGTCAGATATATGTGCATGGAACTTGGTAATGTGGCCCCAGCTGGAGTTATAAATTTGGAGCTTATCAACATGTGTATTTTTTTTTATTCCATGGGATATTATGAGACTTTCTACAAGAATGGTATAGTTTGAGAATCAAAAAGTGTATAGGACAAAACCCTGAGGAACTTTTGTATTTAAAGTTTCAACAGAAATGGAGAATCCAGGAAGGGTAACTAACAAGGATAAGAAGGGTATAAATAAACAATGAAATTACAGTAACCCAGACAGTAAACTGTTTCATGGTAGAGGAAGCAGTCAACAGAATCCAGTTTTTACCTCAGCATGATTGAAGACATTGATGACTGAAGCAAAAGAAGTCACATCGATCTTATTGACTCAGGAATAAGTTGAGTTGTGGAGTATATGGAAGGAGAAGAAGTGGAGAATCATAGCCAAAAGGAGAGCATGGACTGTAGAAGGAATTTTTTATGAAAAGTGCTAAATTATGTTTAAATGATAACTAGAAGGATGCACCAAAGTGGGAACATTTGAAGATACAAGGAAGCACAGGGCACATTTGATAGCATATACAGCTCATGAGAAGGGAGCAAAGAAGAGATGAAATTGCATATGGATGAATAGAAAAGTACTTTGGGACTTAGTATGTTTTCTGAAAAAGACACTTCCTCTGGGTCAAAAGGCGGGGAAGTTGCCAAAAATGGATATACTGATGATGACAGATTTAGATGTTTAACATTTCAGAGTTTTCTAATAATGTATTTTTCTCAATACAAGCATAATCACTTTCAGTATGATTGGACCTCAAGTAATATTGGTGGTGGTAATAGGAAAGAAGATGCTTATAATGTAGGAATATGGAGTGCACATTAAAGACATTTATGTGAAGAGAGGATACTGATAAAATTTATGTTTCAGAACATAAATTTTATGTTAACTCTGGCTGTGAAAGAAGAAATGGATTACAGATGGTAAATCTGGAATTAAAGCAAACTAAAACTAATTGTTTTTCATAGGGATTTTTGCTGATGTTCGTGTTTTTGCTCACCCTTCCCCAACAACTGCCCTCTCCCCAAATGCATACACACACACACACACACACACACACACACACACTCTCCACAGAGCCATCTGCCACCCCTTCTCATTTGCCAAGAATAAGTGTGCCTCCTTTGGCTAGGATAAAGCATTGTTTCATTGTCTGAGTGATAGTCATGTTAATAATGGTTTTCCTAATGTCTCTCTTGCTACCATGAAGGTAGACCATGCTGGTTGGCTGGACCCTTAAGAATTATTTTCTTCATTCAACAATGCATTTTTTTGTTTTTTGTTTGTTTGTTTATGAGACAGAATCTCACTCTTGTTGCCCAGGCTGGAGTGCAGTGGCATGACCTCAGCTCACTGCAACCTCAGCCTCTCAGGTTCAAGCAATTCCCCTGCCTCAGCCTCCTGAGTAGCTGTGATCACAGGCATGTGACACCCTGCTCAGCTAATTTTTTTTTTTTTTTTGGTAGAGATGGAGTTTCACCATGTTGGCCAGGCTGGTTTTGAATTCCTGACCTCAAGTGATCCGCCCACCTTGGCCTCCCAAAGCGCTGGTATTACAAGCATGAGTCACCATGCTAGCACATTCAACAATATTTTATTAGATGCCCTATTTGCTCTGTACCAGACACTGAAATTAACCATGGACACAGAGTGGTAGGCAAAAATGAAAAGATTATTTAAACCATTCTGCCTTCAAGAAGTAGACATGGTCTTACCTCAAAACACATGGAATACCATTCCTAATCATTTAAATTATTCCTTTTGAATTTCATTCCATGTACATGAGGTTGTAAACATATAGTAGAAAATCCATGACCTTTTAGGAGTGCAAGACATGGAGTAGCATACATATATTTATATTAAGGGTGAGCATGAGTCCCTCCACATCCTTGGCTTTAAGGCACCAAAAGTAAAACCTCAAAATTATCCCATTTATTTTGGACTTTGGCAAAGTGGAGCATAGGATACCTATTCCCAACACCAATACACAAAAATGTTCTAGCCATGCAGCTCTATTTTTATATATCCATGGTAACCTATTTTTCTTTCTTTCTTTGTTTCTTCCTTTTTTTTTTTTTTTTTTTTTGGCTGCTAAGTGGATGTTGCTAAGCAGTTTACATTGCTGTACTGGGTAATTATATCAAAACTGTTATATTTCTTGCAGATTCTCATTTTATTATATACAAATTCTGTCTACTTACTCAAAGAAAAAAATAAGTTTAATGCCACCAAAAGCATTAAACTTATTTTTTCAGAAGCGAATTTTTGTCTTCTGGATTGTGTCATTTTTATCAAAATGTGTTGCAGGACACTTATTATAGAAGCTAAAAAGTTTATAAATTACTGCCTGTGTATGGAAAAGCCAACTCATATCTGTTAAAACAAATGAATAGAAAGTATAATACAGGATGAACTGATGGATTTTGATTTAGCTTGATTTTTCATCTAGCCTCACAGATACCAATAACATACAAACCTACAGAGAAATTCACAATGAGAAAGAGACTCCATCCACAATGTTTTTTCCAGGACCAGTTGATAGAGATTCTCTTGTTTGCCACAATGGCCAGGTTGTAGAGCCATTTCTGTGCCTTGCTTCTGTTATTTTTCCAGGGAAAATTCACTCTGTAACATGAAAACAGCAGTGTATCTTCTGGAGAAAGAGGTTAAGAGTTGCCCTTGGAACATTGAGAGTATATGGAGAGTAGGTATGAAATTCCATTTCTTGAGGAAGAAAATATGTCTCATGTTAATTTTCTTCTAGTAATATCTTCCACAATAAGATGTATTAGGAAATCATAACTGCTTTTTAAATAAAGCAATTATTGTACAATTTTTGCTCCAAATCTCAGAACTAATTTTGGATATGCTGAAACTATTTGGTAATTTATTTTGAGAGATTATTAGATTTAACTTTAGGGCTATAAATTATGACAATCAATTTTGGCATATACATTTATTATTTCATTGTTCCAAATCAGACTATCTTGGTTTAAATACTGGGCCTGACACTCACTAAGTTATTGACCTTGGGAATATCATATAAACTCTTTCTGTTTCCTATCTCTAAAGTGAGGCTTATGCTAGTAACCAACTTACCTATCGATCTAGGCATTAATTTGTGCATTAATAAAGCTAATATATGTCAAAAACTTAGGTCAAGGCCAATCACATGATAAGCACATCTATCTATCATCATTGTTGTCATCATCATATCTATGAGCTGCCTTAATCAAAGCAAACCTTATTTTTGTTATGTAATTATTATTATCTTAGAAAATTTATAAGGGTGAACATGGCATTTGGGTTCTGAAATTTTACTCTGTTTTCTTCTTAAATAAGATGAAAACTCCAACCAGTATAAATCCTTTTTGAATAGAATTTTAACTAAATTGAATTCTTCCTTCGCTGAAAGTAAGTTCAACTGATGTAATTCAGTTTCGAATGTCCTAATGTATTTATCTTGCTTACAAGTGGTTTACACGTGACATACATCAGATTCGGTCAAAGTAATGCAATAGTTTTATTCTTTGGTAAGACTCTAAATATACACATACTGAACAAGGGAAGGGCATTTAAAATCTAGAGACAGAATTCAATGCTCAAGAGTAATTGAAAAAGATGTGCTGCTTGGAAACTGCAGAGATCTCTGCTTTGTTTCAAGTGAAGGCTAATACAAATCATGCATTAAAATAGTAGAACCTTTTTAAAATTTCAACAGTGCAATGGATGAGAGTTTTAATAAGCTCTGACACATAACTTAGAATAGTGCATTTCCATCATACAGATGCTTCGCCAAGATAATACACAAACATTGATAGATTTATATTCAGGTTTGTTTGGTTACACACCTTATTAGGCTTCAGGTTATGGGTGCATAAACTGGACCCAGATTAAGGGTAATGAAATATTCCTTCTAAGAATAGTCACCGTTTCAGAAAAAAAAAAAACAAAAAACAAAAAACCAGCATCTAATCAGCAGTGTCATGCATCATTAAGTTTCTGTGCATGGGATTTGATGTTTAATAGCTGTTTGGTGACATTTGCAATTGGATGCAGTTATTAAACAATGTAAGATGCTAATTTGTTACTTGGCAGAGGGAGTGGATCCTTTCACTCCCACCCAATTTCAAAATGTAGTGACCCTGAAAGTTAATGAAAATAAAGAGATCCACACGTAGAGGACAAAAATCACTATGCAGTGGCAATGACCACTCACACTTTGTTTGGCTGCTTGAGGTATGAAAGTCAAATCCTTGCAGACAAGTCCCCTGAATGGGGTAGCACTCACTGAATAATTTCTCCCTCCTGAAGCCTCATTATATCCAAACCTTCTCCTACAGCTCTAGAAGTTATTCCTTATTGGAGAATAATTGATCTGCTCTTAGAGCAGTTTATGAGATCCTGCTATTTTTAAAATCTATTTCTTATCTGACTCAAAATTTAATCTCATGACTTCTTGAAAAATTATAACCCTTTTATAAGCTCATAGACAAAAGTTAATTTCTAGCTCGTTTTTAAAAGACCATTTTAAATCAAATATAATTATAATCAGTTTAATAGAGGGGAACGCATTCAAGTCCTATTGTGTGCCAGCACACTACTTACTTTATTTTTGCTTTTTAAAGTTCACAATAAACTGGTAAACTAGACATCAATACAATTCATTTCATTTTAATAAGTTGTCAACCATTAAAACCACAAATATACCCAGAAGTCAGAGTCACTTTTGAATATATTTTGTTAACTAGAGATTTTGATACTGTTTCCTTTATTAATGTAAAAATAGAGTTACAAATCCATGGATAAGATAATGAAAAGTTTTAATTTTGGAATGAAATTGGTATGATCCAGAGCTTAAATAAAGGTGGTAATACTGCAAATATTACAATAATTTACAATTATAAGGACAATAATCTTTAAAGAACTATCCAAAAATAATTTTTGATACATATACTATATAAAAAAATAACGTTTAAATTATCCTTCCAATTTTTCCCATTAGAAAACATTCCTGATATTCCTTATAATGTATTGTAATTTTCAATATTTTGACACATGACTGTCATTAAGAGTTTAACAATAAATATTTATGTAGTGATTTCTGGCAAATAAAATGTTTTCTTATATTTTGTTTTATTTAATTTTAGCAATTGAATACCAGATAGACTTGGATAGATGAGGTTATCCGCAGGTAACTAATACCACACAAACCTTACTGACTCAGAAGAACAAACGCTTATTTCTTCCTCAAATTAGAAAATCTCGGGGGAGGTAGCCAAGCTCTGTTAATTGTAGTCCCTCAGAGGTCAGTCTCAGGAACCAAACAATGTCTCAGTTTTTGACATGTCAGAGGGAAAAGAGAAGTGAGAGAAGGGTGTCTCACACCCACTATTAAACACTGCAGATTATCCAATTCATCACTTCTGCTGACAAATCAGTAGTCAGAATTGGTTCAACCATAAGGTGACTAGGAAGAACTATCTTTGTTCCTAGAAGGAGGAAAAACCAGAAAGAAGGATTGACTTACTCTTATCACTATCACTGATAGACTCATTCTTAGCATTGTCTTGCAGAAACAAGAGAGAGGCTTAGAAAAGTTAAGTAGCTTGTTTAAGATCACCCAGTGATCAACAAAGTTGTAGAACCAAGTCTCAAATGTATATTTGTAGACTCGCTGACCACTCACCTCACCCTATGCATGCAAGTTATGCCACACTCCACTGATATCGCTGTCCTCAAAAAAAAAAAAAAAAAAAAAAAAAAAAAGTTTCAACCTCTTTACCGTTGCACATTCCACTCACTTCTAAAATGGCCTTTCTTCCTTTCTCTCACCAAAACTTCAAGATCAGTTTCACCGACTTGATGAAACCTGCCTATGTCTTCTAGGCAGTATTATTCTGTCTAATATCTGGCCTTAAATAGTACAAGAAACCCTGTTTATCCCTGAGAAGGACTCACAGGATTGTTCTCTTATTTGTCTGTTTACAGTCCTGCCTCCACCTCTGGTGATGAGCACGACTAGAACAAGGATTCTGCATTATTCAGCTTTATGTTTTTAGTACTTATTAATTGCTTGGGTGCATAGTGGTTGCTCAGTAAAGATTTTTAGAATGTTCTTTGGTATTCAATATTTATATACAATGGTAAATACATTATATAACTTTTTTGGACAAATGTATTCAAACATCCATTTTGTAGGCATATTCAATAAAAGTGTTAAGCATCTTCTATGTATGAAAAGGGAGAAAAAGCTCATTCCCTTGAGAGAATATCCTTAATCAGAACCTTGATAAAGCTCAAGTCATTAAAGTCATGAAAAGCAGAGGAAAATGGTGTAGTATACACATCGCCAGCAGAAACCCCACACCTCAGAGAACACTGCATCTTCTCAGAGGAGGGGACACTTCAGGGGAAGCTAAAAGTGAAGGAAATGAATTTAAAATGACTGCTGAGATGATGGAATCATTTTGAGCACAAAGAGAAGCACACGTGAAGGCAGGAGGTATGGGAAAATAGAGCATTTTCTGGGAACTACAAGTAGTTGAATATTCTTGGAGTATCAAATGTGAATGTGTGGAGTGCGGACGTGAGTAGAAGGAGAAAAAAAAAAAAAGAAGATAAGGCTGAGCAAATTAGTCAGGGAAAGTCCATGAGGACCTACCATGCCATCCAAGGCAGTTTAGAATTTCTCCTGCTGTGATGAAGAAACTGAAGCTCCTGGTGTTTATGTGACTTGTTCAAAGTCACAGAGTTGGCTAGTGAGGGGAGTAGATGCAACCTTGCCTACAGCTTGATTCTTAACAAGTATTTATTTATTCTGAATATGTTGTAGTCAGATATTAATTAACATTAAAGCCTGAAATTCCCATGAGATATAGCTAAGTTTGTTTCACTTTTCAAGATGAGGCTGATTAACAAAGATGACAAGTCAAGGCCACAGTAGAGACCTTTGAATTAAGGATTATCACTGGGTAGATTTCAGTTCTCAGCTTATTTTTCTATCTTTTACCTCTCATAGTGAATTATATGTTTACATCTGTGAATCAAGACCTCAATATTCCACCTAAATCTGATGTTTAACATTTTTCTAATTTTCAGACTTAAAATTACATGTCAGATCCATTATTCAACTAAGAATCTGCTAATGATGAAATAAACACCTGATAAACATACTGAAAAAGTAAAATATAGACACGCAATATAGGAGGAGGAAATACACTTCCTTAGATCTATGTATTACTTGATACAGAAGAAAAATGTGATGTAGTAGCCTTGTAATTAAATAACAATAAAGAATAATGTGAACGACAACTTTGTCAAGTGAAAAACTGTTTTTTAGTAACATGGTACCCTTCCCACTGGAATGCCTATGTGCATATGGCAAATGCAAATCAATCTCTATTCTTAAAAGGAGGCATATTTCTTGAAAAGATTTTCAAATAATCTATGCAAAAATAAACTAATCCTAAGAGCAAATTGCTTAAATGAAATTACTGTAATGCTATCTGGAAGTGGATGATGTTCAGAGAATTTACAGTACTCTTGTCTACTGTATTATCAGGATGATCTGCTTGCCTTTGAAAGCTTTTGAAATTGTTTTCCTTTCTTTATCCTCGGGATATGAGGAGATGCTTGGAAGTAGTGAGATAATTGTAATGGGATTTTTTCCCCTCTTAGGATGAGAATTCACTTTAGAAATCTCCTTCCCCTTAAGTGATAAACAGTAGCTGTTTTGATCAAAATAATATGAATAATAAACCACAGCAGGAATCTTCCTCCCTTTTAAAATAAACTACTGCCTTCTTTTGTTATTCAGACTAACAGCTTCTCATTAGAGAAGGATGCTCATAAACTTTGAGTTAATCTTGAAGGAAACAAAACTTCCTGGTTGACTTTTTGGCAAGGTCTTCTTACCAATTAGTATTTTTCTCTTATCAGCGAGGATTGTTAAAGATTGTATTTTTATTCCCTCTTACATTTTTGTTTTATTTACTGAGAACAACATGTTTACAAAATCATGGTATCAGCTGAGATATAATTATTTTTAATATTTTATTTATCTCTGCTTTATTCAGTAAGCTTCAAAATTCCTAATCATGTTACATGGTTTATAAAGTAGTTGATATGTTAGTTGAATACTAAATGTATATAATTTATAAATAGATAGTTTTACTTATACAAGTAGTGGACTCTTTTGTTGTTGTTAACTCGTTTGTTTGTGGTCAAAATTTGAAGCCCTCTGTTCTATACAACTCTAGCTCTAGAAATTAACTTTTAATATTAAAATATTTCTAGGCTTGTTTATCTCTTCCCTAATAATATTGTGGATTAATAATACTAATGGTATCTTAATTCACAAATGAGGTATCATCTGTTCATCCTCAGTTTCCTCTTTCCTTTGTATCTGATGCTATTCACCATTTTATTTTTTTAAAGACTACTATTGAAAGTTTGCTACCTGAACATCAGTCTTTGTTAACTTTCCTCCTTTTTTTCTGCACTTTCTTTTCATTCATCCTCCTGAGCATCTGTTCTGAACCTAAAGGCCATGTTTCTGAGAATTTCATCCCCAGTAGTCTTCTCTTACGTCTTCTTTCCCTGGGCTACTGCAACTACACATGTTATTTTACCAGCTAAATAATAGAAGGTCTCAACTCAACCTGCTCACCAATGCCTGCCCCCCAACACACACACACACACACACACACACACACACACACACACACACAAACAAACTCATCTCAGGCTCTACATCTTCAAAACTCAACTCAAAATCTTCCCTTCTCAAAGATATTCTATTTTGTACTCACACCTGAGGAAAAAAAATAATTATTAATCCATTACCCAATACACAAATGTGATCATTATTTTAGAATCTTTTTTTCTCAGTCTCTCTCTCTCTCTCACCCCCATATCAAATCATTTGCAAAGTCTACAATTCTAATTGCTAACCATTAATTTAATCTGTATTATTCTCTCCATCATAATGCGTTTTTGCTCTGGCCCCACAAATTTTTTTATGTAGATTATCACAATAGCTTTCTATGTAACTTACCTTTTTCCCATCTTGCCCCAGCTGGTCTTTCTCAGACATTTGAATGATCTTTCAGTGATGACACTGATTATATCATCCATTTGCTAAAATATTACTTATGGGTCAGCATTAAGTAAATGATAAAAATATGGCCTTATTAACCCAATTTTGAAAGGAAAATAAATCTTGGGGTCCCAAAATCACTAAGCTGAAGTGAAAAGCCATGCTGGGAACTGCTTAGGGCAAACCTACCTCCCACTCTATTCAAAGTCATCCCTTTGCTTACTGAGATAGATGCATATCTGATTGCCTCCTTTGAAAAGGCTAATTAGATAAAACATTATAAAAGGAACCAGGAAATAAGAGAGATATAAAGAAAGTTGTGTAAATAAAGAGGTATTTTTTTGGTAAGAAAGCTTAAACAGAAATATGAGAAAGAATCTTGCATGGTAAATTTAGTCTTAGAATAAAATGACTGGTTGTTTAAGAAAGAGGGATGTTCAGGATAAACCAGAAAGTCCAAGCATGTCATTAATGGTCTATAAAAGTCACAACAAGAGGATTTATTTTAAAAAACCAAAAACTTTTGTATAATCAAGTTGTCTATAATTAAAGGAAAATTATAATGGTCTTTCTAGAGATTGGGTTTGATGTAAAAAAAACACACATACACTAAATAATTGATTAGAACAATAAAATTTTCTTGAGGGAGAGAGTGATTTCCTCTTAATAAATTATATGAAATTAAAAAAATTTTTAATCCAAAGTTCAACTATTACATCTCACCATTTTTTATTTTCTCTCACCTTTTAAAAGGCACAAACACTCTCCTTCAAGTCATTTTCAACTCATATAAGTTTTTTTCCCCTCAGGTTCTGTTTGCTGTGGCCTGATGCTAATGATGTTTTCTTAAGGGTCTAAAGAAAATATTTTCTTCCAACATAATATTCTGTGCACTGCAGAATGTCTTTTCTTTTGCCTTTTGGTAACTGGCCTAACAGATTTTATGTTTTATTGAATAAGTCCTATGCCATTATTATAAAGTTTTGGTTTGCTCAGAAGAAAACTGAATTTTTAAAAAATTAAGATGATTACATCTGTGTATTTTTTATATGTGCTTTTAAAGTCCTTGTGAGATTTAGTTACAGAGCATTGGCTCCTGGATCCAAAAAGGACACCAAGTCCTGCTAAATCTTGAACACTGACAGCAATTGAAGCCTCATTTTCAAGCCCAGTAGAAGATGTCAATCAAAATAAACTGTGTTCCTGAGACACAGGACCACAAATTAAAGCTACTCAGCTCCTCAGGGCTCAGGGACTATCGTGGAAGAGGTGGTCACATGAGATTGTAAGGGCTGATTTTGAAAGATAAAATAAATTCTGTTTCTCTATAATTTAATCATTAATATAAAAGGCACACTGATGCAAGACCAGCATATGGGCCCCTGTGTCAGATTAAGAAGATTTTCTTAAGCAGTAACTAACTCCCTAATAAAGATTATAAAGATTAGAAAAGGCTTATGGAAGTTACATCTTATGGTCAAGATTAAAATTTTACAGATTGCTTCTAAAATTTTGAAAAACAAATTCAGTTGACTTCATGCTGTTTTTATTAGGGCTTATCATTTTGAAAATTAAGTGTCCTCTCTCAAAGATGAAGGTTTTTGCCTATTTTTGAAATCCTTGAGTTATCACTTTGGTTAAATGAATGACTTATTTGACAATGACCTGTAATCCTATTTTGTGATATCAAGTGTTTTAAACCTTTGATATTTGACAAACTTTCCAAAATCAAATTATAAATTATCTCTTTTCTGACCTAATTAATCCTTTGAGATATTAGATTCCCTAAAGTTCAAAAATGACATATTTGGCTATTTGGTATAAAAATTAAATGGGAAGCATTGTCAAATGTGAAATGGTGTTTGACTTTCTTTGGATTGTATTTGTAAAAATATATTATTCGTATGTGTTCCAAAATTATGGGAAACTCTTATAATTCTGATATGACTTAGTGTATGTTATCAATAATATTTATAATTGATATGTTAAATTATTGTGTACCACAGAGGTAACAAATTTCTTTGTCAATAGTATCTCTGACTATGGCTGCCCTAAAACTTTTTGTCATGCATGAACAATTGTTTTGGTCTTCTTTAGAATGTGGTTTTACGATCAGCTGTAAAACTCTAACAGGTTCTCTCGAATGTAGGTCTCTCTGATAACCTTGCAGATAACCTTGCAGATCAGAACACAGGAAAAACTTTCAGGACTTATGGAGAGCTGAAATGTTCATTAATGTCAAGCTGAACAAGAATTAACTGCATGGACTGAACTAATAGAAGACTGAAGTGACATTGTTGTCCTTTTGCTTAAAATGTTGCTGATCCTTTGTTTTCTTTTTCAAAGTCAAGGAAACTTTTCTTTTGAGCTATTGACAGCTTTTAACAATAAAATAAAGTATACTCCTGTGGACAAAATTTGGAGCATATTTGTTTCTTTCTACCTGATTTGTCCAGAATTTGGAAACTATTTGTGAGTATTCTTAACTTATGGCAATATAGTTATTTACATAAGTGTAATGAGAATCTATTTTCATTTGTAATGGGACACAATTAGAGAAACTGGTTATTTTACCAAGGCTTTCACTGGAATGGTGTGCTTTCCTTTAAGGAATCAAACTTGACTTATGGAGTCAATAAAATCCCCTTGGGAAAACTGTCCTCATACCTTGTGTACACAGTCCCTGCACGGGGTTCCTGACCTGTTGTGAGTAAAGAATATCACTTTCTAACAGGTTGAGAAGCCCCAACTGTATCTTGTGACTTCAAGAGAAGATGAATTCACTAACTCATAGGTGTTTGATGTTACAAATCCATGGCTGGGCTTGGCTTTAAAAAAGTCTTATCTGAGATTATCAATTTTAAAAGCCTATGTGAAAAATAATGTTTTTTCCTGCACTTTACACAAATAATCTGCCAAGTATAATAAAGCAAATTGGTCCTACCATGATTTGTCTTTAGTAAAAATGGGAAATTGGAGGGAGAAAAATTATGTTTTAAAACTGTAATACACCTGTTGTTAGATTATAATCTTGCCTAAAGTTTTTCAATGTTTATTATTTTCTACCATTTGGACTAAATTGTAATTTTCCCTGGCTACATGTCTCCAAAATAATGTTTTCAATTTTTTTTGTTGTTGTTCTGTCTTTCCTTCCCCCAACCTCGATTTTTCCTAATTTGAAATCACTGAAAACTTAGCTGGGCTTTTTTAAAGTCCAAACTGAAGCTGGACAACTTAAACTTCAGAAGAAAATAACAGCAACCTATTTACATGCATAAGTCACTTTCATACCTGCCTGCTGATGTATGAACTTCAGAGAAATGTGGCCTATATCTATTTCCCATGATTGTTATTTTATTTGTTGTGTTTTTCCTACCTTCTTCCATTTTCTCTTCACAGGAGATGAGAGTTCACAACCTGCTAAAAATAAGCTTTCCTAATAACTCGAGACCTACCTGTCTAGGAATAAACCATCCTAGCCAGGAGACATCAGACAAAACCTGAAACCAGAGACTCACTTTTTGCTAAAATGCTTTGTACAAAAGTTTTAAAAAGAAAAGGGGGCTGGGCCTGGTGTCTCATGCCTGTAATCTCAGCACTTTGGGAGGCAGAGGTGGATGGATCACCTGAGGTCAACTGTTCAAGACCAGCCTGGCCAACATGATGAAACCTCATCTCTACTACTACTAACAAAAATAATTTAAAAAGAATTAGCTCAGCATGGTGGCACGTGCCTGTAGTCCCAGTTACTCAGGAGACCGAGGCAGGAGAATCACTGGAACCTGGGAGGCAGAGATTGCCGTGAGCCAAGATTGTGCCACTGTACTCCAGCCTGGGCAACAAAGAGAGACTCCATCTCAAAAAAAAAAAAAAAAAAAAAAAGAAAAAGGAAAACTGTGAAAGGAAAATAAATTTTGGGGCTCCCAAATCACTAAGCTAAAGGGAAATGTCAAGCTGGGAACTGCTTAGGGCAAACCTGCCTCCCATTCTATTCAGTCATTCCTCTGCTCATCAGATAGATGAATATCTTATTGCATCCTTTGAAAAGACTAATCAGATACTCAAAAGAATGCAACCTTTTGTCTCTCACCTATCTGTGACCTGGAAGCCCCCTCCCTACTTTGAGTTGTCCTGCCTTTCTGGATGGAACCAATGTATAGCTTACATATATTGATTGATGACTAATATCTCCCTAAACTGTATAAAACCAAGCTGGGCCTTGACCACCTTGGGCACATGTCATCAGGATCTCCTGAAGCTGTGTCATGGGTGCGCATCCTCAACCTTGGCAAAATAAACTTTCTAAATTAACCAAGACTTGTTTCAGATAATTGGGGTTCACACAATTGAGGCTTTTAATGATGTCTTAAACATATTTTTTAGTCTTATTTCTACTTCTCTGCACAATAGGACTCAAATTAATACTTACATCAGTGTGTATCAAGGACCTCCAAATGTAAAGATGAAGGTGACTATGCAGTTAATGATTGAACATTTAGTTCGAAAATACTACTTTAACTATTGGATGAAAGCATTAGTCTATTACAAGAAACAGCATTTGCAAATTTTAAAAATAGATAATAATGTATGTTACCAAGTTAACCACCTACTCCATCATCAATAACTGCTTTTTAATTTTAGAGCTGAGCAGCAGAAATTAGATTGTCTGAAAATGTCATATCTGCCATTCCTGAAGAGCAGTGTTCACAATGCTTCATATTTCCTGTTTTAGGAAAGACATTTTCTTGCTTTATTCCCTTTAATTATGAAAGGATACTTATGACCTGTGTTCTACCATTCAGATGAGAGAATTAAAGACTATAACAACTGCAAATGATATGTTTAAAATTATTCTTAAAAAGATGGGAAGAAAAATCTTCAAATATTTTAGCTATTTGCTCTCCAGTCTTCCTAAGTGACAATAAATCCAGAGTTTATTTCAATAATGATACTAAACATACACTCCTGACACAAATTATTTTTACCATAAATTACACCAGTTACTACATACTCAGAATGTTTTGTGAACTATGTGGGAACTAATAAAAATAAAGTAATTCATCTAAAGCACACCAATTCTCATGGTGTTTTCAATAAACTTTCCATGTTTGATGGGATTCACTATCATTTAGGACAAGTTTATGCCCCATTCTTCTAGAAATTTCTTCAGTCAGTTGTTTTAATCATTAAGGTAGACTTGTTTCACGTGAAACCCCAAATTTAAATTCCCTAAGCCCATTGGGTACTTGGGCAATATTAGTTTTAAACACAGTCTCTCTGCTGTAATTTTATTTCTATCTATGATGTGTTTAGTTGATTTGTTCTTTTACAAAATTCCAGAGATTCTTCTCCATTGTACTGCTTTCCTCCTTCCCCATCTCAAGCCAGTACATTTTTTCATAAACTTTATTTTTATGTCAATCAAGCTGTAATTTCTAAAACATAACATACATAAACAAATCAAAATTATTCCATTTTCTGGAAATAATGTTTTAATTAAGATTCAGGCGTATGAAACTTTGTTCTTCACAACTGTGGTAGTTATGGATTTGCCTGAGAACTGGTTACCGTTGTAACCAGCTTAAAGCAATGCTTTTCTGCAGTTTGGGATTTCAATTCAGGAGCACTAGCTAACCCCCAGGTTTTCAGCATGATTACATTTATCTATATTTAAAGTACAAAAGAATCAACATGCTGGAAAGTAATTGCTCTGTTACCATAGGGAAAGAGATTACAAAAACTGTGAGTTTAAGGGAGAAACTGCCTGTGTAGTAATCCCTTTTATTATCTACTCTTTTATTATCTACTCTAAGCCATAAATGATTCTATCCCAAGCCTAATAAATAATTATGTCATGAACTATAGGGTCAGAGGACTTTAGCAAGATTGTTAAAAAGTCCAACTATAAGAAACTTTCCATATTTCTAAGTCCATATTTTCTCTTTTTAAAGTATCTATTTGACAGCCCAAAATGCAGGGCAGATGCTAATGCACACAGCAGGGGAGAATAATTACCAAAACCATTCATTTACTAGGTGATCTTTAAAGCCTCTTCTAACTTTAAAATTCTATGCCTATGTCTAAATTAGAGAGTCATTTTCATTTGAATTGACAAAGCTAATCATACGTTTTAATTAAGATATTTTCCTTTCATTAAATGACTGTGTGTCAGATTAGGGAATTATGTTAATAGGAAACCAAATTTTGTCTGGAAAGCCAGGGTCATGGAGCAGGCAGAACTTAGACAAATGACTAAGATCTCTCATAAAACAAGTTTGCCAGCAGAGGTTGAGCTAAAGTGTTTGTCAATTGGGCAAGGGAATAGATAAATATATCGATATAGATAATGAGAACAAGAATTAGTGGAGGTAAACATGGAGTCAACAGGTAAAGCCAACTTAGGTTTGGGGAAGAGGCGATTGTGAGTATAATCCTACTTTTCTAATGGATTACCCAGATTTTCTCCCATCAATTCCACTTACAAACCAAACTAGCTTATGCTTTATTTTTTCCAGGACTGTGAAAGTCCTAGAAAATCCACCAGCCATCTCAGTCATTTTTCATAATTTATACAGACACAGTCTAAATAAAATGGATAAATTATAAAAACATAATGAAAACTGGTTTAGGGGTTAGCATAGGTTAAGATGGGTTAGAATCCCCTGTGAAGTGACTAGGCACATGCTAATTATTTTATAAATTGGGTGTCTTCTTTCTTGTTATTTTCTACTTCCAGGACCTCACCCTCCACACGGGGGCTGAGATAGAGTCCCAACATTCAGGCATTTGACCAGACAATAAAGGAAAATAATCAGCTGCAATGAGAAAATAATGAATTTGATTTAATGACCTCTGTGTAATACATAAGGTAAGGAAGAAATACCAACCCTCTCAAATCCTGTCTCTAACAGAAAATGCTTCAGTGACAATTCCTTGCTAAGATGACCTCCTTAATCTCTGCATCCCTGTTTCCTTCACTTTAGAGGCGCATGCTGCCTCACAGCAGCTCTTAAATTGTTTCATTGCATGATTTGACTATTTCATGAAATATTTTAGATATGTATGACCATTTCCACCAACAAGACCACTACCTCCTTGAGGAAGTTGCCCATGAATTATAAGATATTCACAATAGGATAACATAGGATCTAGCCAGGGGAAAGTTGTGTCCATCACATTCAATGTTATATCATCATACAATGCACCCTACAAGTACTTGTTGAATAAAAGTTAGGGCAAGGAGTGGAGGGCAGTACTCTTTCTGAATAAACAGAATGAATACAATTTCCATTATCAAAAACACGAAGCAAAGGAAAGTAGGTTTAGGGAAAAAATAGAAATCTTATTTTAAAAATATTAAATATGTGGTAGTTGCATAACGGTTAGGTGTTGATAAACGTACCACTCCTCACTAATGTGTAATGTGTATTTCTTCCTTTAGGTGATAAGTTTCCCGAGGAAAGGAACCATGATTTGTATGTTTGTTACCACATAACCAGGATTAGGACAATGCCAGAAACACACCAGGTATTTGATAAATCTTGACTATCGCAAAAACTTAGTTAATTTAGTAAATTAATATTATATGTACCCTTCTGTTCATCAGTATCCCAAAATAATGCTTCATATGGTTAATAGGAACATACAATGCTTTCTTTGTTTCAGTTACCATTAAAACATACTAAAGCTCTTTAACGTATTAGATAATCAAATCCTTGAAATAACACTAGGAAATACTTACTATCATTATCCCTATTCTATAACGTGAAGACAAAGAAACACTGGGCAGGTTAAGTAAATTGCCCAAGGACACCAGGCTTGGGCAATTCTTGGGTTAATATTGGTGCTGCTGCCTGAATCTAAGCACTCACTGTCTACAGGCCATGTTGTTACCCATTGTCTTATTCTTCTCTATTGCCTTTATAATGCATTTACATGTATTTTGGCTAGCTGGTAAGCAAAACAATTGGCAAATGAAAAAAGAATTGAAGAGAAATTATGCCCATATGTATTCTGGAAAAAGGGAAAATGAGAGATAAAGAACCGAAATGGTAAAATCAAAATGCATACAGAACCCTATTAGAAGTTGACACTGGGAAGAAGAGAAAAAGGGAAACAAAAATGTTTCTATTTTAAATGGCTCATGCTGGCAGCAATATAAATGTTCATTTTAAGGACATGGTGCTGCTGAGGAAACAACTTTAATTAGCAGGATATTTCAATTCCCAGGGAGAGAGGGAGTTTGAGGAAGTAAAGAATGAAATAAAAGGGTGAGGCTGAGGGGGTGGTTTCAAAAGAAATTTAAAAACGAGAGTTGGAGGGGCACAGTGGTGGATAAGACTAGGAGAATGAGAAAGTATGAGGTGTAAGTGTAAATCTCAGGCTTCTGGCTTTGATGGCAAAGTGGATGCAGGGCCCATGATCACAAGGCTGTAGGAAAATCCAGATCACATACTGTTCTGTGTGATGATGAGTTGACTTTGGGATGTTTTCAGGGTAAGATACCTATCTGTGTCTCCAGCCTCTTTTCTGGAGCACCATATATTTGCCTACCTATCACTGCCACTAGTTTATGTCCCATGCCTCTCAATCTCAACACATGCAAAATTGGCTTCCTGAGCGCTCTGCAAACCTATTCCTCTTCCAGTGCTTCCAGATTTAGTAAAGGGCACCGCCACCAACTTAGTGACCCAACCAGAATGTTGAGACTTTCTTAACTTCAACCTCTCCCTCATTTCACATCCACCCAATCACTAAGTCCTTCTGAATCTTCATTCTTAATACAATGGAATACATTCATTCTTTTCAATCCCTGATTCTAAAGCCTTATTATTTCTCACTAGATTTAGTGCTATTGCTAGATGAGTAGGTGTTAACTGAAAGAAAGGTGAGGAGGTGGAACTTGCTTTTCCCATGTTAAAAAAAAAAATCCTTGCTTATTCCCACTTTACAAATCAAATCTTTACTTACACTTAGAGCCTAACTAAAAATTGCTCCCATTGGGACAACGTTTCTAACTTCAAAACTAGAGCAACATGGCCAGGCCAGGTGCAGTGGCTCACACGTGTAATCCCAGCACTTTGGGAGGCCAAGGCAGGCTGATCACCTGAGGTTGGGAGTTCAAAACGAGCCTGACCAACATGGAGAAACCCCGTCTCTGCTAAAAATACAAAATTAGCTGGGCGTGGTGGTGTATGCCTGTAATCCCAGATATTTGGGAGGCTGAGGCAGGAGAATCATTTGAATCCGGGAGGCAGAGGTTGCAGTGAGCCGAGATTGTGCCATTGCACTCCAGCCTGGGCAACAAGAGCAAAACTCTATCTCAAAGAACAACAACAACAATAAAAACTAGAGATTGCTGCTCAATCACTTGACAGCTTCTAACATTTAGCATCTGTATAATTTGTTCGCTGTCAATTGTCAGTATCATAAAAACGTGATCTCTGTCTTCTGCAACTCTGTTTTCCAAGAGCCTGGCAAGAGTTCAATACTTCATTAAGTGAATGAATGAAGAGAGGTTAGCAAGATAACAACACCAAAAATACCCATTGGCTTTCATAACATAAAAATCATTTATGATTTTTGCAAGTCCAAGTTCACTGTGGCAGCTACATCAGGTTGTATTAAGAGTAAATAAAATAAAAATAAAAGCAATAGTTCAACTTTATTTCCAGGAATTGCTTCTGACATTAGTTGAGTTGAAAGAGGAAACTGTGACAATTGGAGTACGCTTTGCTCATTGACAGTTACCCACTGACTTAAATAACTGAGAGCTGGCATGCTTGCAACCTTGCTATCAATAGTATCAACAAGAAGTACTGCAGCAATACTTTATTAAGTGTCTTTGAAAATGCCAAATATGCATCACAGATTTTTTATTCTCAACTGTAGCAAAATAATAATTTTATAAAATTATTACTTATAATCATAATTCACTTGGGGATTCTGAATTGATTTTCTATAGTCCAGAAAGCACAATGAAACCCTAAGGGTCAAACATAGACATGGAACAGCCATATTCAAGGGCAAAGGTGGCAGGGTTTTTAACCCCAAAAAGACACAAAACAATCTGACCGTCTCTCAGGTAGTCAATGCAGCAGAGAAGCTTCTGGAGGTTGAATTTGACCTGCTTTCCTCCTTGTAGCCTCATATTCAAGTCGGCCCCCAGACTTCCCAGAGCTCATCTTGTCACAGGACTCAAGAGAATAGCAAAAAGGTATAATTGTTTTTTCTTTTCAGTTAAAATTCTTCCAAGGACAAAGCAAAGAGGCCTAAAAAGTAGCTTTTACAATAAATATTGTTTTCCTCTATTTTTTTAAAAAGTTTCTTTGTAGATCTTGTTCTTTCCCAAGTGAATTTTAACACACAACCATTGCCCTTATACTCCAGCAAAATAGTGTTGAATATAGATTAGTACAAGCCACTCAGAAATTTAAAATCTAAACAGAAGAGGATAATTGGAAAAAAAAAAACAAAAACCGTGAACTCATTTTGAATTTTTGTCCCTCTGGGGACCTGGACTAGATAGCTACTCCCTTATAATATGTTGATCTTGTCATACGGGTGCCCTTTTACTCTATTAAATATATTTTTGAATTCTAGATTGAAATAATAAATTAAAACATTTCAATTTTATTCAACATTCGCTATCATGAAGAAAGAATTAAAATGCAACAGATTGCTAAGTATATTGGAATAAGCATAATAGCTTTACCCACTAAAGAGTCAATGGGGCTAAGATTTCTGCATAATGAATATCTGTAACAATTAAGCTGGTGAAAAAGAACTGAATTAAGTATTATCATTTAATAATACATAAATGTCACAATGAGGCTTCTAGTTCCTATATCTAAGCTTTGAAACCTGGGGAGTGGGGGAGGAGAGGCCCTTGAAGTGAATTTAAAGTGGGTAAAGTGCCCTGATGACTAGAGCAGTCAATATTCAAGTTTGTCTTTTTGTGTTACCAATTATCTTTATAATTTGTCTCATTAAGATGTTTTTATTTTAATATATGATCGCAAATTACTACTTATTTTTCCTGAGTATATATTTATGGAGACTGACGTCCTAGATTATTTAGAGGATTCAGCCGTAAAAAATTGGGTTAGTTAAGGTGAAATTATGAGGATAATTCTGCTAACTGTAAGAATTCTCAACCTAAGAAACAGACACAACATGATTCTATTTGCATATCCATTGCATCAAATAATTCTGGAGCCCAATTTGCTGACTTGTGAACGAAAGGAGATCTTAGAAAAATCATTTAGAAAATTTTTGTTGGAATAAGGAAACTTTCTCCCCTATATGGTTTTAAAAGTTACTCTCTGCGTTCTTTAGATCTGGGACAGCAGAATTCTGTTAAAGAAGATACACCCATCCAAGGGAAGAATTTTATTTTGAACAAAAATGTAAAATAGACATTAAAGTCATCCAGAACCAATAAGACTGTGCAGTCTTTTCCCTCTCAAGGCGTATCTATCTGTGACTTGACTTTACACCTTTCTCTACCACCATCTCCCTGCTTAAAATTAATTCCTTTTCAACATAATGTTGACTTTAAACATGTTCCATTGAGTACATTTTTATCCTAAGTCTTCTTCGTAACCATTCACCTGATATTCTTATGCAATTAACTTATTCTTTCAGCGTTCGGGTTTAATTAGTTCAAATTTCATAAGAGTAATGTTTTTGTTTATCTTTTCTTTCAAAAACACCTGGCCTGGCTCTGGATTCATTGCCCCTAAGTCAAGCACTTGTTCTGGATTCTTCAGTATTAACCAAGAGGATGCAGGGCAATATATAATAAAAAATATGACCCCCAATAGAATTGTGCATGAGAAAGTTAGAACTATTTATGGTAGAAAGATGAGTAAACATATCTATCATAAGAAGAACACATGGACTTACCAGATACTATCAATTAATAAGTTAAATTGCTAACATTTTTATTTGAATGAAACAAATGACAATAGTGAGGGAAAAACACAAAATAATTTTGAATGAATGAGCAGTTTCTATTATAATGGATTTTTTAAAAACTGAAATCAACTTAAAAACTGTAAAAAAAATTTGCATTAAAAATGGAATATTTTACATTTGAAATTTTGAGGTATAAATGGAGTAAGTCCACTTCCCTCCATTATTATAAAGTAACCTTAATTTTACTAACATGTTTTCAGTACTTTATAATCATGAATGCCAAGATTATTTTGGGTGCAGATCAAATTAGGCACAAACAATAAAAATTTTTTTTTTTAATTTCTCACATGATACTTAAGAAATATACAGTCCTGAAGTGCTTAACAATAGGGATGAAATCCAAGAAATGTGTTCTTAGATATTTCATTTTTGTATGAACATCATAGAGTTTACTTACACAAACCTTGATGGGATAGCCTGCTATGCACCTACACAATATGGTATAGTCTATTGTTTGTAGGACACAAACCTGTATATATAGGCTACACCAAACCTATATATGGACTTTTTCTAAACATAGAAAAAGTATAATCTAGTAGGACCACCTTCATATATGTGCTCTGTCACTGACTGAAATGACATTATGCTATGCATGACTATAATCCATATGTAATTATGACTTTTTTTATAACAGAGCATATTGTCAATGAAAACTACTAATTCTAGAATGCCTTTCTTTCAACGTATCTTTTAATTGCAGATCACTCCAATATGAATTTCAATTTGCATATTGTTCTCATAAAGCTACTCCTTCATTTCTTGCTAGAATGCTCAATTTTGAAATAAAATGTACACTTGTTAAACTGATGCATTTCTACCCCTCATTTGTTTGTTCTATTTTAATTTTATATGATAGTTCTCCATTTTATGAGAACAAATAACAATTGCTTTTTCCAAAATCAAGTTGCATATGCATTCAATATGTCAGGTCTGAATTTAGACATATCGTTTCACATACTGTCTTCTATTACTCTAATTACTATGCTGCACATATTTTTCCAAACTGGCATTTCAATATGCTTTACTTTTTTTAAAAGCTGATATTCCTAAAATTACCATTTTCCTTCTCACTCTTTCCTTTCACCTTAACTCTTTTCAGTGATGTTTTCTCAAAAGGGAACTTTCAAGCTCAAATAACTATAAAGGTAAGAAAGATGTTTTAATTAATCATAAAGTGGTACTTAAAAGTTTGCATATCTAAATGTGAACATATATAGAGAAAAAATGGATTTAGTAGCTGAAAAATATTTAAGAAATAAATTGTTCTTATCAAAACATCTTTTAAATTGTTTTACACTGTAGTTTATTACAATTTACTTTAAAAATATATGGTACTTCCACAATATTAATATGCCTTTTCTTGTCTCTAATTTATTTCTTAATTCTCTCTGGATATTTCAAGTAAAGTACACATACATTGGTGGATTATAAATAATATCTCAATATTTCATTTAATTATATCATATTAAAATACAATTATTATTCATTCCCAAATTCACTGCATGAGAATAAAGTAGCATACTGGGGAGGGTAGTGTTAAGGAAGTAAAATAGACTACTTTCACAAATAAGATCTGTAATTTGAAATTTAAAAATTACTTTAATATATGAAAATTCTAACTTTAAATATTGCTAACCTACTTCCAGTAAAAGTAGTTATCCACTGTTGAATGTCTTGCAGAATCCTTTTCAAATTTATAATTCAGCAATTATTTCCAAGAGCATGTTTCACAAAATGCACACAGAGTGCTTCCTGAAGTTTTATGTCATTCATGTCATTCTTTGCAAGGACCCTGATAATCTTCTCTGAGTCATTCCAATTTTAGGCAAATCAAGGCAAGCATGATTTTAAGATTTTTTTTTTTTTGGTCTTATTTGTCTCAGTGATCATTAGACAAAGTTTTAAATATTTAAAATGTTTCTTATAAATTGAAAGGTATAAGTATATATATTTACGGGGTACAATGTGATGCTATGATTTATAAATGCGTTGTGAAATAATTAAATCAAACTAATTAGCATACCCACAATGTCAAATGCTTACTATTTTTGTGTTGAGAACATTTGAAATTTATTATTTTAACCATTTTTAAATGGACAATACACTGTAATTAACTTCAGTCATCATGCTTTGGAATTGATCTGAAGAAAAAAAATACCCTCATTCTTCCTTTCTAAGCTTTTGTACCCTTTGACCATCATCTCCTTATTTCTCCACCTCTAGCCTCTGCAATTTATACGTTACTCTCTGTTTTTATGACTTCAATTGTTTTAGATTCCACATATAAGTGAGAACAAGTGGTATTTATTTTTCTGTACCTAGATTATTTCACTTAGCATAATATTCTCCAGTTCCATCCATGTTACAAATGATCACATTTCCTCACATTTCCTTCTTTTTTTCTTTTTTTTTTTTAAGGCTGAAGAGTATTCTATTATGTATATATACCACATTTTCTTTATGTACTTATCTGTTAATGGCTGCTGAGGTTGGCTATCATGAAAATTGCTGCAAAGAACATGGGAGTGCAGACATCTCTTCAACAAACTAATTTCAAATATCCTGTTTAAATATCCAGAAATGGGATTGCTAAGTCACATGGTGTTCTATTTTAAGTTTTTTTGAGGAACCTCTGTATAGTTTTCCATGTGGCTGTACTAATTAATATTCTCACCAACAATATACAAGTGTAACTTGCTCTCCACATCCTCCAACACTAGTTAACTTTCCTCTTTTTGATACCAACCATTCTGACAGGTGTGAGGTGATATTTCATTATGGTATTCATTTGGATTTTCCTAATGATTATCTCTAATGTTGAACATTTTTCATTCATCTGTTGGCCATTTGTATGTATTTTTAAAAAAGTCTAACCAGGTCCCTTGCCCATTTTTTTAAATCAAGTTATTTGTTTTCTTGCTATTGAGTTGCTTGAGTTCTTCATATATTTTGGATATAGACCCCTTATCAGATGTGGGGCTTATAAATATTTTCTCTCAATCCACAGGTTGTGTCTGCACACTGCTAATGCATTCCTTTGCTGTGCAGAAGTTTTTAGTTTGATGTAATTCCATTTGTTTATTTTTGTTTTGTTGCCTGTGCTTTTGGGGTCAAATCCAAAAAAATCATTGCTCAGGCCAATGTCATATAGCTTTTCTAAAATGTTGTGTGTGTTTTCTTCTAGTAGTTTTACAGTTTCTGCTCTTACATGTAAGTCTTTATTAAATTTTGAGCAGATTTTTGTGTATGGTGTTAGATAAAGTTCCAATTTCATTCTTCTAAATGTAGATATCCAATTATCCCAGCAACACTTTTTGAAAAGACTGTCCTGTTCTTATTGTATGTTGTTGGCTCCTTTGTCAAAAATCATTTCTGGGCTCTCTATTCTGTTGGTTTATGTATCTGTTTTTATTACAATACCATGCAGTTTTAATTACATTAGTTTTGTAGTACACAGGCATACCTTGGAGATATTGCAGGTTTGGATCCAGATCACAGCAGTAAAGCAAATATCACAATAGGCAAGCCAAATGAATTTCTTGGTTTCTGAGTGCATATAAAAGTTATATTTAAACCA
The DNA here is from genome assembly GCF_000951045.1 of Mandrillus leucophaeus. Taxonomy (NCBI): domain Eukaryota; kingdom Metazoa; phylum Chordata; class Mammalia; order Primates; family Cercopithecidae; genus Mandrillus; species Mandrillus leucophaeus. The sequence goes on from NW_012108097.1 coordinate 595,541, forward strand.
CAATCTCTTAAGCGTGCATCATGTCTTTTAAAAAGTACAACAAAAAAAATACTTTATTGCTAAAAAAATTCAGACACAGAGACTTGAAGTGAGCACATGTTGTCGGAAAAAAAATGGTGTTTATAGACTTGATCAATGCAATGCTGCCACAAACCTTCAATTCGTAAAAAATGCAATATCCACAAAGTGCAATAAAGTGAAGTATAAAAAACAAACAAACCAACAAGTTATATCTGTAGTTTGAAATCAGATAGTGTGACACCTTTAGCTTTGTCCTTTTTGTTCATGACTACATTGACTATCCATGGATTTTGTGGTTCTATACATATTTTAGGATTCCTTTTTCTATTTCTATGAAGAAAAATGAAATTTAGGGATTGCACTGACTCCATGCTCTTTGGACTGCTTTGAGTAGTATGGACATTTTCACATTATTAATTCTCCCAGTATATGAACACAGGTTATTTTTTATTTTATTTATGCTCTTTTCAATTTATTCTATTAATTTTTATAGGTTTTAGTTTACTTATTTTTTAACCCCTTGGTTAAATTTATTCCTAAGTATTTAATATTTTGTAGTTATTACATGTGGAATTTTTTGAATTGTTCATTATTAGAGTATAGAACACGATTGATTTCGGGGTGTTGATTTGCGTCTTGTAACTGCATTGCATGCATTTATTAGTTCCAACAGGGTTTTTTTTTTTGGTGAAGTCTAGGATTTTCCATATATAAGAAAATGTTGACGGTAAACAGCAACAATTTCACTTTTTTCTTTTTTTTTCCTATTTGAACGCTTTTTATTTATTTCTCTTGCTAATTACTCTGGCAAGAACTTTCACTACTATATTGAAGAGAAGCAATAGGTATTCTTTTTGAATTAAGAAAAGAAACATAAGTTCTCAATTCAGAACTTAGAGAAAAGGCTTTTAATTTTTCACCATTCAGTATAATATTAGCTGTGGGCTTTTCATATATGGTATTTATTGCGTTGAAGTATATTCCTGTTCTAGCTAATTTGATGAGAGTTTTTATTATAAAAGGATGATGAATTCTGTCAAATGCTTTTCCTGTATCTAATGAAATTATCATATGGCTTTTGTTCTTCATTCTGTTAATATGATATATCATATTTATTGATTTCTGTATGTTGAATGATTTTTGCATCCCAGGGATAAATCAGACTTGATCATGGTGCATAAGTCCTTTTAAAATGTTGTTGAATTTGCTTTGTTAGCATTTTGTTGAGGTTCATCAAAACTATTGGCTTGTAATTTTCTTTCCTTGTAGTGTCCTTGTCTGGCTTTGATATCCAAGTAATGCTGGCATCCTAAAAATTGTGTAGAATTATTCCCTCTTCTTCTATTTTTTGGAATAGTTTGAGGAGAATTGGTATTAACTTTTTCTTGAATGTTTGGTAGAATTCAGCAGTCAAACCATTTGGTCCTGGACTTTTCTTTAATTGGAAACTGTTTATTACTGATTCAATTTCCCATTCATTATTGGTCTGTCCAAATGTTCTCTTTCTTCATGATTCAGTCTTGGTAAGTTGTCCCTGTTTAGGAATTCATCCATTTCTTCTAGGTTATCTAATTTACTGACATGTAATTATTCATAGTGATATTTTATTATCCTTTGTATTTCTATGGTATCAATTGTAATGTCTACTCTTTCATTTCTAATTTTCTTTTCTTCTCCCCTTTTCCCCTAATCTAGCCAATCGTTTGTCAACTTTGTCTTTTCAAAAATTCAATTCAGTTTCATTTATCTTTTCACTTTTTTCTTGTCTCTCTTTTACTTACTTATGATCTGATCTTTGTAACTTCCTTCTGCTAACTTTGGGCTTAGTTTGTCCTTTTTCTAGTTCCTCAAGGAGTAACTGTAAGTTGCTTGAGATTTTTCTTCCCTTTTGATGTAGGCATTTACTGCTAAAAACTTCCCTCTCAGACCCACTTTTGCTGTGTCCCATAAGTTTGGGTATAATGTGTTTTTATTTTCATTTGTCTTAAAATATATGTAAATTTCCCTTTTAATGTCTTCATTGACCCATTTATTGTTCAAGAGTATATTGTCAAATTTCCATGTATTTGTTAATTTTCCAAAATTCCTTCTGTTACTGATTTCCAATTTTCTACCATTGTGGTCAGAAAAAATAGTTGATACAATTTCAGCTTTTAAAAATTTTCTTATAGTTGTTTTGTGCTCTAACATATAATCTGTCCTGGAGAATGTTTCATGTATGTTGGAGAAGACTGTGTATTCTGTTGCTATTGAATGAAATGTTCTATACATGTCCATTATCACTTGATGAAAGGTGTTCAAGTCCAATGTTTTCTTATTAGTTTTCTGTTTTGATGATCTGTCCATTATTAAAAGTGGAGTATTGAAGTTCCCTACTACTATTATACTGCAATCTATTTCTCCTTTCAGATCGTTTAATATTTGTTTCATATATTTAGCTGCCCCCAATGTTGAGTACATATATATTTACTGCTTTATCATTATATGTGTTCTTATCTCTCTCTCTCTTTTTTTTTTTGACAGAGTCTTGCTCTGTCACCCAGGCTGGAGTGAGTGGCGTGATCTTGGCTCACTGCAAGCTCTGCCTTCTGGGTTCACGCCATTCTCCTGCTTCAGCTTCCTGAGTAGCTGGGACTACAGGCACTCGCCACCATGCCTCCCTAACTTTTTGTGTTTTTAGTAGAGATGGGGTTTCACCATGTTAACCAGGATGGTCTTGATTTCCTGACCTCGTGATCCGCCTGCCTGAGCCTCCCAAAGTGCTGGGATTACAGGCGTGAGCCACCACGCCCAGCCTATAGTGTTCTTGTCTCTTTTTAAAATTTTTGACCTAATGTCTATCTGGTGTGATGTAAGTATAGCTACTTCTGCCCTCTTTTGGTTTACATTTGCAAGGAGTATCTTTTCCATCCCTTTGCTTTCAGTCTCTGTGTGTCCTTAAAAGTGAGATGAGTCTCTTGTAGGCAGCATATAGCTGAATCTTGTTATTAATTTATTACATCTCTTTATTAGACAATTTTATAATGGGATATATATATATATATATAGTCTCATAGACAATAATACTATCATTTATATAAATATTGATAATTATTTATATTGATATTTACATGAGAAATATTTGTTGTTTAAGCCATCCAATCTATAGAATTTTGTTATGGCAGCCAAAATTGATGAAGAAAGTTTTTGATACTGACAAGTAGGTTGCTGCTATAACCAATGTGAAAAAATGTGGAGGCAGCTTTAAAGGTGATTCTGGTCAGGACTACAAAGAAAAAAAGCAGGGCTATAGATAATGAGTCTATCTTCTTCTTCTTCTTCTTTTTTTATGAGACAGAATCTCGCTCTGTTACCCAGGCTGGAGTGCAGTGGCACAATCTTGGCTCACTGCAAGCTCTGCTTCCCGTGTTCATACCATTCTCCTGCCTCAGCCTCCCAAGGAGCTGGGACTACAGGTGCCTGCCACCACGCCCAGCTAATTGTTTGTACTTTTAGTAGACAGGATGGTCTTGATCTCCTGAACTCGGGATCCACCCTCCTCAGCCTCCCAAAGTGCTGGGATTACAGGTGTGAGCCACCATGCCCGGCCTGATTCCATCTTCTTAAAGAATACATAAATAGTTACGTATAGTCTGTTGGAAGAAATGTAGGCACTAAAGGGTATTCTGATGAAGCCTCATGTAGAAATGGGAAACATGTTATTAGACAATAGAGAAAGGCAATTTTTATTATAAATAAAGGAAGGCTGTCAAACTACTTAGATCCTACAGGACAGGGCATTCATTTACAGACATTCATCTGTAAACTTGCAATATTCTTCAAGAAAAGGGAAGAATGGCTCTAATGATGACTCATGAATTATCAAGGCCACCATCTCAGTTGCAATGTGCTGGACAGCCTCCAGTCAAAACCATAGGAATGGGGTCATGTGGAGTTGACTGTGTATATCTCTTGCCTGGCACATAATTATTATTTATATTAATATTGGTATTCTATACCAGTATTATATTTTCCTGGCTACAGTGTTCACAATCTGTTTTCTTCACATTTTTATACAGATCATTGTATTAGTCTGTTCTCACACTGCTAATAAAGACATACTCAAAACAGGGTAATTTATAAAGAAAAGAGGTTTAACAGATGCACAGTTCCACATGGCTGGGGAGGCCTCACAATCATGGTGGAAGGCAAAGGAGAAGCAAAGGCACATCTTACATGGAAGCAGACAAGAGAGCTTGTGCAGGGAACTCCCAGTTATAAAACCATCAGATCGCATGAGACTTATACATTACCACCAGACCAGTATGGGAGAAACTGCCCACATGATTCAATTATCTCCACCAGACCTCAACCTTGACATGTGGGGATTATTACAATTCAAGGTGAGATTTGAGTGGGGACACAGCCAAACCATACCAACCATTGACTACAGAATTAATAATTAAGGCTTACCTTATAAATATTAACTATTATAAAGCACTTCATATTATTATCAGTAGAGACAGGCAATCTAGTTGAACAAAAATTTGGCACAATGAAACCATCTTCTTTTCAGTCCTATCCTTGGCATTAATTATCTGTGTGATCTTCAGTTGGGCTCTGTGATCTCTGCCTTGGGTTTGTCATGAGGATAATAATACTTAATCTACATGCTTCCTAGGAATGTGGTGAACAAAATAACCCTGGTAGCACAATTTGGAAATGTGGCAAACGATAAAATATAACATACATTATTGCTGGCATAATTTTACATAGTTAAGCAAATTTGATTATTTGAGTAATAATAGACAAACTTAAATATAGCTGCTTCTCTGCTGGATATGCAATTAAATTTGTGGTGAACATCTGAGAGTCTTTTCGCCCTTTTGGTACTTTGAAATTTCTTTCATATCTTAAAAATATGTAGAGCAGAAACTATTTTAAAAATTATTATTCATTATTTAAGAATTTAAGTTCTGAAGGTAATGTTGTTTTAACTTTAGTCTCAGGAAAACCTATTTATGATTGTTTGTCTCGACCTGCTAATGTCATTTAAGGTGCAAAGAATGAGCTGTGAGTTTGATTTTACATTAGTCATAAGAACATTACCTTGACATTTAAAGAGAAAGAAAACATTTTATGAGATTTCAGAGGAGCACTTAAAATATTGAAAGGTCTCCTTGATAAAAAAACAAAACGTTCTTCTTTTGTCTTTTGAAAATGCCCACATTTCTCTCCATAGAGACATGTGTCAACGTATCCTACACAGATTGGGGTAAAGTAGCCCATAATTCTGCAGATTATCATTGGATTTTGCTGTGAACTCAAGTCATTCTTTATCTTGAGAGATAGACAAGTAGGAAGTAATTTTCAAAATGGTCTGCTTTGAGAATAAGGAGATTAAACCGCTTTGAGGAAAAATGTAGATGAATCAACCTTTTTAAAGTGGAGTTAATTTACTTTAATGGGATTATAAATTTTGGGGGTGACTGACAGATATATTTGTCATTCTCACACAGTGGTTCATACGGTGTGAGCCATAGAGGAGTTCAAGTGGGAGGAAGATATTGCGATGAAGACAAGTGTCAGAAACGGTCTGAAAATCTATATGCATGACTATATACTGAATAGTTCGTTTTTCCAGTTTGGGCTGATACATATGTATATATGTCACTTTAAATATATATGAATTTGTATTCTATAAAATATATATGAAATACAAATTCATATGGCATTTATCACTATCAATTTTCTTAATCTGTGGCTACTAAAATCACTTACAGCAGCTGAAGGCCTACTTTTTTGAAGTTTAATGACTGTCAAAAACTAATGCTGATCTTAGCAACTGAGAGGATACAATACTTAACAAAGGAGTTGTCAATATCAATTTGTAAACAAAGATGAAATTATCATTCTTGAAACACATGAGGAAGACTATTCCCTTCAGTCTCCAAATCAGTGTTTTACATATTTAGTTTTAAAAGGAATAATCATTTACATATTCACTATGTTCACAGATACATAAAAAATGTAAACTAAATGTAAATACAACTATACACAAATGGGAAAATATTTTAAAATATTTAAAACATCAATATCAATAATGTTTTGGATGGTAAATTGTGTTCTTTTTCAGTTTCCTTTTAGAGTTTCCAATGATTTATATTAAAAAAAAAAGTTGCTCTTATAACTAAAAAGAAAAATTGTAAGTAAGCCAAAGCACTCTACACAGTAACAGGTGAATCTTTCTTTTCCCCATTTTGATTATTTTATCTTTCTTTAGATGGCCATAAGGACTTATACCAATACAATCCAAGCTAAGACTAGGAAATATTCAAATATTTATTTATTGAAGAATATTTATTTCAGAGAAACAAATATCTGAAGCTATTGTTCTGGAGTATTTGGGATTAATTCAAGAATGCAATAATCGTGGTTCATTTACTTGCAGAATTTAAAGCCTAAAAGGATTATGGAAATTACAACAAACAATAGAATCAGAATGATAAAATCTAAAACTAAAGGAAAATAATGAACTATAATAAATATGATAGATATTTGATATGCTCTGTGTATAAAGATTTCCTAAACATTGATAACAAAATCACAGAAATTTCAGTCTTATAAATGGCCAGATTCAGGAATAGACAAAAACGTAGGTAATGAATGTGAACAAAGATGCCAATATTTAACTTTATTTTATGTGACTACAATGAAGCACAAATCTGTGCGTGTGTGTCTTTCTCATCTTCTTTCTCTCTCTGTCTTTTTCTTGCCCTCTTTTTCTCTCATTGGTCAAGATAAGGTTGACAAGACTGTGCTGGTTCCCTCACACAAGCTTTCCAGAATGCAATTTTATAATTTTTAAAATATATTAAAATGTTCGCTATAATATAAGAAAATAATTTTTCTAATGACCAAGTAAAACTAGTCAGAAATTCAAACCAATATATTCAAGTCAAGATATTAATAATTATTTACACATATATAACACAGGTAATATTATTTTTAAAATTAGTATACACTTTTCCTATACAGTTTCATATACTGATCTTCTCCACGTTTTCCTGAGGCATTTATCTACAGGGATGAGGAGGGTACAGGGGAGGAAGCTTTGAAAGACAGGGCATAAGGATTGTTAGAGCAGAGTTTATTATTTAACTTCCGGTATCCAAAACAGAATTTTTGAAGGTGCAGCAGAAAAATCTTTGAATGCCAGGCTTTGTGAAGGAAAATACAGTTTTTTAAATTCCTTAGGACATATTAAAAGTCAAGCATCATGGGAATAAAGGGACATTTTGTCACAGACCAGAGAAGAGCTCTCTTCTGCCCATGACTTAGCCATGAGGCCATAGGAGACAAGTGACAAAGTCCTGAAGTGATGCTGGTCACACCTTGTGGACCCATGCAGACCTTGAGAGACCCAGAATCTCTCCTGTGCCCTGTGAGGTCACACAGAATTACTAGCAGCTGAAGTCTAGAAGAAGGAAAAAGACACAAATGTCTGGTATGTGGTTTCCAACGACATGTACCAGAGTTTACCCCGAACTGCCAAGAGACCCTGTCATTCTTTAGTAATCATGAATCACATCCTAGACCAATTCTGTTATTTCACTAAAGAAACAATAGAGGGAGAACCCAAAAGATACCATGCAGATTTGAAGAATTATTTCCCAATTCAGTGAAAAACCATAAGCCCTGATTACAAATTCTTAGGCCATTGGAAGGCCTTGAAATGGACACTCATCAGTAACATTTACATTTATTTCCAGGGAGTGATACCACAATCAACAATATTTTCTATCACTTTTTAGGCCACTCCTATTACTGGTTTGGGGATAATTCTTGATTGTACTTAGACCTTTTAGGGATTAGAGCTTCATCTAGAGAATTATCCTTTTATTTAAGGCAATATTGTACAGGTTTCCTTTTTACCTTTTTTTTTTTCCTTTTGTAAGCTGTAGCAACCCATATTTTGTTTTACAGTAAAATGCAGGCAACCTCACCATGCTCTTTATTTTATGTAATTGGTAACATTCAAGTATGAGATACTTGAATACTTACTTTGGATGCATTTTTTTCCTATAACAGCAAGACATGATTCAGACACTTTATATTGCCCTCTCCAACAAAGATGTTAGTACTACTTAATTTGGAATTTAAATACCAGGATTTTAGCTTATGATGCTACAAGACTCTTCAGTCATGAATGTGTATATTGCTGTTAGATAGTAATGTTCAAATCTGCATTTGATCTCACAATTATATTACTCAAGCAAAACACATGCTTCCACATAAATATATTGTATCCTAACAAACACATGAACTCATTCAAGTTCACCCAAAATTGCAGTATCATAATAAATTGACCAAAATGTTAAAATTTCATAAAGGAATAATGATGGAAAAGTTCATTTTAACTTCAGATGTGCCAACACTACTTTAGAGGGTATTTCTTATGCTGGTAAGTACTATACTTATCATCATGGTGCACAGGCTCTCTATTTTTATAAAAATCTTTGTATCTGTTAATGTCTTGGTTATTTTATAACATTTATATGTAAAGAAACAAACACTGGCAAAATATAAAATTTGATATCACTAATTATTATTAGGGTTACTATATGTAAGTTTTCATCTCTTTATAAGGTAAACCAAAGATGTGTCTTTAAATGATGAATTTGCCCCATTTCAGGAAAGAGGTAGACAGTAGAGTCTGTCCTAGCATAGATTAATATCTGATGATTACAGAGCCCTTAGCCTTCTGCCTTGAGGGATGGACCTGATCTCCTCAAATTCACGCTTTGATTAAAAGGAAGATAAATGAAAATCATGTTCTTTTTTTCTTTCCTGCGCATTTCTAAACAGACATACACATCTAAAGTCCATTTATTTCTCTTACGTAAGTTCTCAGACATATCATGCCCACAACATACTGCCACCTTTCTTTCAGTCTACGGTAACTCAGAACCAGTATAAAGAATGCACGAGATTGTTCTGTTTCAAAATTAATTAGAAAAGGTGAGACTCAAAAACTTTCATTGAAGAATAAGCCGAAAAGAACTCGGATAAGAGAACAGTCTCAGGGGGTCCTAATTAAGAAAATAGGGATGGGTCAGAAACAGCTTGCTCTGTTTTTACATATGAAAAAGTTCTGGATTAGGAAGAGCCTAGGGACTTTGAATCGGAATACACTGGGTTTTATTTCAGTGCTGACACTGAGACGTGTGTCATCTCTGGCATGACTTGTAACCTCTCATTAACAGAGATATCTGACTCACAGGTTTTCAGGATTCCCTCAGACGATTAGCATAATAGGATTTTATGAAATAGGATGTAGTACATTAGTGTAAGTCATCATTAAGTTAGAAAAGTTATGGCTCAATATTCACAGTGGATGGCTTATTTGCTTAGGTAATACTTTGGAGATAACTTGAAATTGCCTGTTATTACACTGTATTTTTGATAAATATATTCCTGTACATGTTCCTCTCCTCTGAGTTCATAGAAAATGATTGATTATACAAGTCAATTTACTTAACATTATTGACTGCTTACTGTATGTCAGGCATTTCGCTAAAAAAAATAAATAATTTTTCTATGTAATACAATAACTAATTTTTTTCTCTATTTTACACATAGGAAACTGTGGCTTGGAGGAGTGAATCTCAGGGCACTATTTTTATATATTAAAGTGGTGTGTTTTCCCCTCACATATTTCTTGTTGCTTGGTAACTTTTTTCCCTATTCATCCACAGTTAGCGTATTTCATGCCCAACGCCTCAGGGATTTAAGACACCATGGAATTTTGTAATTTCTGATAATATCCATTTGTTTCTCAAACTGTAGTCTAAATACAAACTGTACTAAATATTATGTTAAACTCTTACAACATAAGAGAGTTGTAAAATATCTTAAATTATTTTATTTAATCCTCTGAAAAACACTGGGAACCATAGGCTGTAATTATACATATTCTATAGATACCTTCCCCGCGACATTTTATAAAAATCTTATACAGACCTGAAATTTCTATCTCACCCAGGTCACTTGGATATTAAGAAATAAAGTGAGGTTTCAAACCTCTCTAACCAGCCTCACAACAAATGACATTGGAGACTAGAGGGAGTCTTCTCCTCTATACTCAAGCCTTTTAAATGAACCCAATTAAGGGTTAAAGATGAAAAAAACTCAGCATACTTGGAGATCCAGTGGTGAACCTGTGCACTTACAATGCCCTGGAGAAATTGCAAGAGCCCAGAGTTTCCTGAGCATGCTATCAAGCAGAGTAGAAAAAATGTTAATTTGGTACTTCTACGCAGATAGATGGCCAAAATTTAACTTGTTGACATCATCCATTTGCTCCAGCATATCAAGTAAAAAATAGTATGATTTTTGCTGACCTAAAGGAAAACGTAGATCTGGTGTAACATGCCACAATTCTGCTACGTTTCAGAGCTCCGGGAGAGAACAAGATCTGCCAAAACTTCATAGTGCCTCTAAGGTCGGCGGAGAGGCAAAGGTGGGAATGGCAGAACAAATAAGAGATGTGGGAGGGGCAGAACCAGTCTGAGATTCCCACAGCGGTGACTTGAATGTACAGAAATCAGAAGACACAGTAGAACAACTCCAAAGACAGATTTTGTTGTTTGTTTGTTTGTTTGTTTGTTTTGAGACAGGGTCCCACTCTTAACCCTGACTGGAGTGCAGTGGCGTGATCTCGGCTCACCTCAACCTCCGTCTCCCAGGCTCAAGCAATTCTCCTGCCTCAGTCTCCCTAGTAGCTGGGGTTAAAGCACAAGCCACCGCACCCGGCTAATTTTTGTATTTTTAGTAGAGATGGGGTTTCACCACGTTGGCCAGGCTAATCTTGAACTCCTGACCGCAAATGATCCACCCGCATCAGCCTTGCAAAGCGCTGAGATTATAGGCATGAGCCACCACACCTGGCCAGACAGGGTTTTCATGATGCTATTGAATCTTAGTTTCAGGGCTCCTAACTTGTCTAAATTACTCCAAGGACACAAGACGTGTTGAAATTAGCCCATTATTTTCCAATATCCTATAACTGAAGAATATGTGGTAAAAATATAATGTACATGTTTAAAGTGCACAACAAGTTCAGTGAATCTTGGCAAATGTGTATCCTCCTATAACCACCAATTCAGTTCTATGAAGCTATAGATCATGCCCATCACCCCAGGTAGTTCCATGGTGACCTCATCTAGTACATCCTACACTCAGAGGCAGTTATCTTTCCTATTTGTTCTTGTTTTTTCTAGATCGTTTTGACTATCCTACGTGTATGCATTTCCATATAAATTTTAGTACCACCTTGATAATTTCTTCAAAAAGACTTTTACCTGGCAGGAATGAAACTCTACATTTTCTCTCCTTAGTAGTCAGTGCCTTGGCTATTTCTACTTGGCTCTGTCAGCCTTCAAGCTCTTGCTTTTTCTGAGAAGCTTGAAAGTCTTGCTCAATGTATGGACAGTTCAAAAACAGCCAAGAGTCCGAGAAGAGTTTGTGTCCAGATTTTTGACTCCCTCATTTATAACTCCCTCTTCTTTAATTTTTTTTCTCAATTTCTAGTTGCTGTTGACCTTGAACTCTGGCCTCTGGCTTCTTATTCCATTATGATTCCACGATTTGCTTGAGCTCTATTTTATGGGAACTGTCTAGAAGGAAAAACGCTGGGTAGATCTAGGTTTCATGCAATCTCTCTCTCTCTTTTCTTTCTTTCTTTCTTCTTTCTCTCTCTCTCTCTCTCTCTCTTTCTTTCTTTCTTTCTTTCTTCTCTTGGAGAGAAAAAGGGTCTCACTAGGTTGTCCAGGCTGGCCTCAAACTTCTGGCCTCAAGCAATCTTCCCACCTCAGCCTCCTGAGGAGGCTGGTCCACCACTGCACCCAGTCTTTTTCTTCTTTCAAGCATCATGTACCCTTTGGTTTCTGCCTGGTTTGGATCACCCTACAGTGTCTTCAAACAGTTACTTTTAAAAAAAACAATAATAATTTGTCTGGAAAGCATCATTGTGTTTGGAAGAAGCTTTAATTTTCTATATAATATCCTAACATTTCCAGAAGCTAGACCTGTCATCTACTTTTTACAAATTCACAGAAATATTTTAGCTGCAATCGGTTAAGAACACTGCCTTTTTCCACACTGACTTCCTCTCTACCACACCTCCACTTGAGTAGGGTGGTATTAGAATGATCGCACGCATTTTAGGGACCTGGCAAAGAGAGTGAAATTGGCAATACATATAGTTTGAATTCACTGGCCTATATTTAGGTGATTCTTAAGTATACTATATTCTTGTTAGCCTTCTGTGAGTGAAAGACTTTCAGGAATATTTTTGCTACCCACTTCACTTTCTTAGCTGGTATAATAACCTGAGTGTATAGTGCCAGAGATTACCTAGCACTGGAAGTATATGGGTAGTGTAAATAAGATTTGAAATGTGCAGAATCATAAGATATCATCTCTGTCAGAAGATTTTCTCTTCCAGTTGTACTTGATGGTGAAGTATATATACTTATTAATGTCATACATATAGATCTGTAAGAATCATACATATAGAATTTACCAGAACCCCTTTATTTGTAGGTGACAAACCTTTAGAACTCTAATGAACAGTGAGTTTTTCTTCTTGTGAAATCATATTTTGTGATCACAACTATCAATACAAAATATTAAACTTCCAGAGGAAAACACAAGTTACCATTTCCTCTGCATTAATTATATTTTAGAAATACTTGTTTTAAAAAGATAATGGGTTCCATTAAAACTGAGTCAAAATGGTAAACAACAAGAAGTGTAACAGAGTGAGTTGTTATTTCTCTGGAATGTATGCTATTCAAGCTGATACTGATCAGCTTCTTGACAGTTGTGAAATGCAATCATATATTTCTGCATTCTAAATATACATTTTCCCTTATATCTAATTTTATGCTCATAATTCTGTCTTATCTTAATTAAACCCTCCACCAAATGTACAATAATCAGTAGTTACAAAACCTGGATTCCCTCCCGGGTGACATAAATTTCAGTCTGTCTGCGTATGCAGTTGATATGATATGACAGCTGAAGATCTTCTCTCCCCCAAGCCTCTTACCTTGATACCACATAGATCTTCAGTGCTCAGAAATAACCATAAAAACCCTGCATTGCCAGGCACCGTGACTCATACCTGTAATCCCAGCACATTGGGAGGCAAAGGCAGGATAATTGATTGCTTGAGGCCAGGAGTATGAGACCAGCCTGGACAACATAGAGCAACCCATCTCTACAAAAGAAAAAAAAAAATAGTTGGGCACAGTGGGCGTGTGTCTATAGTCCCAGCTGCTAGGGAGACTGAGTTGGGAGGACCCTTTGAATCCAGCAGTTCCAGGCTACAGTGAGCTATGATCAGACCACTACACTGCAGTGTGGGTGACAGAGCAAGACTCTGTCTCAAGAAAAAACGAACAAAAATCCCTGTGTTAACAGAGTTCGGTTTTTAACACCCCATGGAATATTTATCATAAAATAAATTAACTTTAATTATAAAAAAGTAAACTTGCTTTTGGGCCTGAGATAAGTACTCATCACAGAGGCTTAACATCCACAGAACTAGTCAATAGTGGAGCCGAGTTTCATATTTAGGTCTTTGGGTTTCACACAGAGTCTTTAATATGGGAATAATGAAAATACAGATGTCGTGCCAACTACATTTGCCATCTATGTGTATTCCTAAAGTCCTTTTGAATATAACAATATACACATGTGAGAATTCATAGTCTTGTGAGAGAAGATACTTTTGAGAAATGAAATTATAGCCTTTATTTTTTGTCTTATATAGCAAATACTTACCTGAGATACAAGCTATCTTTATGAGGTTTTTCGAAAGGTTAGTAAATCATCTTTGTAACAATTTGATGAGCTAGGTATTGTTTTATTTTCTTTTGCAGTGTCAGGAGCTATGAAGCATTGGAGATTTTACCTTGCTTTCTAGTTAGCCTGTGCAGTTTCATAGATGCTGACAGAAAACACAAACATGAAGAGTCAGAGACAGAAAACTTCATTACTAATGGTGTAGCAGCTGCAAGAACTTCACGTTCACCTCAGTTTCGCTTGCTTTCCCCAACCCAAGTCCCATGAGGGAGATGGTTAGGCAGGGGCCAGGCAAACGCTGTACACACAGTGGGTTTGGATCAAAAATAAGTAGCACCAAGCTCAGTAAAACCTGTCTTATTAGGTTGGTGCAAAAGTTATTGCAGTTTTTGCCATCAAAAGTGCTGGCAAAAACCACAATGATTTTTGTGACTGCAATCACACCTGCCCAAGGGTTTGGGAGGGAGGGGATCATGAATCTATGTTGTTCTAATCAGGAAACAAATCTGCCTTATGACCCACAGGGAGACTCTGTCGCTGTTTTGCAAGACTGTTTGCTTTCTAGGTATCCTTGAAAAGTTGCCAAGACAAAATCTGTCACTAGACGTGTGGGGGCGCCAGGAAGAATTGTCCCTTAATCTACAGATGAGGAAACAGAAGTTAGGTAAGTTTTCCATGATGTGATGCCTTCATTAGTAAGTAGTAGAATTGGGATTACAGACCTCGAAAGGCAGGTTCCAGAGCCCATGTTCTTAGTCCCTACTCCTCCTTCTTTTAGTACCTCTCCAAGTGTGAGCAGGTGCATCTCTGAAGGCTGAACTCATTAATAAACTTGACCTTCTGTTACGTGTCAGTTACTAAAGGGTTTTTCTGGGGAGGGGGTTAGAGTAAAGGGTTCCCAAGGGAGATATTCTAAGCCTCCTTGTAAATCAGTAGGATTCTGTCGCCTAAACACCTCTAGGAGATTTTCTCTTTTATTCCTCAAAATCCTAACAGATAGGGCTGCATCTGACTTACTTTCTTCTCTACCTAGGAGCATAGTCTTCGTGAAACTATTTTTCACACAAATAGTGTTGGTTCTGCAAATAACACAAGCCTGTAATCCCAGCACTTTGGGAGGCCGAGACGGGCGGATCACGAGGTCAGGAGATCGAGACCATCCTGGCTAACACAGTGAAACCCCGTCTCTACTAAAAAATACAAAAAACTAGCCGGGCGAGGTGGCGGGCGCCTATAGTCCCAGCTACTCGGGAGGCTGAGGCAGGAGAATGGCGTGAACCCGGGAGGCGGAGCTTGCAGTGAGCTGAGATCCAGCCACTGCACTCCGGCCTGGGCGACAAAGAGAGACTCCATCTAAAAAAAATAAATAAATAAAAATAAAATAAAATAAAATAAAATAGAATAAAATAAATCTTGTTCTAAAAGGGGTCACTGGCTGTCCTTATAAATTAACAAGTAAACAACTAAAGACTGAAAGCAGTTGAATGAAATGCTCACAGCCATACATTTAGTAAGGAACAAAATCAGCATAAGAGAACTTCTGCTTTTTAACTTTAGTTCTGCATGCTTTCCCCCATACGGTAAAAATGAGCCTCAGACTTCTACATCTTATGCTGTTTTCTTTCCCCGAACCGTTTGAAGAGACAGTATCGCAAGTCTTGTTAAGCACTAAGGAGACACCCAAGAAAAAAATTAGAACTTGATAGATTTTTTTTAATCTAAGGACCAAGAGTATAAAAGTCCAGATGTAATTAATGGATTTTTAAATATCTCTAAGTTTTAACTGTACTCAAATTACTCACCAAGGCAAGAAACATTGTCTGGATCTAGTAAAGCAATTACATAAACAAATACTTTCTCTTTAGTAAAATGAAAAAGTCCCAGGAAGAAGTCCTATTTATATTTATTTCCCTTGAGGCTTTCACTCCCCACCCCCTCTGGAAGTGAGTTTTAAGGAGAAATGAAATTTTGGGACTGGATGACTCAATTATGTAAATGCACTAATTATATATGGAACAGATCCTATTTCATATGTTTTCTTTTTTTTCTTCTCCTTCTAACTAGAAGAAGTGTTTTTAGATACATGTGTTGTCCAGGGTTCCCAGGGGGTGAATGTTCTACATATGTGCAACATTTAGAAATACAGTTCCATTAACTGTCCTCTATAGCTTTTCTAGGTATGGTTATTTCATAATAGGTAATACAGTTTTAGGACCAGTGAGATGCATTACTGAAAGTTTCCACAGACCTTCCACCTAATTTGAAAACACTACACTATTATAGCCTCATAAGTAGATTATTAGGTTTAAGTTTATGCTAGAGGAAGTTTAAAAGCTGGTATTCTTCCTCTACAGGGTCATGACTATCACCCTTCTTTAAAAACCAAACGTGCGGCCGGGCGCGGTGGCTGTAATCCCAGCACTTTGGGAGGCCAAGGCGGGTAGATCACCTGAGGTTGGGAGTTCGAGACTAGCCTGACGAACACGGAGAAACCCCATCTCTACTAAAAATAAATTAGCCGGGAGTGGTGGCGCATACCTGTAGTCACAGCTACTCAGGAGGCTGAGGTGGGAGAATTGCTTGAACCCGGGAGGTAGAGGTTGCAGTGAGCTGAGATCGTGCCATTGCACTCCAGCCTGGGCAACAAGAGTGAAACTCCATCTCAAAACAAAAACAAAAACAAAAACAAAAAACCAAATGTGCTGCAATGAAGGTAAATTAATACCACTGTTGGAAGTATCATTTTTTAAATCAGGATACACTTGTGTATATATATCTATATATCTAGATATTGATATATATCATAAATCTATATCATATCTAGATATGTATCATATCTCTACCTCATATGTATGATTACATATGATAAAGCAGAACAGTAATGCCACTGTATGGTTATTTTTGAAATACTTAGTTTATATTTTAAAAGAATAGAAATATTCTTCTGAAGGAACTTTTGAAAGAGCGCCTAGGACTCGTTTCAAACGTTATTGTAAAGTAGAGGAAATTGGTTTTCAACGATCTCTATCTCAGTTCCTCCCTGTTCTTTATTCAATGGGCCCACACTCTTCCTTTCACATTTTTCATTTCCTAAACTGAAACCTCCTCTAAGTTTCCTAATTGAATATGTTATAGCCAACTCGTATTTCAAGAATATGCATCACAGGAAGTTTTTATTTTGAAGGAGGAATAAAAAGCTTTAAATTGAAAGGACTAAGGTCCAATATTTGTCTGTCCTGCAGGCCAAAATGTCCGCCCCTTCATGTTCTGCAAAAAGTCTAGATAATGTTGGAAATTAAAAGTTTTTGCTTCAATCTTTGACATAGTGTCAAATGACTTGGTTGGTTGTGGTCAACTTGGCACCATTGATAGACTTCTCAAAATCTAACTGCTTTTCTTAGAATTCCTCTCTTGTACTACAAATGGTAATTTGCTGATAAAAGGAGCCCATGAGAGATTTGCAAGATGGAAGTGAAACAAACGCCAGGATGTTCAGTGTCAGGGCAGAGGGATGTGGCATGCTGCCAGGGACTTCCGGCCATGGGGTTTGCAGCCTTCCCGAAGCTGTATCGTTTCCTTCCTCCACTGCATGATGTCCTGCTATTGGAGTAAGCACGCTGTTACAGCACCTTATTCTGGCTGCAGTCTTCCTGGTTCTTCAGAATTTCAGCTCCCTCCACACTGGTGGAAAGCCTAATTCTACACAAAATTCCTTATTTGCATAATAGTTGTAGTGGTTTTGCTTTTCTAGTCAAATCCAGCCTGCAACAGCTTTCAGAGAAAAATTACAACATTCTTTGCATTACAACAAATATTGGTTTCATATTTCTAGGTGATACTAATGATTGAGACACATTCTGCAGAAAATATAAGTAATTTTCAAAAATATGTTTGGCTTTCCACATGATTTTGATTTGTAATAAGGAGCAAAACTAAAAACCCTTTTATTTAGATGTTTAATTTCTTTTCCCATAAACATATAAAAATGAAGGAGTATAAATATGTTAAAAGACAGAAAATACTGTAAGCTTTCTTTTTTATGCAATGTATACAGACATTTTTAGATTTCAATATACAATTTGTATTAGTTCTATAAAACCTTCACATAAAAATGTTTTATTTTCTTACATAATTTCTAGATATTTTTTAATGTAATTACATGGAATTTACAGAATATATTTATACTTAGTTTCTAGATTTTTTCTAATGTATTCCTATGTATATTATATATATGTAAACAATATTGGATATATCAATATCATCTATTTCTTATTAAGCCAAAGCCAATAAAAATGTTATTACCTCACTAAGTGCTTTCAAACAAGAATTCTAATTTTACATAACATCTCTTCTCTTCATTTTGCTGGAAGGAAATGATACCTAAAGAATTATTAAACTGGTGATTAAGACGGTCATCACTGGTTAAGTTGAAGTGTGAATAAGAGAAAATGAAACAAACTTTATTTACTTCATAAAATACTAATTTAAAAGGTTTCTTATACATATTTTCTTAAGTATTTTATGCTTACCACCTTTTATCTTGTATCATCTTGTACACAAAGACAAGACAAATTAAGGACTGCATTTTGGAAACCTGTGCCCTTTCCAAAGAAACTGCCATTTGCAAAGACCATTTCATAATACATTTATCGGAAACCAGCAGGCATCAAGGATTTTCCTATTGTGGCAAACTGTGGGTCAAACTGACGCTTCAAAAAGGGCAGTCAGTATTGTATTCAAGCTGACCTTCTTTTGTTGCAATAAAGAATCTTGAAGCATTGTTAAATAAATAAATCCCACGTGCTGCTATTGACCACGAAGCACACTAGATAGAGTTCTCCTGATGGGAGAGCACTTTATCAAAGTTCAGTACATTAAATTCAGAGCATTCCCCTTGTGCTAAGGAACTAAGGGTGCAAACATGAAACTACTCTTTATGTTAAGTATCTAAGGCATCCTCACACAACAATGGTTTATCCAATAGACATTTTGCTGAAAGATGAATGTTTGCATGTCAAAATCAATATATTGGTTGCATATCAAACTCAATATATTGGTTAATATACCCATTTTCTAAAACCTAAGATAAAGAATACATAACATTTTGTCAAAAATTTTAATTCTACTTTTAATATTTAAAATGTTGGTCAAATTATAAAATCTTGACAATATGTCATGAAAAATTAAGTTCTTTATGCTGCCAGGTACTGACTCTGCTATCTACTCTCTACTATGCCTTTTATACTTGCACATCCAAATAGAAGTTGATTTGCAATTGGCTCATGATTTTGTAATATTTATCTCTAATTTTTTAATAGAAGAACATAATTCAAGTGAAAGTTTTTTCAGTAGCATGTTTTCTTGTTCACTGTTTGTTTTCTTTTTTGTTTCTGTTTTATAAAACCAGGTGCTTCTCTCAGTTATGCCTTTGTGAGCTCTCAAAAGCACTTCGTCTTCAACTACTAAAAACATTTGGTGTTTCAGCACTATCATTTCAACAAACTTGATGTAATCTTTGTCTTCCATATACTTAAAACTGTAAGGAATTGTTTTAGAACAAGTTTACTCTTTTTTTTTAAAAAAAAAACATATTTTACACTTAATGTCTTTTTGAGAAATCTGTTGTTATGAAGTTTGATTTGCAAAAACAAAATATGTTGTTGGCATCTAATTTACTTTAACACTTCTTTTTTTTGTACTTTCTATGTTCTTCTTTAGACTGCATGGAAAATGACTTACCATACATATTAGGCAATTTTGAAGATCTTTCTCTTCAAAAAACTTTGGATGGCAGTTATTGTTTTAACTTTATTTCTTCCTCAAATAGGTGAAGAATTTTTAGTAGGACCTTCCTTGAAACACTCCTTGTCTACTTAAGATCAGTACAGTTTTTAAGTTATTTTTAAAATGTTAGGAATTAGAATATAATACGTAAGCACTATAATTATTCATATTTTGCTTAATTTTTATAAACAATTTTTCATATAAAAATATGTTCAGAATAAATTTAGCAGACATTATCTTTTAATTTAAAATAACTAGCAATCTATTATTCTAATTATTTAAATATTCTAAAATTTTTGATAGATGTTTTATTATTACAGATAATTATGAACAGAACCATAACTAAATATTATGTTATTTTATTCAAAATAGTTGTTATTACTTTAACAGACTAATAGAATTTCAAAACATAAAGCACATAAAGTGAATTTTTTAGTGGAGAGTACATCTATAATTCTTACTTTTAAAAAGTGAATATTTTGTATTCAGGCCTTGTTTTTATTACTGACATTTTACTGATGACCTATGATGGTAGCCTGTGTGCTAACATGATCATTGATCACATACCAGCTCAGTAATGTCAGAAATGACAATAAAGTTGACATTTCCCTATTTTGTCTTCAAAAGGCTAAGGCTGAAATAGAAGCTAAATGGTAGATTTCAGGTGATTACCGTGGCCAGCGGCAAACATGGCACATTTTGTTATTCATATACACCTTCCACAAATGATCATAAGTGCTAGCATTCTGTGTGTAACATGTTAGTCTATATTCAGGAGTTACAGTAATAAACGAAACAGAGAAAAACTCATCCTTCATTCTGCATCTGGGGAAGAAGAGGCAAACAATAAGTAAAGAATTAAATACCTAACATGGTCAGATTAAGTGTGAAGAAAAGTCAAGTGGACTGAGAGACTAGAATGAGAGGTGCTGTTTTAGAAATCATGGTCAGGAAGGTCTCTGAGGAGAGTATTACAGAAAAGATGAGGACTTAGTCATATAGGTCTCTCTCATATCACAGTTATAATGTTGCTAAAGAATGTCTGCCTCTATTTTTGAAGGAGACCCCGAGGGCCCCCAAAGTGATTTTATTTACCTACCCTCTAAATACAAAGAAAATCTGTCTGGCTATTTCACAAAATGTAGACAGATTCGTGTGTTCATGGCTTAGACACTATGTTTCATTTATTGTGCTTTATATAATCTATTTAAATAAGCATAAAGCTATCGACTTTTTATGTTAGAATTTCTCTACTTAGGCAACTTTATTAATCTGAGGAAGCAAATTATAACCTGTCCATTTAAAGAAGAATTATTATGATGTGACCATGTTAGCTTTTAAGGAAACCAAATTACTATGAAGTGATGGGTAATGAATGCTGCATTTCCTTTCAGCCCTTAATGAGCCTGTGCAATGTTAGGTAAAAACTGGAATAGCAATGCATTTCATTTGCTATGAGAGAAAGAGGACTTCCACGTTTTCAAAACCATGAGAAAGGCTTTTCTTGCTTATTTCCCACAACCATTTCATCATAAAAATTTCTCCTAACTTGATCATCTCTCACTACCTCCATATCCAATCCATTTATAAATCCAGTATCTTATTCCTAAACACATTCCAAATCATTCCAGTTATCCATTTCGGAAATTACTTGCATTTCAGCCACCATCATTTTCTTCCTGAACTACTACATTATATTGAGTTGAGGGAGGCTTACTTACCATTCTGGGACTTGGACTAAAATCTGAAGTTGCAAACGGGAACAGTCTGGAACAAGTAATTATATGTAAAACCAGTGTGCATCATGCTATCATTGTTTCTCTCGTATTCCTATGCATTTCCTTTATCTTATGGTCACATATATAGCCAAGTCCAGATTTAGCTTAGTCAGGTGAATTGAGGGAAGAATCTGCCTAGGGCTTGGAGAAAACACCCACAGGGAAGAAAGACAATTGGTTTCAAAGGCTTGGTGAGTTCTGCAGCAGGAGCAGGAGCAGTTCCCAAAGAGGTGAATGAGTGCAATTTCCAGGACAGTTTTGTGGAGCACATAAGCATTGTTCAATAACATGTTGACATTTTTTAGGAGGGAAACCTAATAGAACAAACTTCAGACTTCACGTGGTTTAAAAAGTGGAAACTCTGAAAGTGTTTATAATTTAAAGAAAATGTTTATTTCTGTAATCAAAAGGCTAGTGAGGTTTGGGGACAGATTTATTAAGCAATATTCTAAATTTAGTGTTACTGTAAAGGGCAATCTGGGAATATTTAGTTCTTTCCAGCTATTGACAGAAATAGGCCACAATGAGAAATATTTATTTAAATGGGAGACCAAAGGAATTTAGAGTATTCTATCAGTGCCTCTTTCATCTTCACCCACGAGTCTATTTCCTCAACAATTATATCCCAGATGATATGTCACCAGGCTCATTTTCCAGTCCCCTTGATTAAGCCAAGATACAACTCAGTGAGGCACATGGATTGAATTCTTTTATATCATTTGAGAGGAATAGCTTCAATTGGTCTCTCAGAGACCTATCAGCTAAATGCAGTGTCTTAGTGTCTTTGCCATGGGCCAACAGAACCTAAGTTTTAAACATAATTATAGAAGTTAGGCTTCAGATATATACAAAATCCTAAAGAATTGGAATAATTTTGCTCTCAAGTATTTGAAAAATTTCATTTGATAGTATGTGATTTGTGGTTAAATTCTCTCCAGAATATTACTGCTTATTTTTAAAAAGTCTATTTTAGCATTCAATAGGAGTGCTCAATTAGGGAGGAAAATAATAAACAATAGTTACCTCAGCTATAGATTTTAAACCAAGGATGATGAATCACATAGTTTTAAAGATTGTAAAGTTTAATTTCCGTTGGTGATTAAGTATTACTCTTCAGGCAATTATATTATGCCAGTGATACACCATTCTACATCCTTAAAATAGAAATATCCTCTAACTTGATAAAACAGAATACATCTATATTTCTATAAACATGTTTTTTAAGAAAAGATATATGAAAGTAATAAGGATATTACCATTTGTATTAGGCAAAGGTGTGATAAATTATTTTATTTTCTAAACACATGATAGTTTCTCTTTCTATAAACATAAAAATGGATAACCAGGCCAAAACATATAAAACTTAAATTTTGTGTTTTGAGTTCCAAAACCTCTGTACTTAGATTACCTTTGTAGTTCAGATATATATTACAGACTTTTTAATAGGAAAGATATGATAAACTACCCTTGGATTGTATGTGCTTATAATGGCATTATTTCTATCTTGTTGACAAGTCTGCACTCACCTTTCATAAAAGCGGAGAATGACTGTATGCATTTATCACAACTCCATAAAGTATATAACAGTTTCTACTTTGTTTCAATTAAGGGGGAAAAAGCAGACATATAAGTTTAGTAGGAAAAAAAAGCCCTCTATATGTCCATGAATTCTAAGTTAGGGTGTCTGATTTGATAGGAAAACAATAATAATAATAATAGTAATAAAACAGCTTAACAGTAACAAAGATTCTCAGAGTTTTTTTTTTAAGATTGATGCTTAGTAAAAGAATTATAGCCAGAACAGCTGCAGGAAAATCTGGCACAAAGATAGTGCTCTGGTTAAGATATGCTCTATTGCTTTCTAAAACAGAAGGAATCACAGTGGCGTAAATGTACAAAAGACGAGAGGGTAAAGCACCTATATTACAGTCAATAACATAAAATGTCAATTCTTACTCAACCCTATTCAAACAACCATGCATGATTTCTCCTGAAATTACTACCAGGCTTGATGTTTTCTTCATTAGATTCCTATCACCACCTCTACATGGTGTTAAACCAGGGGTGAATAATAGTTGCCCTGCAGCATCATAAAGCGAAACCCCATGCTAACAATCTCTGTAACTACAGAGTGAGAACACTGATTAGCTGGATAGTGTTACTGTGAGGGAACTTAACTGGCAAACAATTTCTCTTCCATTTTCCCAAGCGATTAGAAGAAATAAAAAGTGATGCAGTTTTCACAGGGATTTTGTTGTTTAAAACATACATGAAACTTACTGTGGCCTTAAAGTTTATGGAAATATTTAAATGCTCTTCTGGGAAGCAAATAGAAGAAAGTCTTTAAAAGGAAAGCCAAGATTTACTTTGACCTTTAGCTGAAAGCTATTTCCCCAAAGCAATACTTTTGGAATGAAAAGGAAAATAATAATGATACTCCTGAGTTTTAGTTTCTGCTTCTGTTCAACTCGACCATAACAGTTATCTATTGCATGTAGAAAAAAAAATATCCCCAAATTTAGAGGTTTAAAACAGCAAACTTTCCTAACCTCCTCGTGTTCGTGTAAGAGCTATATGGCCACAGCTTAGCTGACTGTGAGTTCCTCATGAGGTTTTAGTTCAGCTGTTAGGCAGGACTGCAGGCATCTCCAGGCTAGTGTGCAGCTGAATAATACTCTTCTTCCAAGCGCAGACACATGAACAATGGTAGGTCCTGGTTTCTCACCACATAGAATTCTCCGTGGGCTGCCTGAGTGACCTCACAATGTGGCAGCTGGTGATGACAGAGAGAGCTCCAAGAACCACTCTCGACAGCAGCCACAGTCTTTTTGGAACCTGTTCTTAGAAATGACATCCCATCACTTCTTCCATATTCCATTTTCAAGAAGTAAGTCTAGACCACATTTAACAGGAAACAATTACATAAAGGAAAGAATATCTGGAGGTCAAGATCATTGGAGGCCATCTTGGAGACTTCCTACAAGGTCTATGTTTCTTTGTTTACTTCTTCTGGCTTAAGAAGAATCAAGTTCGGCCAGGGGCAGCGGCACACGCCTGTAATCCCAGCACTTTGAGAGGCTGAGGCAGGCGGATCACCTGAGGTCAGGAGTTTAAGACCAGCCTGACCAACACGGAGAAAGCTCATCTCTCTACTAAAAATACAATATTAGCCAGGAATGGTGGTGCATGACTGTAATCCCAGCTACTACGGAGGCTGAGGCAGGAAAATCACGTGAACCTGGGAGGCAGAGGCTGCAGTGAACCGAGTTCACGCCACTGCAGACCAGCCTGGGCAACAAGAGCAAAACTCCGTCTCAAAAAAATTAAAAAAATAAATAAATTTTTCTTCTATCTAACGACAGGCAAAGAAACATCTTTTTAAAACTAGCACATCATGAATATAATATTCTTGTATTTAAGAGCACATGGCATAAAATGTTAAAGCAATCTTTAAAAATTCTCATTTTACTACTGTATAGAAAATATCCAAGTTATACTTTTTCTTTGCAGATATAAATAATAACTCAAGGAAATAATACATGTTCACATACACATAACTCATACAGGTTGTATCTGAAGCTTAGAAGTTTGTTTATTTCAACTACGCCGTTGCTGGTTCTACGCTAGATTCTGTGAAAACTGTGGCAGTTGCTTCCCTGTGTACAACTATTGTCGGCATTGTGGTGAAACTTTAAAATAACATGCGTGACTAGGAAAAGGCAATAAGCCTCTTTAAAAAGGTAAATGTAAATTACAAAGATGTGTTGTTCTGGAAATAGTTCTGCAGAGACCTGTTACCTGCCACTTCCTACCTCTGACTGCCAGCAAGTTATGGAGCATTAAGTTAGTGCCCTCATTTCTAAGAAGAATGGCTTAGACTAGTAATTTTTAACTTTCTTTTCCCTTGTAAAATGTTGTAATTTTGCATCAAAATATACCAAAAGGTAAGAGAAAAGGCAATGATGTGAGGTTTGCTGAGCATCAAAAGATATGCTGACTCTTCGTTCTTTTTTAAAATTGTATTTTATTAAATATGGACAAATTATATTTGCATATACTTATGAGGCACGAAGTGATGCCATGATATCTATGCACACACTGTGGAATGATTGAGTCAAGCCAATTAATGTATTCACCATTTCAAATATTTATCATTTATTCCTCCTGTTTAACTGGAATGTTGTGCACTTGACACTGTACTTCCCACTCCCCAGCCTCTTCTAGCCATCATTCTACTTTATCTTCTATAAGTTTGATTGTCTTAGATTCCACAAACACATAACTGTCGATTCACCAAGGCTGAAATGAAGGAAAAAAATGTTAAGGGCAACCAGAGAGAAAGGTCAGGTTACCCACAGAGTGAAGCCTATCAGACTAACAATGGATCTCTCTACCAAAACCGTACAAGCCAGAACAGAGTGTAGCCCAATACTCAACATTCTTTTGTTTTTCTATTTTTTTTTTTTTGAGACAGAGTCTGGTTCTGTCGCCCAGGTTAGAGTGCAGTGGCGCAATATCGGCTTACTGCAAGCTCCACCTCCCAGGTTCATGTCATTCTCCTGCCTCAGCCTCCTCAGTAGCTGGGACAACAGGTGCCCACCACCATGCCTGGCAAATTTTTTGTATTTTTAGTAGAGATGGGAAAAAAGAAGAATTTTCAACCCAGAATTCTATATCAGGCCACACTAAGCTTCATAAGTGAAGAAGAAATAAAACCCTTTACAGACAAGCAAGTGCTGAGGCATTTTGTCACCACCAGGCCTACCTTACAAGAGCTCCTGAAGGAAGCTCTAAATTTGGAAAGGAAAACCTGGTATGAGCCACCGTAAAAACAAACCAAAATGTGAAAACCATCAACACTATGAAAAAGCTGCATCGAGTAATGGGCAAAAATAACCAACTAGCATCATAATGACAGGATCAAATTTACACATCACAATATTAACCTTAAATGTAAATGGGCTAAGTGCCCTAATTAAAAGACACAGACAGGCAAATTGGATAGAGTCAAGACCCATCAGTGTGCTGTATTCAGGAGACCCATCTCACTTGCAAAGACACACAGAGGCTCAACGCAAAGGATAGAGGAAAATTTACCAAGCAAATGGAAAGGAAAATAAAGCAGGGGTTGCAATCCTGGTCTCTGATAAAACAGACTTTAAACCAACAAAGATCAAAATAGACATGAAGGGCATTACATAAATGGTAGAGGGGTCAATGCAGCAAGAAGAGCTAACTATACAAAATATACATGCACCCAAAATGGGAGCACCCAGATTCATAAAGCAAGTTCTTAGAGAGGAAAATGAGACTGAGGCTTACACACAATAATATTGGGAGACTTTAACAACCCATTGTCAATATTAGACAGATCAACAAGATAGAAAATTAACAAGGATATTCAGGTCTTCAACTCAACTCTGGACCAAGCAGACCTAATAGACATTTACAGAACTCTCCACTCAAAATAAACAGAATATACATTCTTCAAAGCACCACATAGCACTTATTCTAAAATTGGCCACATAAATGGAAGTAAAACATGCCTCAGCAAATGCAAAAGAACAGAAATCATAACAAACAGTCTCTCAGACCACAGTGCAATCAAATTGGAACTCAGGATTAAGAAATTCACTCAAAACCAGACAACTACATGGAAACTGAATAACCTGCTCCTGAATGACTACTCAGTAAATAATAAAATTAAGGCAGAAATAAATGAGTTATTTGAAACCAATGAGGACAAAGACACAGTATACCACAATCTCTGTGACACAACTAAAGCAGTGTTTATAGGGAAATTTATAGTACTAAATGTCCACAGAAGAAAGTGGGAAAGATCTTAAATTGATGCCCTAACGTCACAATTAAAAGAACTAGAGAAGCAAGAGCAAACAAATTCAAAAGCTAGCAGAAGACAAGAAATAACTAAGATCAGAGCAGAACTGAAGGAGATAGAGATACAACAAGCCCTTCAAAAAAATCAATGAATCAAGGAGGTGGTTTTTTGAAAAGACACAAAATAGATAGACCACTACTAGCCAGACTAATTAAGAAGAAAAGAGGGAAAATCAAACAGACACAGTAAAAAATGATAAAGGGGAAATCACCAATGATCCCACACAAATACAAACTGCCATCAGAGAATACTATAAACATCTCTACACAAATAAACTAGAAAATCTTAAAGAAATGCATAAATTCCCAGACACACACACCCTCCCAAGACTAAACCAGGAAGAAGTTGAATCTCTGATTAGACCAATTACAAGTTCTGAAATTGATGGAGTAATTAATAGCCTACCAAGCAAAAAAAGCCCAGAACCAGATGGATTCACAGCTGAATTCTACCAGAGGTACAAAGAAAAGCTGGTACAAATTTTTCTGAAACTGTTCAAAAAAAATAGAAAAAGAGGGACACCTCCCTAACTCATTTTATGAGGCCAGCATCATCCTGATACCAACACCTGGCAGAGACACAACAAAAAAAGAAAATTTCAGGCCAATATCCTGATGAACATTGATTAGAAAATCCTCAATAAAATACTGGCAAACTGAATCCAGCAGTACCTCAAAAAGCTTACCCACAATGATCAAGATCGGGTTCATCCCTGGGATGCAAAGCTGATTCAACAAATGCAAATCAATAAACATAATGCATCACATAAACAGAACCAATGACAAAAACCACATGATTTTCTCAATAGATGCAGGAAAGGCCTTCGATAAAATTCAACACACCTTCGTGCTAAAAACACTCAATAAACTAGGTATTGATGGAATGTATCTCAAAATAATAAGAGCTATTTATGACAAACCCACAGCCAATATCATACTGAATGGGCAAAAGTTGGAAGCATTCCCTTTGAAAACCAGCACAAGACAAGGATGACATCTCTCATCACTCCTATTCAACATAGTATTGGAAATTCTGGCCAGGGCTATCAGGCAAGAGAAGGGTATTCAAATAGGAAGAGAGAGAGAGTCAAATTATATCTTGCATATGACATGACTATATATTTAGAAAACCCCATCATCTCAGACCAAAAACTCCTTAAGCTAAAGTCTCAGGATACAAAATCAATGTGCAAAAATCACAAGCATTCCTATACACCAATAACAGACAAACAGAGAGCCAAATCATGAGCGAACTCCCATTCACAATTACTACAAAGAGAATAAAAAAATACCTAGGAATACAACTTACAAGGGGCATGAAGGACCTCTTCCAGGAGAACTACAAACCACTGCTGAAGGAAATAAGAAAGGACACAAACAAATGGAAAAACATTCCATGCTCATGAATAGAAAGAATCAATATCGTGAAAACGGCCATACTGCCCAAAGTAATTTGTAGATTAAATGTTATTCCCATCTAGCTACCACTGAATTTCTTCACAGAATAGAAAAATCAACTTTAAATTTCATGTGGAACCAAAAAAGAGCCCATATAGCCAAGACAATCATAAGCAAAAAAAACAAAGCTGGCAGCATCATGATACCTGACTTCAAACTACACTACAAGGCTATAGAAACCAAAACAGCTTGGTATGCGTAGCAAAACAGATATATAGACCAATGGAACAGATCAGAGGCCTCAGAAATAACACCACACATCTAAAATTATCTGTTCTTTGACAAACCTGACAAAAACAAGCGATGGGGAAAGAATTCCCTATTTAATAAATGGTGTTGGGAGAACTGGCTAACCATACAGAGAAAACTGAAACTGGACCCCTTCCTTACACTTTATAAAAAAATTAACTCAAGATGGATCAAAGACTTAAACATAAGACCTAAAACCGTAAAAACCGTACAAGAAAACACAGGCAATACCATTCAGGATATAGGCATGGGCAAAGTCTTCATGACTGAAACACCAAAAGTAATGACAACAAAAGCCAAAATTGACAAATGGGATCTAATTAAACTAAAGAGTTTCTGCACAGCAGAAGAAACTATCAGCAGAGTGAACAGGCAACCTACAGAATGGGAGAAAATTTTTGCTATCTATCCATCTGACAAAGGGCTAATATCCAGAATATACAAGGAACTTGAACAAATTTACAAGAAACGAGCAACTCCATCAGAAAGTGGGCAAAGGATATGAACAGACACTTTGCAAAAGAAGACATTTATGCAGCCAAAAAACATATGAAAAAAAGCTCGTCATCACTGGTCATTAGAGAAATGCAAATCAAAACCACAATGAGACAGCATCTCACGCCAGTTAGAGTGGCGATCATTAAAAAGTCAGAAAACAATAGCTGCTGGAGGGCATGTAGAGAAATAGGAACACTTTTACACTGTCGGTGGCTGTCGGTGGGAATGTAAACTAGTTCAACCATTGTGGAAGACTGTGTGGTGATTTCTCAAGGATCTAGAACTAGAAATACTATTTGACCCAGCAATCTCATTACTGGATATATACCCAAAGGATTATAAATCATTCTACTATAAAGACACATGCAAGCATATGTTTATTACAGCATTATTCACAATAACAAAGACTTGGAACTAACCCAAATGCTCATCAATGTCAAACTGGATAAAGAAAATGTGGAACATATACAACATGGAATACTATGTAGCCATAAAAAAAAAGAATTATTTCATGTCCTTTGCAGGGACATGGGTGAAGCTGGAAACCATCATTCTCAGCAAACTAACACAAGAACAGAAAATCAAATACCACATGTTCTTACTCTTAAATGAGAGTTGAACAATGAGAACACATGGACACAAGGAGGGGAACATCACACACTAGGGCCTGTCATGAGATGGGGGAATGGTGGAGAGATAGCATTAGGAGAAATACCTAATGTAGATGACTCGGGTTGATGTGTGCAGCAAACAATGTTGGCACATGTATACCTGTGTAACAAACCTGCACATTCTGCACATGTATCCCAGAACTCAAAGTATTAAATAAAAATATATGCTAATAAAGCAACTATTTAAAATTTTTAAAAATTGTTTATTGATGAATGTGCTCCTGTTTGTTTGTTTGTTTGTTTTTAAATTATAATCTGTGAACTGGTTAGTGAATCAGGGTATTACATTTGTAGTCAGGAACATTCGCCTGCCTCACTTGACCACTGGAGTGGTGCACAGACATCCCTTTCTCAGCACTGTCATCTAAATTGATGGACTGTTCTTTTAGTACTTCAGTTGTCTTAGGCAAGAAAACTAACCATTACGCCCAATGATTCTCTGCATAGTATTTTAATAGCAAAATTTATGTCTGCTTTTCTCACTTTATAAAATTGAGTCTCTAGTCATTTTAATATTTTGATAGATGTCTTCTGCTCTGAATAAACTTGTTTTAAAGTGAATTTTGGAAGGCAATGGTAAATAAGAAATGCAGACCCTCTGTGTTTGAATGCCTTAAATATCTGTTTGGTGATTTGTTGCCTGCTTTTACATATGTATTTGCTTGTTTTCATTGCCTTGGTAAGGACTGAATTCTTTTAAGAGCTAAACGTAGGGTAAAAGTTTGTTTCATTCTTTCCTAATATTAACCAAACTAAAATTTTCCATATTCTCATAAGCTATGAATCAAAACCCAAAACAAGCTCCCTATCAGAAACCAAACAGTGCATTTTTATGTATGGTTGCCAAATAGTTGCTAATTCTATGAGTTTCTAAACCACTCTCCCTGGTTCGCTATCATTTATAAAGGGAAAAACAAGTACATGTGTTGTTTCCTTGAATATATTTGAAAACACATTAATGCTTTAGGGAGAGTAGTTTTTATATGTTGACATTTATTTCTTCTTTTGCAATTATGTATTTGTAACTTGTCTTCTCTTATTTTTATTGTCTCACTAATCTTTCCCTGTAGCAGATCCTCTATACTTTATTAGAAATACTTGGCTTTTTCAGAAATGTACCTGTTATATCCCTGTGGAAGTAAATTGGCCTCAGTTGTCCTCTTAGCACATCAGCTTTCGGGGAATAAATTGGAGGCCCTAGAAGTGTTTCTTAACATGAATCTGATGCTTCAAAGAAATCTCTAGAAAACATACTATTTAGAAACAATCATGCTTAAATATTTGTAGTTAAAAAAATCCAGGCTTTTATTTCATTTCATATAAAAACTGGATTTTTATATTTCTGCAGTTAATCTGATTTTTCACTATATTCCAAATTAAATCTTTTTATGATTTACACATGTAATTATACTTCTATACTCCTGAATATTTGAAAATAGTTTTAGTTTCCTCTGAGATAAGCATGGCATTGATTTACCTGAGAAATATATTACACATTACCCATTTTTGCCAAAATTTAAATGCCTTACAGTTGTGGAGACTCCTTTATGAATACACAAAGGTCATATTAGGTAATAACATTTGTTGACATTTTAGTTTCGCTCAGTATTATGTTATAATTACAGTCTTTCTAGAGTTGTGGGTGTTTAGCTAACCTATCTTTAGAGTAATTTTTCTTCAAGCTTTTGTAAATCTCTTTGTAGGTAGTGACCTCACTTCTAGATTTTCTTCTTATCAGGAAATATTTCACCTCCCATAAATCATATCTAGAAAAATGGAAAACAAATAGTCATATTGGTTGGTGATTGTGAGTTTTCTACTAAATTTTATTAAATATCTGATCAATTATCTTTTTTAATGTAATCATTATAACAAGTTACATACACCATGAGAATGAGAATGTGTTTAATTCTTTTTGGCTAGGAGAGTCTCTTTTTATATCCTCCTGGGATGCATAGAATTAAACATCTTTTAGACAAATTTCTCTCATTATGCTACTGTTCAATATTCTTATCCTTGGTTTTATGTAGGTTACAGTTCCTCTTCACCTAGAGAATAAATAATACCAAATTCTCAGTCACTGAAAACAACCTACAACCTGTATCCAAACCATCTTTTCTCCTGATTTTGTTTTTTAGTTTCTCTTTGTATATTTCATCATTCCTTACACAGAGTTAGCAAAATAAATTGCTTTAATAAATGAATTAATGAATCCTTTCAGGAATGAATAAATAACACTCACACTTAATCAGGTCAATATCAACATTCTAGAAAAATGAGTTCATCTGACATTTTCTAAGGAAGTCTTGCTTTTCCACTTCCCTCTCTCTGATCCTGCATCCCACAATCTCTACCTCTACATGATAGAATTCCAGTTGTTTTCCAGGTACAGCTCAAATGTCTTTCCTGATGTATCTTAGAAGCAATATCCCCATTTCCTGAGTTCCACAGACCCTGCATTTCTCCCAAGAGGTGGCATTACGACTATAGTAAAGCCAGCTAGTGATTATCTGGCGCTTATTAGTTTCCATACATAGTTCTTTATTCATTGTTTTCAACCTCATGTAACCTTTACAAACTAAAAAAAAAGAGAGAAAGATACAAAGCTGAGGAAACTGGGGCAGAGAGTATTCATAAGAAATTGAATTTTGATTGGAACCCAAGAAGCTTGATCCACAGTATTATGATTATCTCTCTATATAAAATTTATTTCTATGTTATATACATGATATACACATATATGCACGTGC
This sequence comes from Mandrillus leucophaeus, assembly GCF_000951045.1. NCBI lineage: Eukaryota > Metazoa > Chordata > Mammalia > Primates > Cercopithecidae > Mandrillus > Mandrillus leucophaeus. The sequence continues at coordinate 628,499 of NW_012108097.1, forward strand.
GTGTGTGTGTGTATGTGTGTGTGTATATATATATGCTCACAAAGGATCTTCAAATAGAATTGCACCACATGTATGATTTGAACTTGACCTGTGTGCTTCTTATGTATGGCCCGTCAATACTGTTGCAACACCAAGTAACTATCTCTTGGTTTTTCCAACATCTATCATGTTATTCAAGCCCAAAATATACCTAATTGTATGATGCCATTAGACCAATCTTGCTTCCTGTTTCTGAATAATTATCATTTTCTTCCTGACCTTTAATCTTTCTGAAATGAATAACTCTTCTGTCTGCAACTAACTTTAGATAAGTACATTCATAAGAGGCCAATTTGTAAAATGAATGTGTTATAAACAAGTTGAAACGATAGCAAATAGAAAGTTTAATTATATTACAACAGTATTTTAAAAATTATATTGCACATTTTATCTCACTATTATCAAAACTCTATTTCAAGAAGCTAATACATAGAGATAAACAGATAAATAGGCCTCTTACACTTGGAGAATTCCTGGTTTCCTCATCTAGGTTTCTATAGCTCATATTTCAATCACCTCACTTACCAAATTTTATTATATTATTTTTCATTTCGTGTGTATGTCTTTCTCCAGTCTGTGGGTTTCTTGAGGATGGTAGCTCTTTTAAATATAGATATTGACCCAGCATGGCATTTTCTTTTTTAAATTTTTTTTTATTCTATTGGGTATATAACAGATGTATTTATGGGGCACATGAGAATTTTTATACAGGCATACAATGTGTAATAATCTTAACAGGGTAAATGGGGTATCTATCACCTCACTTACCATGTCTTTGTATTACAAAATTCCAATTATACTCTTAGTTATTTTAAAATATACAATAAATTAATGTTGACTGTAGTCACCCTGTTGTGCTATCAAATACTAGATCTTACTCATTCTTACTATATTTTTGTACCCATTAACCATTCTCACTCCTTCCACCCACAATACCCACCCACACGCTTTCCCAGCCTCTGGTAACCATCCTTCTACTCTCCATCTCCATAGCAGGACGTTTGCTGATGATCTAACCTAATAAAGCCTTCTCCCCTATCTCACTCTTTTCCTGCAAATTACTCTGTTATATTCTCTTAATAGACCAAAATTACCTTGCTAATTTTTTTTTTTTGTCTCTTAATATTTTCTATATCCAATCTATCACCTCCTCCTTCTAACCTCCCATAAGAGCAGGAACTTGTCTTTCTCCACATTGAATTTCCTGGGCAGAGAAGTGGACCTGGCCCTCGGTAGGTGCTCAATATATACTTGTTTAATGAATAATGGATTCTCAGTAGTTCATTTTGGAATTTCTGAGTGATGATTATAAAACCACAATATTTGGTTATAATATCAAGTAAACTTTAAAATCACTTTCATGAAAGAAAAGTCAAATTGGGATCTGTTTTTTGCATCTTACATCTAACCTGATTTAGTTCTCTTCATATAGAAAGCTTCACAGAAATACTTGTTTAAATATTAAATTGGATAAATAAGTTTTTAAAAATCTAGTTGTCCCTGGTATTCACTAATATGGGTAAGTTTACATTTTCATCAATAAGAATTTGATTAGAAATGTTCCTAACATTAATAATTTGGTATCTTATCTCAATTGTTTTGTAATGAATGTTGTAGCTACTGTATCACTTATTTCCTCATTTGAATGGCATTTTCTGTAATAGTGGGGTTTTGTTTGTTTTATTTTCATAATTTTAGATCACAGACCACTTTGAGAGTCTGATGAAAGGGATGACATTTCTCTTCAGAAGAAATAAATATGTAATAATATGCAGAAAGCTTTCCATACAATTTCAGGTAGTCTCTGAGTTGCAGTAATACCTCTTTGCCAAACTGATAGCTTGTGTGGTTTTGATGGAAGATCAAGAAATAAAACATGCATATACCCATAGAACAGCAAGAAATAGTTCTATTGTAACATCATGGACTCTAGGGCGAAAACACACTCTAGAAAAAATATAAAATAAAATTGGACCAAGTCTCTGAGCTTCTCTAATCACTTACATCTCCCTCTGAGACCACCAAGACGACCAAGACCTCCAAACTTTAGGTCTGCCATGAGGAGGAACAGGGGAAGTACAGGAAGGGGTAGGATTTACTACCTGTATATTTTCTGTATTGCCCATTTCCTGGTTGGGTAGTCAAACTAAGTGAAAGTAACTGCAGCTGGATTCAAGAATTCCTTTTTGTCCTAAGCCTGGATCAATTCTGTGAGCCTGGTCTAACTCCTTTGGCATACTCCTAAGAATCTGTCTCATTGATTTTGTGATTTAATATGAGAGTGACTGGAGACAGTGTTAGGGATAAAACCTTCTGGAACAGGAATTGCCTGTAAGAATTTTTGGCATTTGATGACCTGTAAGTGTTTACAGAAATAAACAAGAAAGGTTAAAGTGTAGTTTGGGTTTTAGTTTCTTGTCACTCTTTATTACTCTGGAGGCTGAATGCTTCCATAGGAATGGTCTATAAAAGTGAATTTCATGTTTGAAGTAAACACATTGTAATTTAAAAGGACTCTTCTGAGCACCAGCACCAAGGATAATTCTCTTAGGTCATTCCCAGCCCTTGCTTGGACTCTGCCTGCAGTAGTACTGATGATAAGGAAGTGCAAACTAATAGGAAGTTCAAGAAGATGAGAGACATACAGGAAACCAGTATTCCAGCCTAGTAAGGAAAAGAGCCTCTGATGAACAACCTTATAGGGAAATATTGAACTTGCACCAATTCCTGGACATTATCAGTGGGAATTAAAGAATGGTAGATTGTCAAGAAAAGTCTTGTATGCAATGAGTTTTACGGGTACTCATGATCTATTCTTGGCATTGGCGATACGTGTTTCCATTGTTGCTGATTAATAAACTCATTTCACCACCATGGATGTTCAGAACGTGACTTCATAACTGGAATTTCACCTCTCATCTTACCTTTAGGCAGAGGAAGTAATTGAGTGGTTGATGGACTTTTAAAACAGCAATGACACAAAGGCGTTCTGATCTTTACCCCTTGATATTCTTCGCATCCAAAACAGTAGCTCAATTAACAATTGGCAAAAACTGAAAGAGAAGGACTCTAATTTTGCTGGGACTTAATGAAAGATACTAATGTGAAGGAATAAACATGAGGGGTTTTGAACAACATTCTTCTAACTGCTATTAATTCTAGCTTCTTATTCCAATGGTTGCTACTATGGACATCACAAGGTTGTACCACTCTGCCCCACCTAAGAGAATGGTAGATTCAAGAGCAACAGCAGACAGTCTCCTTAACTGCAAAGCCATCTATTTCTACAATGCCTCATGTAAGGGTTTTCCTTTCTGGCTTTAACAACAAGACATTGTACCAGGGAGAAATGCGGAGAAATTAATGTAGACTAACAGGAGAAGGCAGTGGTATAAAAAGAACAGAAACTTTCTAAGTAGTACACGAGCTCAACTGGTCTTTTTCTATAGTGTCTAGATAAAAATAAATCTTGTGAGGTCCCAGGTTGCTATTTCTGGCATGAGACCATATATCGTACCAGAAAAGTGGTCAGAGGGGATTGCAAAAGTCAGGGGGAAGCCTAGTTAACAAAAAGAGTGAGGACCACATCAGTTACATTCATGGACAAACTTATCACAAGAGGTGTGCATTAGTTAGTTTTCACACTGCTGTAAAGATACCACCTGAGACTGGGTAATTTATAAAGGAAAGAAGTTTAATTGACTCACAGTCCTGCATGGCTAGGGAGGTCTCAGGAAGTTTAAAATCATGGCAGAAGGTGAAAGAGAAGCAAGCACCTTTTTCACAAGGTGTCCAGAGAGAGAGCACAGGGGAAACTGCCACTTTTAAAATCATCAGATCTCATGAGAACTCACTCACTATCACTAGAACAGCATGGGAGAACCGCCTACATGATCCAATCCTCTCCCACCTGGTCCCTCTCTCAACACATAGAAGTTGCAATTGAAATGAAATTTGGATGGGGACACAGAGCCAAACCATATCATTCCACCCCGACCCCTCCCAAATCTCATGTCCTTTTCACATTTCAAAACCAATCATGCCTTCCCAACAGTCCCCCAAAATTTTAACTTACTTCAGCATTAACCCAAAAGTCCAAGTTTAAAATCTCATCTGAGACAAGGTGAATCCCTTTGACTTATGAGCCTATACATTCAAAAGCTGCTTAGTTACCTCCAAGGCACAATGCAGGTACAGGAATTGGGTAAATGTCCACATTCCAAATGGGAGAAATTGGCCAAAACAAAGGGGCTACAGTCCCATGGAAGTCCAAAACTCAGCCAGGCAGTCATTAAATCCTAAAGTTCCAAAATCTCCTTTGACTCCATATCTAACATTCAGGGCACATTGATGCAAAGGGTGGGTTTCCACAGCCATGGGCAGCTCCATCCCTGTGGCTCTGCAGGGTAACTCCTAAGGCTGTTTTCATGGGCTGTGTCGAGTGCCTGCAGTTTTTTCTAGGCACATGGTGCATTCTGCCAGTGGATCTACCTTTCTGGGGTCCTTCATCTCACAGCTCCACTAGTCAGTGCCCTAGTGCGGACTCTGTGTAGGGGCTCCAACCCCACATGTCCCCTCTGCCCTGCACTAGCAGAGGTTCTCCATGAGGACTCCACCCCTGAAGCTGAATCCTGCCTGGAAATCCAGGCATTTTTATACATCCTCTAAAATCTAGGCAGAAGTTCCCAAAGGTCAACTCTTGTCTTCTGTGCATCTGTAGGCCCAACAGCACATGGAATTTGCCAAAGCTTGGGGCTTGCACCCTCTGAAGCAATGGCCCAATCTGTACCTTGGACTGTTTTAGCTGTGACTGGAGCTGGAGAAACTGGGATGCAGGGCATCAAGTCCCGAGGCTGCACAGAGCAGCAGGGCCCTGGGCCTGACCCAGGAAACAATTTTTCCCCTTCTAGTCCACTGGGCCTGTGCTAAAAAGATACTACCTGAGTCTGGGTAATTTATAAATGGAAGACATTTAATTGATCACAGTTCTGCATGGCTGAGGAGGCCTCAGGAAACTTACAATCATAGTGGAAGGCAAAGGAAAAGCAAGCACTTTTTTCACAAGGTGGCAGGAGAAAGAGAGACTGGAGGGGAAAGTGACACTTTTAAAACCATCAGATCTTGTGAGAACTCCCTCACTATCAAGAGAACAGCATGGTGGAACTTCCCCCATGAGCTAATCACCTTCCACCAGGTCCCTCCCTTGACATGTGGGGATTACAATTTGAGATGAGATTTGGGTTGGGATGCAGAGCCAAACTGTATCAATGTGTGTAGTCCTACTAATATCCATCATATATTACACATATTGTAAGATACTGTCAGAATACGGATTAAGAGTTACACAGGTCAGATCGGCCTGGTTTTCATCACCATCCCAAGATGCATGACAACTTTAAATGCATCTATAGTGTTGAAGCCCAACAAGTGAATCTTGACAAAACTCTCAAGAAATTGCTCAAAGAGATTAGGTCAAATAAACACAACTCCATACAGTGAAGAATGTGGGATGAATCCACTCATATTTCCTTTACTAGTTAAAAGTGTATTTCATTGTACCTAAGAGAAAAACCAAAATAACTACTAAATCATCTGGTAATTTAACAAGATAGAGGGTTATTTCTCTAACATAAAATCCATAGCTTTTCTGGTCCAGGAATGATACGACGTCCACTCTACAAAATCATCAGGAAACCTATGTCTCCTTCCAGCTCTCTGCTCTGCTATCCAAAAGGCTATAGCCCTCATCCTCATGGTCCAAGACCATGGCCAGTAACGATAACGGCTGGAGAACTGTCTTAGTTTGCTTGGGCTATCATATAAAGTATCATAGACTGACTGGTTTAAATAACAGAAGTTTGTGTTTTCACTGTTTTAGACCCAAAATTCTGAGATCAGGGTGCCAGCATGGTCAGGTTCTGACGAGAGCTCTCGTCCTAACTTGCAGAAGGCTGCCTTCTAAATGCATGGTGAAGTAGGGGGATGAGAAAAGAGCAAGCTCTCCTGGTCTCCTCTTACAAGAGCCTGACAGCATCATGAGAGCCCTACACTTAGGAGCTCTTCTAGACCTAATTACCTCTTAAAGGCCTCATGTCTAAATACCATCAAATTGAGGGTTAGGGCTTCAACATATTAATTTGTGGGGTTGGGAGTGGGTGAGGCACAATTCAGTCTATAGCAAGAATGCAGTTTCTGATTTGGGTGAATGTACTCACAGTCAAATAAAAAAATATAGAGAATAAAATTTTAGGGTACATCCTACAATCTCAGGAGCTAAAAAATGAACTACACTGATTCTGGAAGCACTGACTTCCACACACAAGATGGCTAAAATCCTAACAGTTAAAGCCATGGCCTTCCAACAAGTCTTTGATCTGATGTCAGTGGTCCCCAAACACAGTGGTCAGGAAAGTGTTGCCCATGACCAGATATGGCACATTGTTCACTTTTGTAAATGAAGTTTTAATGGAACATAGTCATGCTCATTTGTTCACTTACTGTCTGTGGCTTCTTGTGTACTACAGCATCAGTGTTGAATAGTGCAACTGAAACGCTTTGGCCCACAAAGTCAAAATTTGTCTAACCTTTAAAGAAATATTTTTCTACTCCTACCTTAAAGTATACTTTACAGGTTTGGGAATCTCAGGAGATGGCACAGAATGAGATTTGTGTGTGTATTTATTGTACAGTGTGGTCAAAATTTTTATCAAGTTCTCAAATTATATGTGACCTACTGATCACTGAAAAAGTTTGTAAAACCCCTATAAACCTTGAGGAAATACTGGATAAGAGATTCACTTACTTGTAAGAACATGCTGATATAGCCAGAAAAAGACAACTGGCTTGTGAACTAATCAAGGAACTGTTTGGTGTCATGTAGATTAGTACCATAAAAGTAACCTATTATCAAAAAAAAAAAATTGAGTTAGAATGTCATGCGAGAACTTGGACTTCATAGAGCCATTTGATGCCTTTGAAAATTTGTCTGCAAATATTGACATTTTACATTATTAACTAAAGCTGCAAGAAAACTCACTAGCAACTCTACTTCTGAAAGTATTTTCAATTGCTTTTGGATCACTTTAGCATTTCAAACATTCATGAAAAATATGATATAAAAATACTTTCTTTGTGGCTACACTTATTTTAAATAATTTGCAACTAAGGCTGTTATCTATCCCCCATTCTTTTTATTTTGTTTTTAGTAACATAAATCTTTATTCACTGGACTTTCTGCTTGAATTTAAACAGCTTCATTTTTTCTATTAAGGCAAGATTCATATGACTGTTTCTTTAACAAGTGGCTTAAACTATTGAAATGAGAGATGCCAATATTGCCATTTCTTAGAAAATATGGTCTATGTCCTGATTATTTCAAAAGAAACATCAATTGTGCCCCAGAAAGGCATGTAGTGTGGTAATATTAAAGTTCAAGAAAGGAAGGTAAGGCAAGGTCAGGTTTACCTCTTTTTTAAAAAATTCATAGCCTTATTAAATGTATTTTAAGCTGGCATGAAGGGAGGTATTAATAGCTCAAAAAGATTAGGCCTTTGCCTGCTAAACATCTAAAGATCATTAACATAAAACTTACATAAAATTTATCATTTCTGTGGTATGATAGGCCAATCTTTCACTTTTATACAACAAACTCTTAACACCTTGAATTTGCATAACTTATAAAACTATTTTTAAAAGTGATTTCCCATCTATTAATTCACAGCAACCCCTGAGCATGGCAATTATGCTTGCTTTTTATGGGTTACATTTTTGAGGCCCAGAGAAGTTTGGTCTGATAGAAACGTGACTTGATGAACCAAACTTCCTAGTACTGTGCTCTTTTCCTCAACTACGCTCTTAGAAAATGCCTGTATGTCTGTATACAGAGTAACAAAATAATGGTCACAAGTTAAATAAATACATGCATTTGCCATCCTTAGGCAACAGAAAATACATTTATTCATTATAGACTCAGCCTTATAAACAAAGAAAAAGTTCAACTTACTGAAAGTGTTACTTACTGAATTCCAAGTTTCTTAACATTAACTTGTCCCAGTTATTAAACTAGCACAACTAACATATGATATCTGGGTCATTATGATTGAACAGATATATGAAGATTTTAAGTTCAAATAGTTATTTCTTCTAGTTTCTGTTTACTCTTAGTAAGCATCTCATTTTATTCTGTGTCTTCACTCTTCCAAGTATAACCATTGTTGATGGAAAGAATGAAAGTCACCAAATATAAACGTGATGATAGAACCACTAGGCTGAATATGTAAATCAGATCTATGTAAACAGAGGCTTTTCTTTAAGTAGTTGAGCTACGGTGACCTTGTTTTCTTTGTATTTAATTCCTCTTTCCAATTAAATTTAGTAAGTATATAAAATAGTATCTTTATGTATATTAGGAGAATAAGGTCAATTATATAATTAAGAACCAGTGAGGATTACGGAACCTTGACACTGCTTTTAGTAACTTTAACAATTTGGAATCAGTATGAATTCAAATCAACAGTCTTATAAATAAGTCAGCTCTGTTCCATTTTCTCTTAGCATTTTTGTCATTATAATCATTGTTTGTTCCTACTAAGCCAATAACCAAAAATAATTCAGCTATTTGGTTTTCTGAGTAATTCAAAGATGTGTCAACTAATTAGGCTATTTGAAAATACAATTGTAATTAAAACAATATGTACTGAGAGGGAAATGTCGTGATGTTTATGGGTTTTAGGACACCTGTGAAGTCACTGGAAATCTGCAACACAATGGGATTCTGCATAATAAAAATGTTAGAATTTACAAAATGTCATCAAATGCTCGTGGCCCACTTCTATAAAAAACATGAATAATTCACAATACTATATATGGAATTAGATTTTGCTGCCCTGATTCCATTTAAATAAATGTGTTTATGAGTCACCAATTTCATTTGCCTCTACTTCTAAGTGGTGACCTTTCACTTATGAGCTGAAAAGCAATCAACTCTGGGTATAGAATAAGAGAAAATAAAATACATTTAAATATTTATAGTAAACGTTTATGGTAGTATGTGCATTAATGATTCTAAACACATTTTTGTTTAGAGAAAAAAGATGTATAAAATCCCTTCACTCCACAAACATTTATTTAGAAGTTACCACGTGCCTATTCAAGCATGTTATGCGGTTTCAATGAAAATTAGACAATAAAATATGGGACAAAATATAGAAAATAAAATAATGTCCAAGGCACTTTAACTTCTCATATTTTTAAAGCATGCATTTACATAGAGAATGATAATTGAAAATATGTAGTGATTCTTCCAAATTTCTACCTACTATTTATTTGTGTATTCTACACAGTTATTAGCAAATATTTATTAGAATGATTTGACAAGACATATACTCAAAACAAGGGTAATTGTAAAAATAATTTTAAAATTCAAAATATAACTTATCTCTGATTGTATCTATTGTTTTTGTTCCCATATTTTATTTTCTTTGAATAACTATCTCAATTTCCCCCCAACTCCCTCTTTATCCCAATTTATTCTAGGGCTCATATCAAAAGCAACTCTGTATAATGCTCTGCAACTTTGCTGTTATATCCATCACAGAACTGATATCCCTATACCATGCATATTTACATGGCTGTTGTATGCTCCATAATATCAGAATAAACTTTTATTCCCTTGATCCATACAGTGCTTGAGCAATATTTTGTACATGATGGATATTCAATTAATGTATGTGAAGTCCCATGTACAAAAATCTGTGATGACTATCCATTGTCTACTGCATTTGACTTATCTAAGCAAACCAAACCCTCAACAGCTTGGCCCCAGACAATCTTTCATGTTTCATCACAATCACTCCACTTCACAATTTCCTAAAATCCATGGACAGTATCAATTGCCTTACACTTTCTCACTTTGCTTCTCTCAAGCTGTTGTAATCTGTCTTGAATATCTGCTTTCCTATTTCATTGCCTGGCCAAATCCGTTCATACCTCAAGACCCAATCAGTCATCACCTGTTTTCTATAGCACTTATTGAAAGCCACCCATGACCTAAAGTACCTCTCCTCTCAATATTTACAAGATAGTGTGTGGAATCGGTGTGAAGACACAGCCTCATATGGTTAGTTAGATCCTGTCCTTCTCTCACTGGTTGTCACTCTTGAATACATTTTATAATATTGAAGAATTAGAGTTTCTTCATTTGCGAGTCATCTTTATAGCACAGGGTTATGGTGAAAGTTCAATAGTATTAAAATTATAAAGTGCCAATTTCAGTATTGACAGCAAGTAATCAAGTGTGCAATCAATTTTACGTCCCATTTCACCAAAAGGGAGGCCTTTAGAGCTGATACAATGGTCACCTCTTCTTCTCATCATGTAAACATGGTTGAGAGCCAGTTCGGGGATCAGACTGCCTGGTGGCAGATCACAGCTCTGCCCTTGAAAAGTCAGACAATTCATTTAAGTTCTCCATGCCTTAAACTTTTGATATGGTTATTGTGAAGATTAAGCTAACATTTATAAAACCATTGGAAAAGCCCCTAATGTACAGTAATTGTGAAATATTAGCTATTATTGTTCTTATTAATTACTTAAACATAATATCATCTTATTAACTATTGTGTATTAGTCAACACTTTATATATGCGATTTTACAAAACAGTAACTCAAAATAACTCAGTGGAATGAAAAAAAGGGAAGAAGGATTCCTGGGCCTGGGAAAGACAGTGGGGGTGATCACAGGATGGAAGGGCCTCTGCTGATTCTACTGAGATTCAATGCCACCGTGATACAATGTGCACCATTTTCCATATACTTGCTTCTTTTTTGTTCATTTTATTTTTTCATCTAGTGTTACATCTTGCCTTTATTTCACCTATTGTGGACAAACCTCCAAGTATCAGGAAAAATATTTTAGGCAGCTATACTTTATTTCAGTCCAAGAAAAACAATTAAAGATCTTTCGCTCAGGGTCCATATGCCAACACCAAAGAAGAGCTCATATTTCCACTTTCCAGATCAATCTCTGTTTGCTGAGGAATGAAATAGTCTGATTGTCCAGGTCCGATCATGGTGCTGAGTTCTGTTATTTTCAGTCCTTCCAGAACTATGTTTTTTTTTTAACAAAAAAAGGAAAAAGGGACCCTGTTTAGGCAAAAACAATAGATGTCTACTACATTTGCTTTCTATAACAGAGAGCAAGCTGGAATGGAGAGAGAGCAAAGCCAACCTCACAATAAAGGTGGTAAGAGCCTTTTTATTCTCACTACCTTCATGCAGGGCAGTTTCTCCATGCTGAGCCAAAATGGTCATTGATCAACAGATACTGGTATAGGGTTCAAATACAGAAATTTCTGAGAGCATACTGTGATGGGTGTTATGCCAAGGAGGAGCCACTTGGCAACAGAATTGATGGTGGTATTAAAACAGGACAAGGAAACATATAAGGAAACTCATTGAAGGCTTCTGAATTTGATCACTTGCCAGTTGTGTTGGCTTCATTGTGGTGAAACACAAGTATATACCTGCAGCTCCACATTGTTTTAATATTTCTGATAAATTTGATCATAATCACATTTGTTCTGTCTAGAAGAAAATTCACATGGATAATATTCCTCGAAATTGAAGAATATTGAAAGAGGAACATCCTAGCCAGTATTAAAACATGTCACAAAAAGGAGGAGGATATCCAACAAATATTGCATCAATAATGCCCAAAAAATGTTTTAACAGCACTGTGGGCTTTTTTTAAATATAGTAGATCACATGTTACTATATTTCTTAAAACAGGCACTCAATAAATGTGTTTTGTAAGGAGAATTTATTTAAGTTGGCTCTCAATATAGACAGAGCAGTTGAAAAATAGAATCCGATAATAAAATGGGTGGTAGGTATATCTGTAGAGATTCTGCTACATTTCACTAGTGTGAAATGTAATTTATTCTGCTGGAAGCATATCACATTAAACCAAAGGAAGTCTGGTATAACCTAGGTTGTAATTCCCTGTGAACATTTATTTGCTGCAGTAATTATCTCTGATTAGGAAAGCAACAATAAAAGTCCGCATGTTCTTATCAAGGATTCATGTTGATAGTTCTCCCAGTGGGAATGGCCATGACGGTGTTAAAATTATAACTGTTACTATGGACAGTGTAGGTATGTTTTATTTTAGAAAACACTAGAGTTAAAAGACTGTAATATACAGGAATTGTCCTAATTCTATCAACCTGTTCCCAGGGATCTCGTAACAAGGAACTAGTATAAGTGCCAAAGATTGTTGCTGGTTGAGTAGTGGCTTTGGCTGCTGAACCTGGGCAGTTGTAGCCATCTGTTCCTCAAAATTGTTTTTAGAAAGATATATAAAACAATTAGCAAGTTGGAATTCTACAGACTAAGCCAAGAAAATGCAATTCTGCTGAATTGGGTGCAAAATAATTTCCATTTTAGATAAAAGAGAAAATAGAATGGAATTTATCAGAAGCTATTGTAGGTCAAAACAAACAAGTCAGTGGTAGAAAAAATTTGAAAGAAAGAGGCAGTGTTCTTAAAACCATGTAGGTAGTTAAAATACTTTGATACCTGTACCAAAAAAAAATAGAACATGGAACAATAAAAAAGAACAAGGCTAAAGATGTAAATAAGGCAGTTTCTGTAGTATTCACATTGTGTTCCCCAGAACACATTGCAATGAAAAGTCTTTATAAGAAGGTTCAGTAATGTCATTTGTGAGTCATACTTCATACTAAATAGGGAGACGAAATCATTGAAACAAGCTAATAAAATTCAGCCCATTTACAAACAAAGTATGACATGTAATCCAATGTAAATCTGTGGGACAGAATGTACGTGGAGGCTGATACTAACTTTTATGTCATACAACACTTTGAATAATGAACTGCAAACTGCATGCTGAAGAAAAACCTTGAGGATACAATAATAAGTATCTTAAAATAAAAGAGAAAAAGAGAGTATGAGAGAGAGACTAGCTACCCAGCAGATATGTAGACAATATGGAAGGTACTATTAAGCAAAGGTGCATAAATCAAAGCCCAATGGACAGTAAACCCCAATGTGCCAAGAATCAGTAGCCTTGTACCTATATGGTGTGGATGGATAGTTGGCTTATCAGATTTCTCAGACACTGTAGTGTATGTAAAAATGCCATCACTGTAGCCTTTTCTGAAATTAGTTAACAAATTGTATTTAGGGTATTTCTTACTGTGAAAGATCTACTTCCTTAAAAGCAAAGCAAAGGAAAAAAAAAAAAAAAGTATGTAAAGTCAGTTTCTCTAATGTCCAAGGAGTTATTTGGCTGGGCCCATCATTAGCAATAAGATGTAAAAGTATAGAAGTGGATTTCTTCTTATATGTTTATATGGTTAATTCTACTAAATACGATAGATACAGCTAAAATACTTTTTAAATAAATTGTATCATTGTTTTCTCTCTTACACTTCTCAGGAGCATTTCAAGATATTAACAAGTACCTTCTTTTTTTCCTTTTTTTTAACATTAAGATGACTGAATATGTTTTTCATTAATTGTGGCTGATGGACACAGTTGATCAAATCAACTCTTGCTATTTAAATAAAGGAACTATATAAGGGAACTTCCTATATAAAGGGACTAAAAATTTCTCAAGATCCTGGCACAACATTTATAGATGTCTGCCTATTCTGTATCTATGCCCTCAAATCATGTTTTAAAAGAATATGCTAAACTGAAAACAAATTCAATTGTATAGGTCCACATTATAACCACATTTTGAAAATTATACTTAAATCCTGAATAGGTTATCAGTGTGTTAACAGATAAAATCTGTTGGATGGTATATAACAATGATGACCTTAAAACACTTATTTTACATGTTTCTGCTACTTAGGACCGTATTTAGAATAATTAATCCCTAAATTCATGCAACTTTCTTGTTTCTGGATAAAGTCACCACTTATAGAGACTAAACCAAATTAGATAATGAAACAAACTTTTTTCACTTAAAAGTATTTAGCTTTTTATTTCTCTGGACACATATCTGTGTCTTCAAATCAAGATGAAGAAAAAAACATAAATTGTTACAGAATATATTCAACATTAAATATTTTAAGATTGTATTTAATGAGAATCTAAGGTTTCCTTATCAATTCCATGTTTGGGGTAAATATATTTTTAGGTAGCACCTTTATTTCTTCATTTTTTCTAATCTTTTTCCCATATTTTAGCCTGAGCGTATTGCAACAATCTTAGAAAACACGATTTATTTCCTCCGTTGAGAGCTGACTACTCAAGAAGATTGAAGAAATATTTAAAATTTCATGGCTGTGGTGACATACATATTAAGAAGAATTTTTGCTTTGTCCTAAATGTATATGATAGTCATTGCATTAGTCTGTTTTCATGCTGCTGATAAAGACATACCTGAGACTGGATAATTTATACAGGAAAAGGGGTTTATTGAACTTACAGTTCCTGAGGAGGCCTCACAATCATGGCAGAAGGCAAAAAGGAGCAAGTCACATCTTACATGGATGGAGGCAGGCAAAAAGAGAGCTTATGCAGGAAACTCTGTAATTAATTAATTAATTAATTAATTTTTGAGACAGAGTTTGGGTCTTGTTACCCAGTCTAGAGTGCAATGGTGTGATCTTGGCTCACTGCAACCTCTGCCCCGCCCATTAATTATCCCACCTTCCCCCCATTCCCTCGCCACCTTTCCAGCCTCTGGTAAGCAGTCTTCTACTCTCTACCTTCATGAGTTCAACTGTTTTGATTTTTACATCCTACAAATAAGTGAGAATATGCAATGTTTGTCTTTCTGTGCCTGGCTTATTTCACTTAACATAATGACTTTCATTCCATCTATGTTGTTGCAAATGACAAGATCTCATTCATTTGATCACTGAATCGTACTTTGTGTGTATATGAACCCCATTTTCTTTATCCGTTCATCTGCTGATAGACACGTAAGTTGCTTCCAAATCTTGGCTATCGTGACCTGTGCTGCAACAAACATGGGAGTTCAGCTGTCTCTTCAATATACACTCAGTAAATAGTTGTTGAATGAATCATTTAACATAGTAAATAAAACTGGAATTCAGGTGAAGTTCAATAGAAACTGTACAAATAATATATGAATTTTGAAAAACCAGGTAAAGAACACTGAAAAGAAGTGAAATGAGGATTTCAGGTGCAGGATTGCAGTCTCTCAACTTTTTTATGAAAATGCATAAAGGGAATAATACAAAAGGTCAATATGTTGGGAGACAATTATTTACAGGCTGTTTGCATTTTTGCAGTTCTTGTGGCAGCTTTTTTCTCCTAGACTCTCTTTTCTGAGATATTTGCATAGGTGTTGTCTTGAAAGATAGAGATAGTGTCTCTATTTGGAACCAAGAGCAGATTTGTTTGCTCTTTAGGATAATACAGATAATGTCTCCCTCCAAGGAAAAAGGTGGGCAGGTTTGCTAGAAGTTCCGTTTATAAGAATGGACACCTCCTAACCTTGAAATTCCTCATCTGTGGCACAAATTTTTATATGCAACAACCACCTAGGCCTTCACATTGACCCCCATGGGCTTGCAGGGGAAGGAGAATGATGCAAACCTGAGCTCATGCTGCCTTCAGGGCCGTGAGTAAGAAAGTTCACTATCTCTGACACAGGAATCTTGTGTCTTCTGCCAGTATATATAAAACTGTGGCAGTCTAACCTGTTCCCTTGCAAACTGAGTAAGTTTTCAGAATTTTCACAGTTCTTAACACAAGCATACACTAAGCTGATGTGCCCCCCCAAAAATTAAAAGTGACCATATAGTTATAAATCTAATGTAATTTACAATTAGTAATGCCACTGATTGAATGGTTTTTAAAACATAACACTGGGTTACACATTCCCCGTGTACTAAATCCAGTCAGCAACAACGACCCTCGCTTCTCCTATGTTCTGTTCTAATCTGAGTTTCAAAGGCTCGATTGATCTCCACATTCATACTGGAATTATTTCTGAGCACGTCAAAGCTCAAACTAGGATCCTTTCTTCCCCAGATTTCCCCACCAACTCTACCTTTTACAATTTGCTTTTAAAAATTCAAAAAAGAATTGTTATGAGTTAAATGTGTCAAATTTAGTAAAACTTTAAGAACTATGTCTAGAGCATTACACACACACACATAGACACACACACACACACGTATGACTTAAATTTAAAATGAAGCATGTAACATTTTTTAAAGTAAAAACAGAATTTGGAAAGAATGAAAATTATGCAGTTGTTAAATTTTCTGAAGAAAATATTTGAAATCTGTAGGTATTTGTTAAATATCTACAAATTACATACCTCTGTCACACCATGCATTTGCTCTGCATAGAAATCTGAAGATTACCTAATTCTTAAACTGTCCTTGCTGTCATATAACAAATAGTTATTTACAGCCTTTCTGTGCTGAGTAGTGTTCTAGGTACTGGCCACTGGGCAATGTACAAAACAAATGCAAATATCTGCTCTCCAGCAGTTTAAATTCTAGTGAAGTGATGTAATATAGAGCAGGGGAAGGGACAGTAAGGGTCCCAGACAATTAACAAATACATGAAAAACGTGTAGTTTGCAAGAGGATGATAAGTGGTAGGGAACATTGGAAACATAGATGCAATTTTATAATGAATAGTCAGGAAAGCATCAGTGAGGTTCACTGGCTAATGAATGAAACAGAATTCTATTTTTTGGTTTTTTTTGGGGGGACAGACTTCAAAAAGAGTAAGTGTAATAAATTTTCCAAAGTGCAGGATGACATCCCAGTTACGTTGTATGAGCTTACTAGGACTGTGATACAGTTCGGGTATTTGTCCCTGCCCAAATCTCACGTTGAATTGTAATCTCCAGTGCTGGAGATGGAGCATGGTGGGAAATGTTTGAATCATGGAGGCAGATCCCTCATGGCTTGGTACTGTCTTCCTGATAGTAAGTTCTTGTGAGATTTGGTAATTTAAGAGTGTGTGGCACCTTTCCCCTCACTCTCTCCCTTTCTTCTGCTTTCCACATGTGATGTGCCTGTTCTGCCTTTGCCTTCTGCCATGAATGAAAGCTCTCTGAGACTTCACCAGAAGCTGAGCATATGCTAGCGCCATGCTTCCCGTAAAGTCTGCAGAACATGAGCCAATTAAGCCTCTTTTCTTCATAAATTATGAACTCCCAGGTATTTCTTTACAGCAATGCAAAAGCGACCTAACACAGGCTTCCGTAACAAAATATCACAGATGGGATGACTTTAACAACAGGAATTTCTTCTCTTACAATTTTGGAAGCTGGAAGTCCAAGATCAAGGTGCTGGCAGGGTTGATTTCTTTTTTTTTTTTTTTTTGAGACGGAGTCTTGCTCTATCGCCCAGGCTGGAGTGCAGTGGCCGGATCTCAGCTCACTGCAAGCTCCGCCTCCTGGGTTCACGCCATTCTCCTGCCTCAGCCTCCCGAGCAGCTGGGACTACAGGCGCCCGCCACCTCGCCCGGCTAGTATTTTGTATTTTTTTAGTAGAGACGGGGTTTCACCATGTTAGCCAGGATGGTCTCGATCTCCTGACTTTGTGATCCGCCCGTCTCGGCCTCCCAAAGTGCTGGGATTACAGGCTTGAGCCACCGCGCCCAGCCGGGTTGATTTCTTATAAGGCCTCGCTCCTTGGCTTGCCTATGGCCTCCTTCTCTTCGTGTCCTCACATGGTCTTTCCTTTGGGCAAATGCATCCCTGTTATCTCTCTGTGTATTTAACTTTATTCATCTGATAAAGGCTGGTCAGATTACACTAGGCCCATATTAAAGGCCTGTTTTTCATTTAATCATCTCTTTAAAGGCCCTGTTTCCAAATATAGTCATAGTCTGAGGTACTAGAGGTAAGAACTTCAATATATGACTTATGGCGGGGTTGGGGGGAGAGCACAGTCCATAACATCTCTCTTAAAATTTGAGAGAGATAGCTGGGAATTAAAACCCTAATTTTCTCTTCTTGCAGCACTACTCTCTGGAGCATAGTGAATTATGTATCATAATTCCATGCTATGCTAAATTACAGATAGTATCTGGTTTTCAGAATTGTTTATTGTGAACCCCTGAAGTGGCAGTTGCCCCAGGAGGGATGTGGCTTGACACATATTCCCAGCGAGGTTTGCTAACAAACATAATACGTGCTTGGTTAAGGGTAGGAGAGGTAGTTTCCCTCCCAGTCCCTATCCAAAAGAGCACACCCAGTGCCTGGAGTGGTCTGGCAGCTGGCCTGAGATAGTCCAAGACCTCTCAATAGGACTGTTTGGCTACGAATGACAATGCTGCCTGCTTTCAGCCTTTCAAATCTAATTACAATGACTGATGGGACCCCATCAAGTCTTGTGGGTCTTTTTGTCGATTCCGATTTCCAAAGCAATTGATATTAAATTAGAGGCCAGTTAGAATGCAAAGTGGGAAGAGCAAGTCATAGCAACGAGTTTCAACAAACTGTTTTTGTATGCATTGCATACATGTTCAGCAAGCACAAAACTATTGTCTTTTCAAAGATGACAGAGGCAGTGACATTAATGAAGCTTGAAAGTATTAAACTACAATGAACAGATTGGGAACTGCAAGGGTTTTAATGTAGATAAAACATAGTCAGGGGCACAGATCAAGAGATTAAGGAGGAAAATAGGGGTTGAGACCATCGAAGATTCTTTCAGGCTTACTAAGAACTTGTTTCCTACTTGGTAGTCATAGAATGTCAATTTAATTGAAATGCTTTGCACTAAAGAATTTGATGATTAAATGCATGTTTTTAAAAATGAATTCCGGTGGCCAAATGACAGATGACTTTAAGTGCTTACTTCTTTAGTACCCAGAGATCTTTCAAGATTCCGTTAAACCAAAGTACTAAAATCCAAAATATTTGTTTCATTGTGCCCTTTAGAGATAGGATGCTTACAAATGATTCAGTACAGGAAACAAGAGAATAAACATGAAATGTTAGTTCAAATGAGGTATGCTTATCACATTAGGGCACTGGGCCCGAACCCTTGGTGTGCCTCCAATCTAGGGTAAATGAAGAGAGATTTTTCCGTGGGTGTATCAGATGTATGCATGTTAAAGCATAGCGAAATTTGGGATCAATCAATTGTTCATCAGTAGGAGAATGGATAAATATTTGTGAAGTGTTCATACACTTGAATCAGAGGTATAGAAATGTACAGGGAAGAGCTGAAAACACAGCATGGAATAAAAAATTAAGTTGCAAGAATAAGTTGCTTTGTACAGACTGACAGCATTCATATAACTTTGGAAAAACGTAATGAAACACATTACTTATAGAAACAGAATTTCAGCACAAACATGGTGTAATGGAACACTCATCAAATTCATCACATTGGTTTACTCAGAGTGGGAAGGTAGGGAAATGAACTTTGAGATACGAAAAAAAGGGATTCTATTTTATTTCTAAACTATTGCAAAAATGATAAAGTATAAATACAGTTAATCCTTCATCGTGAGTATGCACTTCTGTAAATCTCTGTACTTTTCTAAAATTGTTTGCACTTTTTCAAATCATCTTTCAAAGAGACTTTTTTCTCACCTGTAATCCCTTATAATTATATTATACTTTATATTTTTTCCCTGCACTTATTGCCTCATAACCTCCTTATGATTTAGATGGGAAAAAGTAAAGGTCTGTATTCTTAACTAAGTCTTAAAAAGATGAAGTGCCTTACCCCAGTGCTTCCTTATAATTATTTAAAAATGAGATAAAAGTTCAATCCCAGCATTTCTGACACCCAGGCAAGTGCCTCTCCTTCTCCTGCAAGGACTGTGAGAACTTCTACGGAACTCACCAGAATTGGTCAAAAAAAAAAAAAAACACTTAAATTTCAATGTGGCCCTTCTCTTTTCCATCTCTACAATTTGTTTTGTTCTAAGTATAATTGAGGGCCTGGGGCTCTTGAATTGAGGTGATATTTTATGATGCAGTATATGAGGGTGAAAGCCCTGACTGGTAATGTCACCTCTGCCACATTCTAGCATCCTGGACATTGACAGGCTACTTATATATGCTCTGCCTCAGTTTTCTTGTAGATAATATTACAAAATAATAGTACCTTGGCATAAGATTATTGAGAATGAACTGGATAATCCATAAAATGCTTAGCATAGGTCCTATTAGAACTATCAATATTACAATTGTGGGAGAATAGATGAGCATTCTAGTGTCTAAATACAGCAGAATAATAAGGAGAAAGTCTTGGGCTTAATCTCTGGTTAAGCTAGTTTATGCTCTATGTTAAAAGCTACCCACATAAGATGGAGCCAAACACACATTCAATAGATAGATTAGTAGAAACCCATACGCTGGTGCAATACAAAGCGCACATGTAAGTGAATGTGAACTTCATTTTGTATACATTTAAGAAAAAAATGACACTATGAAAAGAGGGAAGAAGAGGAGAGACAAGGGAAGTCACCCCACCTCTAAACAAAAGACAAAAGAAAAGAAATCTCATTAAGTATATTGGCCAGTTGATTTTTTTAAATGTTACAAATCTATCCTGTAGCATGTATCATAGAATGTATCCTAAAGACACATAAAGTCATATAAGGTGCAAACTCACCTTCACGTATAAATGTGGTACCTGAAAAAGCTGTGGCCATTGTAAAGAAAACAGGTTTTGAACCCTTTTAAATGTTTTAGGGACCATTATGTAAAAGGAAACAAGTATAAATAGTTCATTGCAGAACTGCAGAACTCATCCCAAATTCCTCATTAGAATTAGCAATGAAAATCCAAACTTGCAAATAAAAAAAAAAATCAATGACATATTTTCACAGACGAAATCAATAGTATTTTTTTTTTTAAAAAAGAGGCTTTCCACATTGTTTTTAGTACCATTGTAGAAACAGTGTCACTTTTATCTCACTCTGATCTTCAAAAGCAGGTGACCTTGTTTGAATTTCAATAGAAAAATCTCTCATGAATTTACATGGCCATGTGAGCTGCATAGTGTTGATTGCAAAGATATAAAACCAAATAATGCCATAAAACAGCCCTTCAGGCACAATGACTTTTTAGACTATTTGAATAAAGATGGACTGCACATTGTTATGTACATGTAGTTAAACTCTCAAATTCAAAGAAAAGAATAAAGTCCTATTTAGGTTTCCAAGGCCCCAAAAATCATAACCTGTATAATAATCTCACAAAGCAAATTCAGCAAAGGAAGCAAAAATAAAGCATATCAAACTTGCTGAAAATTAGCATTTTGTTTGTTGTGTATGTATGCAACATTAAAACAAACACTTGTCACCTAAAATATCCCTTTTATGTAAGAAATATAGCAATAAATGTTTATTGACACACTGTGTTTGGGAAGAGTAAGCAAAAGTACTGTGATTTCTCAACTAGTTTTCTTCTAAGTCACGAAAATACAAGGTTAATAATAAGATAATAATAAATGTTTTTAGCTCCCTTAGGAAAAGAAAAATATTACCATTCATGTGACTTTGAGATTTCTTCTGATATCTGTCATTTTTTTATTTTTGTCATGTAAGTTCATATAATTGATGCTTCTTTGAAAGATTTGTGTGTTTTTAAATATGAATCATTGATGAGCTGGTATTTTAATTACATTTATGCAACTAGAGTTTAATGTGTAATTCTAATCAAAATTTTAGGATAGCTGAACTAAAGATGTGTCTGGATAATTCACATGCATTTCACCATCAGTATTACAAAACAATAACCACACAAATTATGTTGGTTTTCTTCCTTCCAAAATTTTTTGAAATAAGGGCTGTTTTGCTTCATACTCCTGGAGAATACATTGAATTGATTTTCTTTTACTCTGTAGCAACTGCAAAGAAAAGACATAAGAGATGTGCTGCTTCTTACAACTTCTTGTAAAACCAAGGGCTAATTTGCCTCTCTGGGATGCTTGTGTCCTTTTAAAAAAATAAGGGACTTGGTCTGTGGTAAGTGTTCAGTCTTTGATGCTCGATGGCACTAAAGTCCCTTCAGAGATGCTTTGAAGATGGGTCACTCTGGGAACAAAGGAAAAGCCAAATCAAGTTGGTGGTATCCTGGAACTCCTGCCCACTTGAGCCAGAAGGGTTATGCTTGTAATTCTTTTTTAAAAATGGATTTTATATCATTAGAATAAGTGATTCACCAGTAAAAAATTCTATTACCACTTTTCTTCATAATTGCTAAGCTCTTTCTAGCTGTAGGAATCTGTGAATTATTTTTTATAGTTGATGAATTTGTAAGTGAAGTACTAACAGCAATAAAAAGCTAATACATATAATACTTCTAAATGCAAGGAACTCTTCCAAGGGTTATAAAGAAGTTAATTCATTTAAGACTGACAGAAACTCTTTCAAAAACAGTTATATGAAGATATCCCTATGGAATATATCTGAAACCTTTCATGATATTTATTATCCATTCATATACAAAAGCTCATACAAATCTGTTAGAAACCTACCAAGACCATCTGAAACACTAACAAACTGACTCAAACTACATAAGCTTAATAATATGCAAATTTAAATTTAAACATATTAATTTACCAAATTAGCAAATATCAGAATGAGATAGTATCCCATTTCAATGACAAGTAGATAAAACAGTTTCTAGTTTCTGGTGAGAGTAGAAAGCAGTAAGTTTCTAGAAAGTAATTTGTCAATAAACATCAAGAACTTAAAAAATGTTATATATTGTAATACTTCCAGGAATTTCTGCAAAGGAGATAATCAGATTTATAACTATGTAAATGCATGGTTGTTTATTACAATGTGAAATGTAACCCCAAACTAATTTGAAAACAAATCTAAATAGGGAAATTGAAAGGTAAAATGTGCCTCATTTATTTTATAAAATAGTAAATTAAAATTAAGTTTGCTTCTAGGTTTTTAGGTTTTTTAGAATAAAATATAAGTGTCATGAAAATGAGGAGATATTTTGTATTTAGTAAGAAGGCCTCAGCTACATATAAGTGTACATCCATACACACACATTTGAAACAAAAATAAGTATGAGACTCCAAATTTACTGTTAACCACCTGTCAGCTGAGAGCCCACTGGAGATAAGATTAAATTTGGATTGAAAACCCAGTGTCGTGTCCTACACGAACTCACTGTCCCTCTCCACACAGCTTCTTTTTCAAATTTTGTACACTTCCTTCTCTCACACTTTACGTGTACTTCTGTTCCAAATATGCTGACACAATTTTCACCTGCATCAAGTTAAACATGATGTTCAACACTCCTTCCCTCAAAAAACTTGCTTATAACATTCTGTGAGTGTATTTCCTTCACCAACATTTTGAAAGACCAGGGTGGAGTCATTTCATATTGTGCATAGATTTTACCCTTTCCCCTTCTATATTCCTTATCTCTTCTAAAATCCCTTCCAAAATGCCCTTTCTGAAATAACCCTTCACATATAGGTCGCTTCTGTTGGCTTGAGACCTCTGGAGGTTTCAACTTGACCTTAAGGGAGTTTGTTAAGAAATTTTGGGGGACAAATATAATAGTTTAGAATAGGAAACTTGACAGGTTTCCCAAAGAATATGCATTTCTTCACCTATTTTATTATTAATAGTAATAAACATTTTTCTTTAAACATTTTCTTTCTGTATTTAAATAGTAAATACAGCCTAATTTAAAGGAAAAATGTAAGATTGCTTCCTCCTATTGAAACTACTTCTGATTTTGATACTGCAAGCCATCTCTCCCGTTTGCATAGATTTATGTTACCTAAAAATGACATGTCTATCCTGGGGCTGCATGAACAGTTCTGGATCTCTGGGTATATGAGAGAATGAATTCTTACCCTCTACCCACCAACATTGCAATTCCAGTTCAAATTACTGAGCTCTCTTTGCTATACCCCAGATCCAGTCACTGTCATTTTCTCTCTTTCTCTTTAACTAAGATCCAGATTGAATGATAGCATTTGTGTAGCTATGATGATAAATTTAAACTAGCAGAAAAGAAGAGCACCTTCATCCTTCTGTCATTGGTCTTCCTCACTTCAGTATTTAGATCCCTTTAGCACCCAGCTATGATGACCTCACAATGGAATCTGCTACTTCCTGTTCTCTCTACCATTGTCTTCTATCCCCTCTTTTTTTCTCTCTCTCTCTCTTCCTGTAAGAGCACAACACCTACCTAAAATGCTATAACGTGTGCACATGCATGCACACACATGCGCACACATGCACACACACACGCCCCTACAAACAAACACTGCCTCTGGCATTTTGAAGGCTTCGGGTGGCCTAGCCATGCAGCACATTATTCTAGGATGTTAGTCTCTGTAGCCAGGTGAAGAAAGCTGATTCTCCATCCAAAGAGCTATTGCACCAAGATGTCAACGTTTGATAAATAACAGAGATGGATTATTTCCCTTAACATTTTTATTCTTGGATTCATACTTTACTCTTAGCATCTTATCACCTATGTCTACTTGGGTTGCCAGATAATGGGCCTGTAACAAGAGTTCATTCAGGATCCTCCCTCTCTGTTTTCTGACCTGAACTTAATTTCTAACCTCACCACTTTTCCTGTATTAACCAATTTGAGAAACATTTTTTTAAACACACAAGGACCAAATAATATACTATGTGCATGGGTTACTAGTCCTATCTAAACTATAAAAAATTAAATAAAGGACTAGGGATAGAGAACCTCTGGTCCGGGTATAAAAGCCCTGCATACAACCTCACCATAAGAGTGCCAGATTCTTCACCCCATAGTTAGGCTGCAATTTGCAGAAGAGACACTAGACTACCAGAGATAGCACATTAATAACTAGAAGAAAGGGTCTGAATCTCATTTTATTTAAAAGGAGAGGTAGTTGGAATGTTCTAGTTGATTTTCAGCAAAACTAGAAGGAAAAAGTAGGACCAAATGATACTTTGGGAA
Organism: Mandrillus leucophaeus; assembly: GCF_000951045.1. Lineage (NCBI taxonomy): Eukaryota > Metazoa > Chordata > Mammalia > Primates > Cercopithecidae > Mandrillus > Mandrillus leucophaeus. The sequence continues at coordinate 653,454 of NW_012108097.1, forward strand.
GGAAAGTATCCATACACCATGAACTAGAACTATTCTTACAAGAGTCATATTCAATCAAATCAGCGTCAACAAGGATATGACAGAAAAGGAAAGATCGCCCATTCTGTCACTTATCCCTTCCCCTCTCTATTCTTAGTAAGGGTGAAGAGAAATGCTAAGAAAATTTAAAAGGCAACTACATTCATATGGTGGTGAACCGTGTCTCATGTTCTGATACTTACAGCTTTCATTCCCTTTTTTAACATCTCCAGATTCTCACTATGAATCCCTACCCTAAGCCCCTCTGAAAAGTCTCACTCTCTACTCACTCTCTAGTACTCCTCCTTTTAGAACCTGGTTTTCTTCCTAAGGAATCAATGCCTCAAGTTTGTCCCCAGTCCCATTATCTAACAGGTAGGAGGAAAGGAAACTCCACCTAGTTCCCTGTGGAACACGAATGTTGAGTGTTTAAAGTTAGCGTTTTGAGGCAGTATCATCTTGCGTCTGATGCTGAAGTCATCCAATGCTTTTAGTGTAGTACATCCACCAAACACTTTTAGTGTTTACATCTATGTAAAGTAAACCTGACACAGATAGAAAGGGAACATGACCACTGGGAGACGTGCTTATTTCCCTGAGTTTGAAATAATAGATTTATAAAGAAACACAAGCATTTGGATGCTGGATTGTCTGATTTTTAAAATGGATGAATACGAAGAAAAAATGCTTGAGGGTTTCTGGCAAATTTTATCACAATAGATGACAGTGTTTAGACTAGACTATCTCTGTTTAGAGTAATTCTGTCAATACAAACCTGAACACCTCTAATCATTAGTCTTTCTACAACTGCAACTAACTGTTATCTCATTTGACTTTACAAGTACAGTTGATGCCAACTGCCAGTGTTTCTGAGGATTTATTTATCCAGAAAGGAAGTACTTTGATTCATAAAACCAATTTATATTTTAATTACTAACTTGGCAGGACACTTGGTCAAATTGCCAGCACTATAGCAAATAATATCAATAATTTAAATTACTGAAAAAATGGGAAGTCAGGAATTTCTCAAATCACTAATTATTTATTGGTTGTTTATTTCAATTTTATTAAAATCATTAATAAAAACTTCAAGTGCCATCAGAGCAGACAAAAAAAAAATGTGTTTTCTTGGCTGGGCACAGTGGCTCACGCCTGTAATCCCAGCACTTTGGGAGGCTGGAGATCGAGACCAAGGTCAGGAGATCGAGACCATCCGGCTAACTCGGTGAAACCCCGTCTCTACTAAAAATACAAAAAAAAAAAATTAGCCGGGCTTGGTGGCAGGCGCCTCTAGCTCCAGCTACTCGGGAGGCTGAGGCAGGAGAATGGCATGAACCCGGGAGGCGGAGCTTGCAGTGAGCCGAGATCGCACCACTGCACTCCAGCCTGGGCGACAGAGCGAGACTCCGTCTCAAAAAAAAAAATTGTTTTCTTAAATAGTCTGGCATCCATCAGTGCCAACATTGAAGAGTAGAATTCAGTCTAAAAATACAACAACTCCAGACCATTTATGCTTGCTCTAGAGTAAGCAATGGAGTAAGCAAGTGAAATTGGTACAGGTAACAGGTTTGGGTTTTGACATAACCATTAACTAATTCACACATTGTTTGATCTTCCATTAGGTATCAGGCACTATGTGATGCAAAGAGAGTACACAAATATATTTATGACAGAGTCATTTCTCTTGAGAAGCAAATGGCCAATTTCAGGAGAAATATTCAATATAAGGTAACTATAATACTATGTGACCAGTTCAATAAAGGACATGTGACCAAAGGATTGTGAGGCCATCCAGGAATCTTGAGACCTCAATCTTGATACCATGTCTGAATTGTGAAAATCTAGGAATGGTCAGAAAGGAAAACATTAGCCTTGAAGAATTAGTAGGAATAAGAGAGAGAGGAGCACACCACAAAAATAAATGAAAACACAATCAAAGGAAAAAGGGTAAGGCATGGCATGAGTTATTACTAAGCCCTCACACCATGGACACTCTTCAACAATAGAGGGATATTAGGAATCCTAGGAAGATGTCAAAAGTCCTCTGTGGACCTATTATCAATCCACTGACTTTGTTTTTCTTTTAAGATTATTAAATGGCTGTCAAGTACCTCTGAATAGCAAAAGAGGAAGAAATATGTTCAAAAGAGTAGATTCACAGCCCACAGCCTTAATACAACTCTTAGGATGTTTTCCCCAGTGATCTGGAAGAGGACAGATGTTCCACATGAAGCTGACTAATGTGCTAGAAGGGTATCCAAATTATCTCTAACACACAAACTTTGCATTAGTATCTTCAGCAAGAAAAGTTTTGAAGGATAAATTAAGTGCTTTTAAACAAGATGCATTCAGGAAGATAAACATCTGGTAAGTAGGAAAAAGACTTTTAGCCACATCACCATCAAAATAAAAATGAGAAAAGAACAAAAACAGGAAGAAGAGAGGAGGAAAAGGAATATGAAATATTAAAGTTGTATAATTTATAGTGTATATTTTTATATCTCATTTTAATATAAAAAATTCAGTAGGTGGACTTTTCAAATATAATCCCAAGATAGAATTGATAAGGAAATATAAGGTCAGAGATGTTAAATAATTTGTTCAAGGTCATACAGATTTTTTAAAGTGTCTGAAATAAGGCATCTACGAAAATCTCAACCAAATTATCTCCAATTTTCAAAGCTGCTTCTTCACAAACATTTGTTCCTTCAGTTGCAGCAAAGATGAGACAAATGGTGTCAAATGTTTATGTCACAGAGAAATGGCTCCACACACATATCTTTCCATTTTTGTTTTCTCTAATGTAAATAATGTACAGAAATCCTAAGAACACAGAAAAAAAATCTTGAGTTAAATAAACCTGTATGGTTAGAAATGGACTCTCCAGTGCCCATGCCCATCATTCTGTATGTGTCCCGCTGCAATGCAGCTCAGTCCTGGCAACAGTGTAGGGTTAAGAGATAGAATCTGGGGCCAGCTGGCCTTGGTTTGAACTTTAGCAAGTAAATTAAACACTCCACTTTCTTGTCTGCAAGTGGGAATATGTATAACACTATTCTTATAGGTTTTCTGTGAAATATAAATGTGTTACCTTATTTCAAGCTCTTAGAAAGAGTCGTTGCATTTGGTATGTACTATGTGGATTGGTTTTTTAATTATTTTTTTACTTTATTTCTAAATTTATCAATAGGATATAATTATAAAAATAGGAAATAATTAACACATTCTTACAGCTAAAGAGACTTCAGAGACTATGGAAAAAGTGACTATAGAAGCTTTTACTAGTGAATTGCTTATTCCAATTATATCTTTAATAGATGCCAATATGAAAAATAACTACAAGTAGAATCACTCTGGCTCAAGCAGACCAGATGTATTTTCCCCCAGAATGGCTCATCTTCAAGACCCTTCTGAAGAACTTTCAGGGGCCTTGAATATCAAAGATTGAAAACCATTACTCAAGACAAGACCAAGTCCTTTATTTAAAAAAAAAAAAAAAAAAAAAAAGGATCGTCTCATAGAAATTGGTAAACTTGCCAAGCATCACAAAACAAGTTAGAATAACCTGTACCATAGTTCCCCACTTATCCATGGGTTTTGCTTTCCATGGTTTCAGTTACCTTTGGTTATCCACAGTCCAAAAATAGGTGAATACAGTACTAGAATTCAGGTTTCCTTGTGCTCAGTCTAACATCCCCTTTCCCACAGCATCCTATAGGTGTCTACACAAGCTCTGGTATAATAAGGTAACCATTATATATAGCAAAGGACTGATGAATGTAGATGTGTTACCACCTAAAGATGGATCCTGGGCCTGTATGTTTCCCTCCACTTCTATTAAATGTGGGAATTTAGTTATTATGACTAAAGCCACATTGTAAAATTGGGTGGAAAGTTTAACCCTTTTGGGGAAAAAAGCCATTACATAAGCAATATTCTTTCTGTGAATAACATTACAAAACCAGTAAGTTAGAGATCATTCAGATATTCCTCTAGCAATATTGAAACTACTCCATATAGACCATCTTTTAGTCACCTTTCTGATTTCTGAAGAGAACTTCTTAAGAATTGGATCACGGACATGGGTTTGCGAACCCACTCCTCTGAATCCCTTTAAAATTTTACCTTTATAAAAATTACCTTCATAAATTACAGGTGTGAGCCACCTCGCCCAGCCTCCCAAAATCCACTTTAAAAGAAGGTTACGGAGAACAAAGAATTAATAAATGTTTTAGGTAATGAATATGTTAATTACCCTAATTTAATCATTATACAACGTACAGATGTATGGAAATATCACATTCCACCCTATAGGTATGTACAATTATTATGTATCGCTTTAAAAATAAGTAAATACATGAAGTGAAGTGATGGAGGCTGGCTTTGCAAGGCTGAGCTCTACCGGGCCTCAGAAGAAGGAAAGTAGGACACACGTCTTTCTCTGCTTTTATGTGCAATTGCTTTCAGAACCACACACATTATGTCTATCGATAGTATGGAACTAAAAAAAGTTTTAGTGAGGAATTCATTCTTTTGCAATGCTAATTCTGTTTCAAGTAGCAAATCACTATGATTTTTCAGTAGAACTATAAAAGAAGAAAAGAAACTCTCCATTATAATAGAAGAGTGTATAATGTAAAGATAATTTTTTGTTATTTTTCTTACTAACAAAGGTATAAACTAAGTCAAGATCTGATAGAAATTTGCTTCACTGCATAATCTACAGGGCCATAACTCTTTTATCATTACCTATTGGTTTAATATTCAATATGTGGGATCACAGTTATTTTCTTCCCTCGTTGTTACAGCTCCATATTTTCTAGTTGTTTACCTGTTCTTAAAAAAATGACTTCGTCCAGCGACTATGAATGTCAACGTAGTTTTTCCTCAGTTATAAGTAGAGACACTGTGTTCTTTTTCTGTTTGTTTCAGCACTTTGCAGGGAAATCTAACTATTAAAAGTAAGAAAACCTATCAAATTTTCAACTTATAGAGGAGGGGTTAGAGATGCTTTAAAAAAAAAGAAGTACTTCAAACATTATCAAAATTCCTGAATTATACTCTTTATACACAACAGAGTTGAATGGCTCTTCCTGAACAATAGGTTGATCTATGTGTTCTAGTCCTCATTTGTAATGCTATCAGAAACATATAAATGTGTTTTGTTTTCTATTGATTTGTTCCTCTTATCAAGAAAAGATTTATGCCTTGTTTTCTAAACAGCCTTGAAATACAAAGCGCTTTTTCTTTCCAGATATTTCAGTAGCACCTTGTGTAAACCAAACGTCTTGGTTTCTTTAAGCTCATCACTAATATCAGTCCTTTTCAATGTCTTTCTGTTTAATTTGTTTAATTTCCATTAAAGAAATTAAACAAATTAGCATACATCCACAAGCCAGAGACTTAAAAAAAAATCAGTCTAAACCTTAAGAAATTGGGCAACAAACTAAAAAGAACCAGGGAGATTGTGATGTATAAACTGCATCCGTACGGTCTCCCAAGAGTTGTTAGTGAATTGTGTGGAAAGTTGAATGTCCTTCTATTTTGAAAATATTTTTATAACGTTTATTTTCTATAAAAACATGAAAATGTTAAATAAACATATTTATAATTTGGCTTTATCAGAGTATACTAGGAAAACATTGATGTTCCAATTTGGGATGCCAACCACATTTGCCTTCCCTGGTGTATCCTCAGCTATGTGAGTAGCATGTTCCCTTCCTATGTGTGTGTGTGTGTATGTGTGTGTAGATGTGTGTATATATATACACACACACATATATGTTCCCTTACTATGTGTGTGTATATATATACACACACACATATGTGTATGTATACATATTTTATATATAATATATAAATATATATAACAGAAACAATATAAATATATATTTTATATATATTTAAAGAGAGAGAATGTGTCAGAGTTGTTCAGAGAAACAATCAATAAGATGTAGAAAGAAATTTATTATAAGGAATTGACTCATATGATTACAGAGGCTGGCAAGTCCCAAGATCTGCTGGGTGAGTTGGAAAGCTGGAAACCCACAAGTGCCCATGGCTTAGTTTCAGTCCAGAGCAGGAAATAAGCTGATATCCCACTTTGAAGGCCTTCAGCTGGGAAGAAGTCTCTGTTACTAGGTAGAACTTATGCCATGTTGTTCTATTTAGGCCTTCAACTGATTGAATGAGGTCCACCCACATTAGAAAGGGCAGTCTACTCAGTCTGCCAATTCAAACATTAAACACTCAGAATTATATCTGACTAAATACCTGGACATCCCATGGCCCAGACAAGTTGATACAGAAAACTAACTGATACAATGTAAAAAACGAATAAATTAGAAGCAGAGGATCTTAGTGCATCCTTGTTCTCTTTTCGAGGGTATCTCTGTGTAGGGTTGTTGTGGTCGTTGTACCTTTTCTTCATCAACACTTACTGCAGTGACATGCAGGGGCTGAAGGTGTGGATGCAGGGGTTGAGAGAGTGTGGAATGACATAAACAGGGTTTGCCACTAAACTTTAAAGAACTAAAGTTTAGTTCTTTAAGAAGTAAGAAGTATCATAGAACTTACATATTCTCAGGCTGATAGTCTTTCTTGCTGAATTAAATAAATAGAGCAAAGCTTCGAGGCAAATTTTTTTTTACTGTATTTTTTTTCCAAATGATTCTGGTAATGAAAATATTACAGTTATAGGGCAAATAAACATTTAAACTGAAAACAAGCAGATGGGAAAGACCTCTACTTATTCTATGCCACAAGAGATTACTACTTATTCCCAAAGCTATGATCAACATGAAATGTGGGATTGGAGAGATTCTTCCAATGTAATTAGTGGTGCTCACAAAAGAATCACAACCTCCAAAAGAGAGAAACAAAGATAATAATCATGAAGTCATCATTTCTGTTGATCTCTCATATAAGCAAAAAGATTCTAATGTAATTTTCAAGGCATGGCTCCACACGGCCATAGTATCTTTTTATCACAAGTCTTGAAGTATCAGTTTCTAAAATGTTGAACACCCAAGGAAATGCATTAGCAGGAGTAGAAGAGTCCAGACCAGGGGTTGGCAATACACTGCTAGTAGGCTAGCCAGCTGTTTTTGTAAAAGAAGTTTTACTGGAACAGAACCATGCGTTTTCTTATATTGGCTATGCTACCTTCTCATGAAGACTGCAGTTGGGTAGTTGCTATACAATCTGTATGGCCAACAAACGCAAAAATATTCACTCTCTGAGTCTTAAAAGGAAATGTGTTAGGGATGCAAATTATTAAACAAGTAATTTTTGAATGCTTTCTATAAACTAGGTGCTAGAAATACAGAAATGGAGAAACAAAAAGCAAAGATCCTTGACGTTTTAGGGCTTACCTTCCACGTTCAGCTCATATCTATCATTCCAGAAGTTCAATATCCCCCAACTCCCCTCTTTTTGTTCAGCTTTACTGAGGTATAATTGACAAGTATTAATTGTATATATCTAAGATCTACAACTTGACCCTTTGATAAACATATACATTATGAAATGATCCCACAATCGAGCAAATTAACATATCTATCACTTGCATGGTTACTCTGTGTGTGTGTGTGTGCGGTGAGAACACTTCAGATGTAAGCATATGTCAAGTACACATTACTGTATTGTTAGCTATAGTCATCACTCTGTGTCCATTAGATCTCCAAAGTTGATTCATCTTGCACAACTGAAACTTTGTTCTCTTCGACAAACAGCTCCCCACTTCCCCTTCCTCCATTCTTAGCAACCATTCTTCTACCCTGTTTCTATCCTTCCTGCCTTTTAAAAACACTTCATTGATTTTAGTGTTGCTCTTGATAACACAAAACTTCCTATCAGGCTGGACACGGTGGCTCATGCCTGTAATCCCAGGACTTTGGGAGGCCGAGGCAGGTGGATCACCTGAGGTCAGTTTGAGACTACCCTGGCCAACATGGCGAAACCACATCTCTACTAAAAATACAAAAATTAGCTGGGCATGGTGGCGGGCCTCAGTAATCCCAGCTACTCGGGAGGCTGAATTGTTTGAACCAGGACAGGGAGGTGGAGATTGCAGTGAGCCAAGATGGCGCCACTGCACTCCCACCTGGGTGACAGGGATAGACTCCATCTCGAAACAAAAACAAAAACAAAAAACTTCCCATCATGTGTTTTACTCCTCCTGTGAATTGGTTGCTACTCATGGAATCTTGTGAGACTTGAAAGCCTATAGTAGTGTTTTCTGAGAAATTTTTTTGTTAAGAAAGGGGAGACTAAATCAGAGGTGCGAGGTCAGCTTTACAACAAAAAGACTAGTGCACCACCTAGAGGCCGAACTGGGCGTCGGGATTAGTCAGTCCTCCATTGTTGACAGGGGAAATAATAGTGCTCAAAGGCCTGAAATGGAAGCTAATGGTCATACCCACTGCACAGAATGAGAATGATATAAGAGGATGTGCAAAAATTATGAAGCACATCAACTGGTGCAAGGCAAAAGAAGCAACAAGTATTTGCCTTTAAAAAGGTCAAATAATGCATTATATTCAGATATATTTAAACTTAAGATAAATTCAGTCTTCTTTTCTGGTTTATCAAGATGCAAAACCCTATGTATTATTCAGAACTCCCATCATTTTGCTGTATGATTGTTTCTGTTTCACTCTCCACTTGGAAACTGTGAGCTGCTTGGGGGTATCAGAGAAGTTTAAAAACTTCTCTGGTTTTCAAAGCAATATTTGCGATGAAACCAGCACTCAAATTTTTTTTGAACCAAACCGAATAAACAGTGGCATTCCTGAAAAAGCAACGAATAGATGCTTAGTTGACTAGATATTTTCAAGTATTTTCAAATGCTTTCAAATCCTATTTTATTGAAGGAACAAATAGGATTTTTTTTCTTTTTTAAGAAATGTTATAAAAATGTTTTTACAAACCAAAAGTCTAGTTTTGTGTGCTATGTGTCTGCCCATTTGAAATAGCATGTTGTCATTTGGAAATCCTGAGGGTCTTACAGATCTTAACCATTGCAATTACGTTGTTTGTCTTACAGTGTTTATGCAATCAGTGATATAGTTGGTTTTGCACAACTTAGAGAAGCACAACTTTGTCATAGTTGACTACCAACATGACATTCAGTAAAGAAAGTTTTTCACTAAGGAAAATGACATGCCCCAGAGAGTGTGGAGGCTGTACTTCTTTCTTTCAGGTTAATGTGACCCATTAATATATTTCAGAGTTTCTGGTGCATTTAAAATTGGTTTATTAAATTCTTTTGCGAAGATAAAAAAATCTTCCAAAGTGTCATAATCCATTTTAAGGGAAAATTCTGAAAATTAGAGCAAGGGAGCCCCCTTGTGGACTGACTCTAATGCCATGTACAATAAATTATCAGTTAAATCAATGATTTCATTAATATTTATAAGATAAATTTAATAGTGACTAAAATAGCAATACGATTGACCATTGAACAATGCAGGGATTAGGGGCGCCACTTTTATGTAGTAAAATATCTGTATCTATCTTTTGAGTTCCCCAAAACTTAGAACTAATAGACTACTGTTGACCAGAAGATATACTGGTCAATTTAACAAATACATAGTCAATTTAACAAATAAACTAGTATCTACACGTTTTATGCATTAATGACATACCTAACTTTCTCTTAATTTTCCGACTTTTTGGTTATGCAGTTCACCTGCGAGTTTTCTCAAATTGTCACAAATCTCCAAAAAGTTTCCAATATATTTATTGAAAAAACTGAATGTAAGTGGACCCATGCTGATCAAACTCATGTTGTTCAAGGGTAATTTATTTTCAGATGAACTTTATCAGAAATGAATTACAAATTATATTTTATTTGTCATATATTTATATGAGTATACTCAATATAATGCAAAGTAATTCCTAAAATCTGCCTGGATGAATCCTGAACTTGGAGAAAACAAACTGTCCTAGTGTTAAGTGATTACTCCAACAAAGCAGCCCAAAGGATTGATTCCAGAATCAATGACTGCTCATTCAAGAACTCAAAAGCGTAGTTGGCATTGGAAACCAAATAAGTTTCTTTGCACGATTCTGAGTTTAAGCAAAAGTAGGTGAATTTATTGATGACTATAGTTTGTTTAACAAAACCAGTTATTTAAAAATGCAACTGCTTATATTTCTATCCAGAAAGCAGCTCTAAAGGATACATAAAAAATATATGCTCTTATCTTAGTAAAACTTTCTCATCTGGAAAGTTGAGAATGGAAGAAAAGAAAAGTATAACTAGATTTATGAGCTGTGACATAGAAACAAATGCATTTCCTTTAGGCTAAGCTCTTCTATCTCACATCTCAGCTGCAGATCTTAAAAGCAAACTTCTTTAAAAAGTCTGGTTTTATATTTCCCCATCTATCTTTTTTCCCCATGTGCTATATTTGGACTGGAGAATAAAAATCAGTAAAAGTAAATAGTTACAAAAATTCTAGTCATTAAGTTATTAATTTTTTACATTTTAAGTACCAGTAAAAAATAGGTTTATTTATTATTATTATTATTTTTTTGATACAAGGTTTTCTCTGTCACCCAGGCTGGAGTGCAGTGGCACAATCTTGGCTCACTGCATCCTCTACCTCCTGAGGCTCAAGCAATCTTCCCGCCTCAGCCTCTTGAGTAGCTGGGCCCACAGGTGTCTGCCACCATGCTCAGCTAGCTTTTGCATTTTTTGTAGAGATCAGGTTTTGCCATGTTACCCAGGCTGATCTTGAACTCCGGGGCTCAAGCAATCTGCCTACGTCAGCCTTCCAAAATACTAGGATTACGGGCATGAGTTACCTCTTCCAGCTAGTAAACAATCTTTATACACACTTAAAAACAAGAAGCCTGCATGCTCTAGTAATAGTTTATAAATTTATTGAATTCTTATTGCATTGGAAAATTGCCCAGATGTTAGTGGGTAGAAATAAAATATATGATTTATTCCATTTGAATGCAACTCCCGATCTCTATTACACACCTCCTTTGATGTTTTATTTCCTCAGGAAACTGCACTAGTTTTCTATGGGGTTTTATTTGCAACTTGTGATTGACATATAATAATTGTACATATTTATGGGGTACAACATGATGTTTTGATACATGTATAAATTATATAATTATCAAATCAGTCTAACTAGCATATCAATTCCCTTAAACATGTATAATTTATTTGTGATGAGAACATTCAGTAACTTCTCTTCTAGCTATTTTGAAATGTACAATACATCATTGTTAATGCCAGTTATTTTACCATGCAATCGAACACCAGCGTTTATTTTTCTTAACTAACTGTAACTTTGTATCCATTGACCAATCTTTCACCATCCCGCCTTCCCTTGTCCTTCTCCTTCTTCTGTTAACCAGGATTCTACTCTCTACTTCTATAAGAACAGCTTTTTAGATTCCATATATGAATGAAATCATGCCGTATTTGTCCTCTCTGCCTGGCTCATTTCACTTAACATGATGTCTCCCAAGTTTCTGCATGTTGCTGCAAATAACAAGATTTCATTTTTTGTATGGATGAATAGTACTCCAGTGTATATATATACCATATTTTCTGTATCCACGTATTCATTGATGGAAGTTTATGTTGATTTCATATCATGGCTATTATGAATAGTACTGTAATAAACATGAATATAGATATCTCATTGACAAACTGATTTTATTTAATTTAGATGAGTAGCCAATGGTGGGGTTGCTGGATCATGTAGTAGTTCTGTTTTTCTTCTGAGTTTTTGATAATGGCTGTACTAATTTACATTCTCACCAGCAGTGTGTAAGTGTTCCCTTTTCTGCAGATCCTTGCTAGCGCTTGTTTGTGTACCTTTTGATTTTTTATAGTACCCATTCTGACTGTAGTGATAAGATGTCTCATGGTAGTTTTGATTTGCACTTTGCTAATAATTAGTGATGTTGAGAACTTTTTCATATACCTCTTGGCCATTTGTATGTCTTCTTTTTTTGCAAGAATTAATATTGTTTAAAATATCCATACTATCCAAAGCAAGCTACAGATTCAGTGCAATTCCTATCTAAATACCAACGGCATTCTTCATAGACATAAAAAAAATCCTAAAACTCATATGGAACCACAAAGCCCATTAATAGACAAAGAAATCCTGAGTAAAAAGAAGAAGGGTGGTGGCATCACACTTCTGACTTCAAAACATACTACAAAGTTTTAGTAACCAAAACAGCATGCTACTAGCATAAAAAATAGACACATAGGCTAGTGGAACGAAATAGGAGATCCAGAAATAAATAAATGCATCTACAACCAGTGGATATTTGACAAGTGGATATTTGACATAATGTAGAAAGGGCAACCTCTTCAAAAAATGATGCTGAGAAAACTGGGTATACACAGGCAGAACAAGAAAACTAGACCCTATCCTATTTCCTACCATATGCAAAAAGTAACTCATAATGGATTACAGACTTAAATGTGGGACCTCAAACTATGAAATTACTAGAAGAAAACATATGGGAAAGCTTCATGACATTGGTCTAGACAAGAATTGTTTTAGATTAAACCTTAAAAGCACAGGCAACCAAAGTAAATATAGGTAAATGACATTACATCAAACAAAAAAGCTTTTAAATGGTAAAGGAAACAACAGAGCAAAGAGACAACCTGCAGAATAGGAGAATATTTTTTGCAAGCTGCATCTGATAAGGGTTTAATATCCAAAACATATAAGGAACTCAAACAACTCAACAACAGAAGAACTAAGGACCCTATTTTAAAATGGGCAATAGTTGCTTGTGGTTTTTTCCAGGTACAAAAATATGATGTTTAAAGCCACACAAATCCTCTGTGCACTACAATATTGTTATAATTTATTTCTGTTGTGGATTGATTTCTTTTTTCAAAAAAATATTTCTATGAGGGATAAGAGATAATATAATAGTGACAGAGTGACAGCTAAACTGTTCTGCATATGCAATTAATCTAAATTCGGAAGATTGAAAGCACTCTGAGGAACTGGGAGATACGAGTAGAGTACTGAGGGCTAGGAAGTAGATGCAATCAATCTGTAGTAGATAGGGGGAAATGCCTCTTAATATAAAATTCCTGGCTGTGGGGATGGATGGCCCAATACTCTTACGCACAATGGTGTCTAATTTTAATTAGTTATTTTTATTGTGTGATGGGCCACTTTTCCCATCACTAAAGAAACCCCTGCAAAAGTTACCAAATCAAAAATGTTTTGTAGAAATGTTGTATTGAAGAAAGCATGGAAAGTGACCTGTTATACATGCAGTTTAGGGCAGAAAAGGACTCAGCAATGGGAAGTCCAATGCAACAGAACAAGAATCCAAAAGCAGTCAGAAATCCAATCCAAATATGACTATAAAAACATAAGCATTCAAAGAAATTATGGAGGATATACTGACTTCCTATAAGACATGGATACTTTCACAGGATAATCCAAGACGATAGTTGCATTCCACAATTACTGCAAGCTCCTATGTGCTAGACTTGCCACAGCCTTATAATTTCTTTACCTACACTTCTCGCTCATTACCAAGAAAACATTATTTTAACCCACTAACTTAAAACGTGTCAGTAGCTTAAAACCACTCTTGAGATAAAGCCTCTGACTACACCTCTAGCTCCTTCACAACTGTGTCTCTGTAGTCTAGTCACTTTAACCTCTTAAGCTCTCTGTGTGCAAATTCCTTCATCCCTCAGAACCATGGTCTGTGCTATTATTCCAATGCTATCAGCTTTTGTTAATGCTTTTAAGCTGATGCTTTTAAGCCTTTTCCTTACACATCTCAGCTTTCTTTCCAAATAACAGGAAAGTTACTAAGAGCAAGGCATGTATGTCATAATTGGGTACGTTTTCAGTAACAGATCCATTTATTCCGTGTATCTCTGGCCCATTAAAGGATACATTCATTTTATGTATGTGCTCTCTCATTTTCTTTTCTTTTCTTTCTTTTTATTTTTTTTCTTTTTGACAGAATCTCACTCTGTCACCAAGACTGGAATACAGCGGTATGATCAGAGCTCACTGCAGCCTTGAACTCATGGGCTCAAGTGATCCTTGCCATCACACTATCTACTTTTTTTTTTTTCCCGAACTTTTTGTAGAGACTGGGGTCTCTCTATTTTACACAAGCTAGTCTTCAACTTCTGGGCTCAAGTAATCCTCCCACCTCAGCCTCCCAAAGTGCTGGTATTACAGATGTGAGCCACGATGTCCAGCTGTCTCTCTCATTTTAACAACATGAACAGAAGAGAAAAAAATTAATCTTCTGAAGGACTATCACTTATCATGTTTCTCTGGTGCTGCCACACCTTGTATATCTGCCTAGGAAAACATCATCACAGATGTCTTCACCTTACCAAGTGTTCCTTGTGAGATTGTCTTTCTTCCTCTCCATCCACAATCCAGGGTCCCAGGAGGCAGTAGTTTGTTCAGAAGCCCCATTTCATGAAGCCAGTTCAATCTACCTTGAATTGATAGATTGCCTCCCTTTAAACAATTTTCAAGACTAATTCCATCATGCCTTTTTGCCATGCATATCTGACTTCCAGAAACCAAAAATTCCCAGAGAATCTGTTGTATTTTACCACTTTACTCTTCTGTGTATTTCTAACCTGAACTCTGTAAAACTTTTCCACTGTTCCCTCTGAAATGCCTGTGGAATCACCAACAAGTCTCTATAATTTTCCTTCAAATATGTTTTAGTTTTTCTACCACCTTTTTACCTTAACTGAAATCTAGCTCCCATGAGAATATCTTTTCCCTGCAGCCCTCTTGGGTGGAGTTGTGTTCATGCTTATACCCAAAATTGAGTTATGGCTTTAAGGATACATTTAGTAAGCATTGAAATGGAGGATATTGATTAGTATTGCCTCCAGGTGTCTTAAATATTTTCAGTATCTCTGATTTTTTAATGCCCCAAACACCAAATAAAATCAATGGGGACCCATAGTTGTTGTTGTTGTTTTTTTCCCCCTCAGCTTCCTATGGTATGAAAAGGGAAGAAGATGTTGAATGCCTCCCAATCAATAATGCAATCTCTTAGTTTCTCTTCTACTCCACAATTATTTCTAAACTGAGTAGCGTTTTTGATGAGGTCTGGCATCTAGATGATGATGAATTTTTAGAGTAATATGTTTTTCTCCTCAAGTGGATGAAATTCAAGCAGTAACCTCAATAATTCCCCTTTTGGCATCCCAATACAGACTGCAGAAGAATAGCTTCCTTCACATTGGCACTGACTATACCAAATAAACAGTGGTTTCCACTTCAGATATAAGAAGGACACACTTACGTGGCACACCAAACACAACAATAGCAAAAGTCAGAAGAGTTAACACTTGAAAACTTCAGCAGCTAGCTGTTATTCAGAAGAAGATTGAAATGTACATGAAAACCAAAGAGGGATTATTAAAGAACTGAAATAATTAAGAAACACACCTATAGCAGCTGTCAGCACAGAGAACGACAGGTTAGCATGAAAGTTAGTTTGAAAACTGTAACTTTGAGTATGTAGTCAGGTAATATTAAATACCTACTATCTTCAAATTTGTTTAAATTTGCATCACCTGCCCTTAATTGAAAACTGGTTTCTGAGAGAATACTGTTTCCCTTCTGCCCCCTTAGGTAGAATCTAGACTTTCTTCTTACCTCTGTATGCCAGACCTTGAGGGTGGAAATATTGCCATGCTTGTTCCTATTGTGACTTCAAATCTTTTTCTTTGTCCTTTAAATCAGCGGACCCCAACCTTTTCGGCACCAGGGAACAATTTCATGGAAGACAATTTTCCACAGACCGGTGGGGGAGATTGGGTGGGGAATGGTTTTGGGATGAAACTGTTCCACCTCAGATCATCAGGCATTAGTAACATTAGTATAGGGAGCACTCAACCTACATCCCTCACATACGCAGTTCATAATAGGATTCAAGCCCCTATGAGAATCTAATGGCACCGCTGCTCTGACAGTAGGCCAAGCTCAGGCGGGAATGCTCTCTGTCAGGCTGCTCACCTTCTGCTATGTGGCCCTGTTCCCAGCAGGCCCAGGGTTGGGGACCCATGCTTTAAATTACACATCGTCTTAAAGGACTTACTTTGGCTATAGCTCCCTGAAGCAATAATTAACAGACCTCCCAGTAACTCTTCTCTATTTGTTGAAAACATTAACTCCTCTTCATTCCTTTCTTTCTACCCATACTCATATCATCATTCTTGATAATATCAACAGGTGGGAAAAATTCAACAAATAATAATATCCAACACTTTTATCGTGCTTATAGACACTATTCTAAGAAGTTTATATAAATAAACTCATTTGATTGATACAAAAACCCTATACAGTAGGAGCTATTATCTCCATCATGTAAACAAAAGAACTGGGACACAGAGACACTCAGTAACTCACTTGTTTCCTTCAATAATAAGAAAAGGCAGGATTCGAACCCAAGGATCTGGCTCCGGAGTTTGTGCACTTAGACGTTAACATCCAGTTGATGGTCACAGCGATTTCTATTTGAATATAGTTGTCTTATACTTGCACACTTAGTCTCTCCAGGCAAAATAACATTTCCTTGTCCTATATCCTGCAAATTTAAGAACCCTCATATTTTGATTATTTCCATTTTAGATACTCAGTGCTTTCAATCTCCAAAAAATAGATCATGCTATTTCCAGTGTGATAGAATCAAAGCAAACTAGAGTGAGGCAAATTTATCTGCTAATATGGACACTAATAATTACATTTACATAGCCTTAGCTTACAAGAACTTTCAACATCCATAGTGAAATAAACATAGGAATGCAAAATGCAGATTGCATTGAAGTTAATATACCAAATTTGAGCTATAACTCCCTAAATATTTGTTTAGGCTATGTCATAAATTTGCCTCTGTGATTTTTACCAGCCAGAATAAAGGGGTAATCGAAATATGCTACATGATTCACAGGTTCATAAGATTAAAGCAACTCATTTCTCAGGGGAGGCACAACCTTCAGTGAAAATGAGATGAGAAAGATGTTTCCCCAACGGTTACAATTAAGAAAACACTCTGGATATCATAAACATCCACCTAACAGCAAAAATGCACAATCAAAGCACAGAGACTCACATAGATAGTTTCTTAAAATATCCCCCCAAATATAGGGCAATGGGCTTGCACCAACATGCAAGTGAATAAAGTTCTCTAAGGGACTAATACAATGTAGTCTTTTAAAATGCTTTTGTTAATTAAATTGGTTTTATTAATTAAATGTATTTACAATTCTCAGGTCATAGTAAAACTCATGTTCGTTTTTTTTAATTCAATATACCCTAGATATATTTCCTTCTCCATATATTCATTTCTGAAATCTAGATTTTGTGTGTTACATGAAAGACTAAGAAAGATTACTTCCAATTTGCAGAAGAGGAATAATTTTTTTGAGTCAGATAATGACTCTATTTCATTAAATACTGGATAGAATAAGAGACTTAAAGTCAGAGTACTATGTTTAAATAACAATGCACTACGTTGTAATTAAGACACTGGTCAGAGACCAAACTGGCTACGCTTAAACCCAAACTCTGACTGTTAATAGCTGAGTGAGTTTGAGCAGGTTTTCTTCTATATGTCACAACTTCCCCGTTTACAAAATTGGGATAATATTAGTACATAACTTATATGGGAGTAATAAGAATTAAATGAGTTATGATATGTAAGGCACTTAGTATAGTGACTAGCAGAGGGAAAACTCTCTCAATATTAGTTTGCACTGAAAATGATAATTTTCACGAACAAGTTACCTCATTTTCCTAAATTTTCCCCATTTTCTCATTAGTATAATGGAGATAATATTACTCACATATAGACTTTTTAAAAATAAAAATTATAATAAATTACAATATAGAAGATGGCATATTAAAAGTGTGTATTTAGTTCACCCCCTGGTACATAAGAAGCTATTATTACTGTTATTGTCATTCATTTTCAACAAATTTTATAACCTACTATTAACAAAGCACTTTACTAGTTCTAGAGCAAAGCAGGACATGAATCTTGGAGGATATTTTTTTCCCAACTGATCTGCAGAGGAGGGCAGATAAGCAGGACTAGCAGAATTCTAGCAGCATGTAAAATGTTGGATGCTGGAAATAAACATCTGGGCTTTGCTTCGTATCTGGTCCTCAGGTGATTGCAGCTCAGAGTAAGGAAGCATATCATGGTCCTTCCCTGGGGTGTGGAGGCAGCTTTACTCTACAAGTCCAGCCAACTGGCTGTCTTGAGCATGCACAGGATGGTCTGGACAGCCCACTACCTGTTCTGGTGTGATCAAGGCTCCAGGTGGGTTCCAATTCAGGGAGGGGAAGGGTGGGTGGGGCGGAGTTCTTTTCTACCGGAACAAGCCATTTGAACAAAGCAGAGTCCTCTTGGTGTTGTCTCTGACTGAGTGGCTGGATGATCCGGAACTTTTGTTGACCACATTCACCCAGATTTTAAATCTCATCTGAGGCTCATTTGTGGAACATGAAGGAGTTTAAAAGCAACTGAATATAGCATGTTGGCACGTGCATGCATGTATTTGTGTGTGCCTGTGTGTGTCCATGTGCTTTTCAAAATGAAGTGCAGTTGGGAAGAGAATCCGGAGACAAGGGAGGCAGCCTCTGGTGTCAGAATCCTACTTTTATGCCATGCAGAAGAAATCAGTTTGAGGATGTAGCCTCTTGTTGCCAAGAATAACTGTGTTTGGAATCATCAGGGGATTCTAATTTTAAAATGACTATGGCCAGGCTCTAACAGTAAAGATTCATATTGAATAGACTTAGGAAGTGACTTGGTCATCAACTGTTTTTTTTTTAATTTATTTTGTTTCCCATGTCTAATATGTAGCCAGTGTTGAAAATCAATGCTTCAGGCAACGAGATGCTGCACAAAAATAATAATTAGGAAGTAACATGATGTGATTTGCCTTTTTACAACGATCTGTCAGCAGTGTAGATTAGAAGGGGCACAATTGAACACAGCAGAATACAATTTATTAGAAACATCAAGTTGTTAGAAAACAATCTAAAACCAACAACCAGAAAACAGTTAATTGAGAGGAAATGTACCTCCCACTCCATTTCTGCGTTATTCTTTATTGACTGGATAAACTGAATTGCTCACATGTCAAAGAAGACAGTTTATTTGTGTTTTGAATTATGTGACTCCTAAGGTCTCACCCACTATGAAACACAGTGAATTTTAGTTCCTAGATATAGATATATGTGTGTTTCCTGTTGAACGTTAGGCTACATGTGCATTAAGTTTTATGTACTTAGATTTCCACACAATATATAAAATTATATTTTCATCCTTTTGAAACTGTTTATATGTTTATTAACTAACCACAGGAAATACATTTTTTAAATCACAAGTAGCAAGAAGGATATCTATTTAGATGCAACCTGAACATGTTGATTTTGTTGAATTATGGTATATTGAAAGGGTTCAAGAATTATATGGAGAGAAAATTCCAGCACCAGCTTAATTATGGGAGGGTATTATATAAAATACCCATTATCTAAAGCCATACCTACTTTGATACATATACTTATTGATGTTTGGAAAGGGTATCTTTTCTCAATTTTTATTGTTTCCTAACCTAGCATTGAGAGCTGAAAATTTACCATTCATTCATTTGGATGAAAGAACTGTTTCAAATTCAATTGAATAAAATGTCAAGAAAGGAAGTGTGTTAGATACTAAAACCCTATTATTAACTGATTATGTATAAAATTACAACCAAAAGTAAGTAGGTCACTTTATGGGTTACACATTCAAGAGGTAAGTTTAATGCACAAAGGGAAAGGTTAGAGAGGGCTATTGAAATAAACAATAAATAATTACAGGGAACATCTTGAGAGCAGAGAGAAAGGTGAGGCTGAAAAAGAAAAGGAAATTAAACCCAAATTAAGAGGGCTCTAAAATCAAATGAGAGTTGTGAAGTTTTAGAACTAGAAAAACACATTAGGAATTATCTACACAATTAGTACAATTAGTCGGAATCAGTGGTGGGACTCGGACTTACAGCCTTCTCCATCCAGATTCAAAGGTCTTTTCTACTACTTGTGCCGCCTTTCCTGTGTATAAAATACTTTTTCTTGAAATACATGAACGCTCTCTCTCCTGACTCCCTGGGCTTGTGTCAGGTCAATATTGGTTACAAAGCTTTGAATTTTAGCAGAAAAATTTTCAGGGCTTCTCTGTCAAATAGATTCATGCCCAAACAATAAAAATGTGATGATCCAGTCTGTGTAATAGGAAAAACTATTCTACCTCAAGATTTTCATCTTTGCCTATAAAGTAGGCATTCCTTCCCTTCAGAATTACAAGGTGCTGGTGAGGAGCTTCTGTGTCCAGAGCATCTCACCTCTGTCTGCACATAACTGCTACCATTTAAGAAGTGCTTAAAAATGCCAAAGTTGGTTATGCTCCCAAATATTCTGATTTAAGTGGTTGAACCGTGTTTGAAAACCATTGCATGGGTGCACTTGAGAGAACAGATAGATAAGTCCCTCTGTCTATTCACCTGCACACAATCATCTCTTCCCATCTTGGGCTGAATGATCAAAATCTGCCCTTGTCTATCCTAAGAGCCTGATAAGGCTTCACAGGATCCTCCCAAGGCCTGGATTTAGAGGGTTGTGCTGGAAAACATTTGGCCACAGATCAAAGAATGATGTTAAATTTATTTACTTCTGGTGTGATTCATTCTTAATTTATCAGCTGAATTAGGACCCATTGGAAGGAAAACAGAGTAGTCAATGATTGTCTTTAAAGTCCATTTTTTAAGGTCTAAGATATAAGAGAAAAATATTTCGTATAATTGCTAAATAAGATGTCATTGTGTTTAACAATAGTTCATGTTCTTTAAGTTTGTATATCTAAGTCAAATATAGATGAAATTTCAGCCAGAAATAAGAATCTTTATCTTACATCAAATTTATGTATTTTTATACTAATAGACCTTAAAGCCATCTCTTTAAAAAAAGTCAAAATATATAAATGTAGTCTCTCTCACTACATATGTATACATATATGTACGTATATGTATATATACACGTGTATATACGTATGTGTACATATACATATATACATATATGTACATATACATGTATATACGTATGTGTACATATACGTATATACATATATGTACACACACATATACATATATGTGTATGCACACATATGTGTATACGCACACGTATACATATATACACACATATATACATATATACACACATACATATAGGTATATACACACATACATATATGTATATACGCACACATACATATATACACACATATACATATATGTATATATACACATATACGTATATGCGTATATACACATATACGTATATACATATAGGTACATGTACATATACACAGATATACATATGTGTACATGTACGTATATACATATGTACATATGTACATATATACACATATATGTACATGCACACATACATGTACATGTGCGTATATACATATATACATATATGTACCTGTGCGTGCATGCATATATACATGTATGTACATGTGCGTATATACATACATATATGTGCATGTGCGCATATACACACATACATGTACATGTGCGCATATACACGCATATATGTACATGTGCGCATACACAAACATATATGTACATGTGCGTATATACATGCATATATGTGCATGTGCGTATACATGTACATATATGTACGTGTGCATATATAAATGTACACATATATGTACATGTGCGTATATGCATATATACATATATATGTAGCGAGAGACTGAAAGTCTTATTTCTCAATTAATAGCATATAAATGGTATTAATATATCTAAGTTGGGCCTTCCAAAAACACTCGTTTCCCAAATAATCAAAATGAGCAACGGTATTATAACTAGCAAGAAATTATATAGAGAGCATTCAGAAATGGAAATTTGAATAAACCTATGTGTTGGTTTGTTGCGAGAAATCAGGTACCCCAAATGGAGGGACCAGCTGAAGCTGCTGCAGAAGAACATAAATTGTGAAGATTTCATGGACATTTATTAGTTCTCCAAATTAATACTTTTATAATTTCTTACACCTGTCTTTACTGTAATCTCTGAACATAAATTGTAAAGATTTCATGGACATTTGTCACTTCCACAATCAATACCCCTGTGATTTCCTATGCCTGTCTTTAATCTCTTAATCCCATCATCTTCTTTGTAACCTGAGCAGGATGAATGTCGCCTCAGGACCCTGTGATTGTATCAACTGCACAAATTATTTGTAAAGCATGTGTGTTTGAACAATATGTAATCTGGGCATCTTAAAAAAAGAACAGGATAACAGCGATGTTCAGGGAGCAAGAGAGGTAACTTTGAACTGGCCGCCAGTGAGCTGGAAGGAACACAGCCATATTTCTCCTCTTTCAAAAGCAAATAGGAGAAATATTGCTGAATTCTTTTTCTCAGCAAGGAACATCCCTGAGAAAGAGAATGCGCCCTGAGGGTAGGCCTGTGAACAGCCCTCTAAAAGCGAGCCGTCTTTTATGGTGGAAGCTGAAGGGATGAAATAAGCCCCGGTCTCCTGTAGCACTCCCAGGCTTATTAAGTGGAGGAAAATTCTTACCTAATAAATTGTGGTCAGACAGGTTATCTGCTCTCAAACCCTGCTTCCTGATAAGATGTTATCAATGACAATGCGTGGCCAAAACTTCATTAGCAATTTTAATTTCACCTTGTCCGGTGGTCCTGTGATCTCGCCCTGCCGCCATTTGCTTTGTGATATTTTGTTACCTTGTGAAGTATGTGATCTCTGTGACCCACACCCTATTCGTGCACTCCCTCTCCTTTTGAAAATCACTAATAAAAACTTGCTGGTTTTACGGCTCGGGGAACATCACGGATCCTGTCGATATGTGTTGTCTACCCCGGACACCTAGCTTTAAATTTCTCTCTCTTGTGCTCTTTCCCTTTATTTCTCAACCCAGCTGAGACACTTAGGAAATAGAAAAGAACCCACGTTAAACATCGGGAGCAGGTTCTCCCAATATTGGTTTCCTTAAATAAATCAACAATTCATTTTTAATCATTGTTTGAGTAAGGTAGCGTTAAATTTTCTTAAACTTGACTATATTTATTCAGATTAATTTTACTTTTTCACTTATGTTTCAGTTAAACCCATAAACCATACCCAGAATATTTTATCAACAGGGCATCCTGAATAATTCATACTGGATAATAAAAGGGTAAATTTATCTCTCCATACACACACACACACACACACACTCACGCAACATAACACAACACGCATGCACGCATAACATATATAGTCTATTCAGTAAATACAATTTGTATATTTATGGTCAATTTGAATGTGCTTGCATTTCCATGGATACATAGCCATCTATTATTCTAGAAAAATGGCAAACCATGCATATATGTGTACATATAAATGTGTGTGTGTGTTTATGTTAACCTTTGCTTACCGCATGCATCCAAGCTGTCTCTAGCAATGTTTTTAAATGGAGATTAAAGCATGCAAGACTTTAGTTCAGGAATTCTTATTTACTTTGGAAATAACATTAAAAGAAGAAAGGTGCCCTGGTTGTTGTCTTTTTCACTTGTAGTCACTCCACACTGACCGTTTCCAGTGTTTGTTTTATCATTCCTGCAATATAATTCTCTACAACAGGTCAATCCATTTCTCAACAGTAACTCAACCTTTAATGTCTTGCTGGAGTGCAGTGGCTATCCACAGATCCAATCATAGCACACCACAGCCTCAAACTCCTGGGCTCAAGTTGTCCTCCTGCTTCAGTTCCCTGAGTAGTTGAGACTACAGGCACACACCATTTCTTTTTTCTTTTTCTTTTTTTTTGTCAGACTTTTTATTTTGCCAATAAGATGGTGTGAAATTATTCCTTTTTTTTTTTTTTTTTACACACCATTTCTTGAAGTGGAATGGGTGTGCCCTGGCAAATCAGAGACCGCGATCTTCAATGCCTTCTGTCCTTTGGCTCCAGCAAAGTCTCCCCTCATGTGCTGCCTCCTTCTCTGCTCTTCTTGATTCAATCGAGGACCCAGATTACTTTCTGCCCTGCCAGTCAAAAAGTCCTCAAAAAGTGCCCATATTAGCCTGCCTTCCACAAATCCATAAATATCATTGATATAGTTTGAATGTCCCCTTCAAATCTCATGTTGAGATGTAATCTCCAGTATTGGATGTGGGGCTTGGTGGGATGTGTTTGGGTCATGGGGGCAGATTTCTCATAAATGGTTTCGAATCATACCCTTGGTGCTGTTCCTGTGATAGTGAGTAAGTGCTCATGAGATCTGGTCATTTAAAAGGGTGTGGCGGGAAGGGAACATCACACCCTCAGGCCTGTCAGGGGGTGGGGGACTAGCGGAGAGATAGCATTAGGAGAAATACCTAATGTAGATGATGGTTGATGAGTGCATCAAACCACCATGGCATATGTATACCTATGGAACAAACCTGCACATTCTGCACATATACCCCAGAACTTAAAGTATAAAAAAAAAAGAGTGTGTGGCATCTTCCCCCTTACTCTCTCTTGTTCCTGCTCTAGCCATGTGACTGCTTGCTCCTGCTTCAATTCCAGCAGAAGTAAAAACTTCCCGAGGCCTCCCCAGAAACTGAGCAGATGTCAGTGCCATGCTTCCTGTACATCCTGCAGAATCATGAGCCAATTAAACCTCTTTTCTTCGTGAATCACCCAGACTAAGCTATTTCTTCATAGCAATGCAAGAACAGCCTAACACAATCACTCCACTTTCATTTTATGTGTATATAAACACACACACACACACACACATCTTATTTAACAATGAGGCTGCTTTCAGCTATCTGTGACAATGAACAAAACATGAAAAATATGTTTGCTAAGATGGCATTAATTCCAAAATGATAAACTACAGAATATTAATCCCAGTAAATTTCTTGGTGTGGAGGTGTAGAAACAGAGGGTAGGGACGAAGGAATTTTCTTTAAAAGTTTGGGAAGTGTACAATCACAATATATAATAGTACATATCAAGAGTCCTGTATATTTCATAAATAAATATGTTTAAATTTGTAAATCTAATATATCCTAAAAGGACTTGTCCATAAATTTATTTTTGTCATCTAACACTACTAAGATCCTTAGGAGAAAAAGTTACACGTGTATTCTTGCTTCAGTTATATAAAATTGTCGCCTCTGACTTCATGTGTTATACCATTTACTATATCCCACAGTGCATCTGAACTAATTCACAGCGGACCTGGTTGGAGGCCTGGAGAAAATCGGCAGTCTCACATATAAACCTCCAGTTTATTGGGATGAGCTAAAAGAGTGTATTCTCAACAAAGTCTAGCAGGCTCAGTAATGTGGGTTGCATGTGGCTTCTCAGGACTCCCAGGTCCTCCTGGGCAGACGTGCTTTGTTGGTGGCAATGGCATTCCTCCTGTCCAAGGAGTTCTGCCTCATCCCCCTCCTGAGAAGGAGCTTGCCATGCTTCTTTCAACCATATCACTTGGAACTCCAGCCTCTAGCAAGCCATAGCAACTGGGAACAAAGGATTTAGATATCAGGTACAACTTTTAACTTGACTTCCAGTTTTTTCATGCTTCCTGGACCACAAATTATATAACTATGACTAGGAGTCATGCGTGGCCAATCACAATGAAGCTACCTTGTGTGTAGGGGACCCGCCTGCAGGCCCGTGCAGCCACACAAGCCATGGTGTGAAGGTCTAGACAGAAGTGATCACAGCCAGTCTGGGCATGGCCTATGGCCATGTGAAAATATTCTCTGCAGCTTGAACCCAAGAAAAATATTGTCTCCCCTAATACCCTAATATTATTTTGTTGCTGAACACTATCACATTTTAGTATCATCTTCTCTTAGTATCTTCTTAGTATCTTCTTCTTAGTATCTTAGTATCTTCTCTTTAGTATCGTCTTCTCTTAGTCTGACAAGGAGCTTAGAGATAGGTTTTATTCAATTGAAACACTGTATTTTAGGTGCATGATTTTGGGGGAATTTTGTTTGTTTTTTAACGAGCTACTCAAATCATGTTTATCCAAAATTAAAATATACAGAATGCTAAGAAAACTGTGAGGTCTATTTTGAAACAGATAAATGAGAATGAAAGAAGTTAGAGTATAAATGTAATTTAAACATACAATATTCAGCAACTATCAGAAAATAAAAATTTATTAAAGAAATCTCCTATTCTTTCTGAATTTCTCATGCTAAGGAATAATGATTTTAAAAAAAAGCCATTTGACTTCTGGAATTTTATCCTCAGGGATAAAATTCAGAACACTACAAAATGATTTACGTATGAGAACATTCATTGTGGCATTTTTAAAACTGAAATCTAGAAATATTAAATCTCTAATATACCTGTAAAATTGTTTTTGAAGAATATTTAGTAAAGTGAGAAAATGCTGACAATCTAGACTTGGATAGGAAGGCACACTGAAAATAACATATATAATTAATATAAATACCAATATCTGACGTTTGTGGAGTGCTTACTACGTGCCAGACATTGTACTGAGTATTTTTCTCTGATTACCAAAAGAAATAATTTATTTTGGAAAATGTAAAATATAGGCAAATAAGTGAATGGCACAATCCAAAGTACCCATAATTGTCCACATAGAGATAAAAAAAATAAAAAACTATCATGAACATTGACAAATATACCAGGAACTGTGGGAGGAAATTTAAGTGCATCCACTCAATTATTCCTCCCAGAAAATCAGTGATGTAGGTTATTTTTGTCATTCATGCTCATTCCACTAGATGACACTGCTATTATAATAATAATAATAATAATAATAATAATAATAATAATAGTAGGAGTTACAGCATATTTCCCCTCCTTGAAAAATAATACTTTTAATGATAACCCTAAAGAGCATTAATGAAAATTAAATTCATAATATCCACTTACATATTAAGTATGTTTAATATGTTTTAATTCTTTTGTAATTGGTAATCTATTTGTAGTATCTGTAGACTGAAGTGCCGAGGCAGTAAAACATCACAATTTAACTTTTATACTTTTTTATTTTCTTGGAATACAACGTACATGTCCCCATAGAAATGTTTACACAGTAGTTACTAACTGGTTTCAGGCAAAAAAAAAAAAAAAAAAAGCTATCAATTCATTTACTTATGAGTTCAGAAGAGGTATGCTAAGGAACTCTCTTCCATTCAAGCACACACACACACACACACACATGCACGCACACACACACACACCTGTGGAATAAGCATCTCTCACTCCTCTTAATGCTGAATGAACTCGCCAAGGGCTTCTGTTGGTAGTGGCCATAACAGACACCCTCTCATGCTGGATTTGGAACAGGACGTTAGAGGAGAGTCAGGCTTGGGCTGGCACTGGAAATGAGGATTCTGTCAAAGTAGGAGGGGATCTGGGTGCCATCTGAAGAGCTAAGACTCAACTCCTTGTCATACGGGCTTCCCATGGGCTCAAGGGAGAAAGGGAGAAGGGTTAAGATTTCCATGAGATGGATGAGAGAGGGCCTTCAGCTCCCAGGACTCTTAGCATGGAGGATGTTCACTAAACGGTAGGGAAACGGGACTCTGAAAACACCGGAACCAACTTGTAGCAGCTGCTTGATCTAACATGGAAATAGCAGCTCAGACATTTTCACTGCTAGACATTCTGAAGAAATATGAAATTTTTTGAATATTAAGAGACCCCATCATCACATCTGTATTCAAAACGTCTTTTCATTTACGCTGTCAGATGATGATTAGAAATAAAATTTGAAGTGAAACTGTATACACTTTTTACCTAGTTTTATCATCCTTCTTTAAAAAATATTCTTGACTATATTCATTACTCTGAGCCTCTTCAACATTCTGTTTTATACAATGTAATCATACTATTGAATAATAATGTGATAATATGTGAAATTTACTACTTTTTGGATTATCTATCTAACTCTTTCTACTCTAATGTAATACAATTCTGTTTGGTTATTTAATATCACCACTTGCTCTCATTACCTGTTCATTGCGATTGTTTACAGATAATATTTAAGACATAGAAGCAGAAGAAAATGCTAGAATGTAGGACAATAAAAATACTATTTCAAATTTATCATCTCTGTACTGGCCCCAAAAGAAGAATGGTACGTTTAACAGAAGAGAATTATATTACAAATCATGCTTAAATAATAAAAACCATCATTTGAGAAAGAGTCTCCTTCAGAACTGTACTTAAAATAATTTATTTGGGATGCAAAAGTACTTTCAATTGTCTCCATTCATCTTTGCAGTCTTACCTTCAAGAGTTAGTTACAAATCTCATTCTGCATTTTGTCAGCTACTTGAACCCAGTTCTCTCATTTATGAACTTGAACTTCAATTCCATATTGTCAGAATAGTGCATTATTACAGTGTTAGGAGTGTATGTCTATTTTAATGGAAACTATTTTATATTTATGATTTCAAGTGAAAATCAATTATAAGTCCAATATAAATCACAAATTGATTAATGTGGTCTTTTGCCAGTTTAAGAGGCTTTTAAAGGCTCTGCTACAGATGGTTGACAGCAGTGTTTTGATCCGTAATTTTTTAGAATTTTTGGAACAGTCAAAACTGGGTATTAATGTTCTGTGGCAATGTTTTAGGCATTTTACAAGGTAAAGCATTCACTGTCAGGAGGAATTACATTCTGTTTACTAATTTCTTTTCCTATAATATTTTAGTACGGTTATCTCTACTGAAAATATATCATTTTTATTACTATTACTGCATTACATATTTTTATGAGTATAACTTAGTTCATGCCCCTTATTTGATTTTTCAAAGAGGAAAGAACAAGCTAGATTTCTTGCTTTGTTAGCCATTAAGAGAATCTTAAACTTGATAATAAATAAAAATATATCATTTTGTTAGAATTAATACAATAATCTCAAAGATATAATTGCTATAAGTGGAAATGATAATAATCATTTGATTTTAGTTTAATTAGAATTTATGCCCTTGAAAATAAAATGTGAAAAAGCAATATAAATTATTTTTTCTCTGAATTTTTCCTTTACAACTGTATATATCAATCATTATACATACTATCTATACATACACCTTGATTATTAATGAATCTAACATTTTTAGCTTTAGTCCCTAGAGTCACCCCCAGGAAGGAGATCTTGAATCTTTTCAACGATACCCACTTCACGTTTACCATAGTCCTTCACATAGTAATATTTAAACCTCTCAGTTTCCATAAAGCATAGTTGTATAAAGAGATCAGATCTGCTTACATGCTATGTCTAGACTGGCCAAATTTTCTCAACTTCTCAACTAAAATGTAAAAGAGAGAGAGAGAGAGAGAGAAATGGAAAAAGAGTAAGGGAGGGAGGGAAGGAAGGAAGGAAGGAAGGAAGGAAAGAGAAGGGATGGAAATAGGAAGGAAGGGTGATAATTTTACACATAACTCATATGGTTTTCATGAGAATTTAAAAGAAAATACAAAGAATCATTTATTTTAAAATGCCTTCATTGTTGATATGATTAAGCCTGTTATGTATCAATTAGGATCTAACCTCTTCCTACAAGGCCATTACCTTGAATAACTATGCACATTTAAGTACCTAATACAATAGGAACTCAATAAGTAATACACACCTCTACCATTACTATTAAAAATGTACTGGCAAAAGTGTTTGAAATGCAGTGTGAAGCTCTGAAATTCTGCTATTGATGTCCTGTGGCCTGGCTTGCCTTATTGCCTTCCAACCCTTGTTTACTAGTAAATAGACCATCCCAAATCAGTGTAAACACGTGCCTTCCTTGGCAGTATTCTAGAACTATCTGAAAAAAATCAGAACAATGTAAAACTTTGGGTAGATTATTAAGATGAAATAAAACATAGGAAATAATGTAGACATTTATAAAATTTTAATATGTATTTTTTTTGTTACAAAAAAAGCAACTCAAGTAAAATACCTATTTGTGAAAGGCCCTGACTGACCATGGTTAGTAGGACCAATGATGATAAATACTCTACAGTGCACAGTTATTCAAGGAAAAAGCCTGGAGAAAGAGGTTAGATCTCAACTGATACACAATAGGCTTAATCTGATCAGCAATATAGAATTTTTTTTAAGATCCTGATCTCTCTTAAATCTGGAGTTAGAGTATTACTTCCTCATTACAGTTGACGTGACCAAAAATTACTACTCAGATCAATTAGTGAAAATATTTTTTGACAGATATTGCTAAATTTCTTTATACTGGGGAATGGAGGAGGAGAGAGAATGCATTCACTTAGAGGAATAAAAGTACTGTCCTTCACAACGTCCAGAAGCACAGTTCTCCCTCTCTCCCAAATGAACTAGCGTCGGTTATTGGGATCATTCACTTGAACCGTAGCTGAGGTTCCTGTCTGGGATTTTGAGACATGTAAGTATTTTACATGTGAAGCAAGAATTCCGGTACAGTTACTCAGCTATTGTTAATCACTATATCTTTCATCTTGCAGCCCTATCTGGATGGATATGCAATCCTTTGCATTTTCACTGAACTTCCAATTTCTGCTGATTTGGCACAAGAGGAATTTATTATAAAATGAATAGGATAAAATGACTGCCTACCTAATGACGGAGATTCCAGAAGTTCTGTATTTTAATTGTCATAATAGGCAAGAATTTAGCAGAAAGTGTCATCTTGTAAGTTAGGTAACAGGATATTAGATACAGTTGTCCCTTACTGCTTCTTGAAACCCTTGAGGTCGAATTTGGATATCTGACTCCCTAACACAGAGCATATGATGTGTAGAAGAAAGTTCAAACATCAAATTATTTAGATTGGTTAAGACCACATACACAGAAAGTATTAAGTAAACGTGGCGACCTGAAAAATATATTCTGGGGCTAATCTAAGAAACTATGGAGTACGGACATCTTGGTAACTAAGTCTACTTCTAATTTGACAGTTCTGAGTTTAAGCGAGTACTGGGAATACTGAGGGATAAATGAGGATCACTTGTTCCTGAGAGCACTGCCCTGTGGTCAACCAGTCTGTGTTCACAATGTTTATTGTATTACACTAAGACCCGTAAGGGGTACCTGCCTAAAATAAGATGGCTCCCAGTAGATGCAGTGAACATCTGCAACCATTTGTATACAAGCCTGGCCACAAAAGGAAGCCTTTGAGCTTTTTCAAAAGATCTGATATGGTTGTCGTTCACTCAGACTTATCATTTTTAATTGTGTGTTTACTTCTGAGGGCTTCATAGGGTGCCTATGAATTTAATCCTCTGTCTATCACTTAAAACAATGTGGATTTTCCTGCTTTATATCCCAACTAGCTGGCTGCTTCTTGCATCCTTTAAATAAGCAAACATACTTGGTGTACCTCAGTCATGCATGTCTGGTCTCCTTCAGTGTAAAGCTCTTATTTACATTAGTAGAATACCTTGATACTAAGATCTCAGATTATTTCAGTTGATTCACTCAACTCCTAGAAGTGGAACAAAATATCTGTTTTGATTCCCATTTTAGATTGAGGAAACGCTGCCATAGATGATTAATAAAATTATCTGAAGTTCCCATGCAGGTAAGAGACAGATTAGAGATGTAAGGGAAGGTGTCATAACTCAACTCCAGCACATTTTTAATTATATCACATTGTCATACAACATAACTTCCAAACTTAGAACTTAGTCTATGGCATTGTTGTAAAGATCACAACTAATGATACACATGAAAGTGGTTTTTGCACATAAGACTATTCAAGACGCTTTGGTTCATAGAAAGTCTCTTGCCCTTGCCTCCAGCCCCTAATGAATAGTTTTGTGATAAAATTAGAAAAAAAACTTCCTATTAAGGTCAATGTTATTATTTTCAAAATATTGAAATTAAAATATAACAATGACCTTTAATCTAAATAATTGTGTGGTGTGGCCAGGTATGGTGGCTCACGCCTGTAATCCCAACACCTGGGGAGGCCGAGGCAGGTGGATCACTTCAGGTCAGGAGTTTGAGACACGTCTGGCTAACATGGTGAAACCCTGTCTCTACTGAAAACACAAAAAAGCTAGCCATGGTGGTGTGTGCCTGTAGTAGCAGTTACTCGGGAGGCTGAGGCAGGAGAATCACTTGAACCTGGGAGGCAGAGGTTGCAGTGAGCCGAGATTGCATCACTGCACTACAACCTGGGTGACAGAGTGAGACCCTGTCTCAATAAATAAATAAATAAATAAATAAATAAATAAATACAATAAAAAATAAATATGTATGTGGTGGGACCTGGGCAATGGGTGTTTTGAGAGAAGTGCATATAACTGAAGAAAACAGGAAAACAAGATAATGATAACATAATAAATATTAATTTTGGTTTAAGACCAGTACATTTAAAGGTAAAATTGAATAAGGCAAAAATAAAACTATATCAAAAATAAACTTATCCTGGAAAGTCCTGTTTAGAAAGAGCCAGTAGATCTGGATTAATCTAATAAATGCTGAATCTAAAGAAATGTACCTGGATACAGAATTTTGTAGATTGAGGACTAAGGAAAATGTACTATCTTCTGGCAGAAAGCCTTCTGAATAAATATTCCCAAGAAAAGATACTTGAGTCTATCCTTTTCTATTGGCTATCTTTAAAGCACCCTTTCCCAAGTCAAGGTAATAAATAAAAAATGTGCTTAATACTATTAATTTGGCTTCTTGTATTTTAATCCTTTATTTCATTCTGTAAATCTAAATGTGTTATAGAAATGACTGTCTCCAACTCTTTATGTGTATACTAATGACAAGAAGAAACTACACCATATTCTCTAAAAAGTAGGTAATCTTGATATAGTTTATTTTTAGAACCTATTTTTTATTCTTGAATAATGTCTTAAAATTGCACCTTGGCACTGCATGTCTCCATAACTACATGCATAAATAAGCAGCCATTAGTTGACCTCAACCTTGAAGCTGACGCATCCCTGAACTTCAAAATTTGAAAACTAATACGTTTCTCATTGTATGTACCAGTTTGAGACAGATTTTCCATTATATAAAGCTGCATATAGCCTAGTTGGTCTACAGTTTTTCCCCAAACGAGTGATCATTATATCTCAAAGCATGTGGTGCAGGCTAGACAGGAAGAGGCAAGTACCTGGAACTGTGAACCAGCTCTAGGTAGAAAGAGTCAATGACACCTGATGAGTTGAAGTAAAACTCAGCAGGAAGAATACAGACAGCAGATGGTAATGCAGGAAAACATTTGGCCTCCTGACTGCCCAACACAATGTAATGAAGGTGCCTCTACAGGCAGTTCTCTGAAACTCAGTGGAGCAAACGATAAATCTGTCACAATTTTCCGTCCCAGTTACAGAGCCAGCGTTTAGGAAGAATTAGCCAATTCTTAGAAGGAGAGACAAATAAGAGCAAAACAGAAATCCAGCCTTAGAAGACTCTGGTACTAATTAGATAACAAAAGCAGGATTTTGGACGCTTGAAATAATGGAAAGGGGATGTGGAAGGAGAACCTGGTCTGAGTAAAGTGACAAGAGATGTAAAACTGGAGACAGAGTTGGAATTAGTGTAGTAGAAAGACTAACTTGCTCCTGAGTCTCCTGATTGTTGGAGCAACTTAAATCCCTCTTCACTAAAGTCAGGCTTGGTCCTAAGCCTGGAAGAAGACATAAGAATTATGTTGATGAGGTAATGTGTCTCTCAATAGAAAGAACAAGAATATATTTGGCAACTGAGGAGCCAGTAGGTCCTAAAATGATGACATAGTCATTTGGATTAACTCCTGATTTCTTAATAGCCACTTGACTTTCACAAGTATAAACTTGGAACTTACTCCAGCTCTTAGGTAAGTGAGTTTTGCTTGGCTAGACTTTTCACAGGCATGTTTAGTTAATATTAACAGTATTACAATTTATTGTTGCAGCTGATCTCTAGAAGTCATGGACCTACAGAAATCTTAAGATTTAAAAAGGAAATTGAATCCTGAAAGAGGTGCTCAAGAGAAAATGAGGAATAATATATAAATGAGGACACACATCATTTCTTCAATTTTTCCTATATGTGTTGAGTTCCTACCTAACATACTATAGCAGGATTGAGCAACTAAAATCACTAACATAAAAGTTTTTTTTTAAATGTCTATATTTGGAATACCTTCATCAGAGGCCACCAACCTATAAGAAAGATAAGACAAAGTGACACTCTTTGTTTAAAAAATGTTTAACTTAATCTCTTTTGTATTAGTATTCAAACCATCTAAAGTTCAAGTTCCTATCAGGGTTGTTTCTCCCTAACTTTTCCTACTCCCTAATATGGCATCTAATTTCAAGAAGAAAACGTGGTCACAGTTCATTTTCTGAGTGTAAGTCTCTGGTTTTGCTCATCCTGTGTACCTGGTATGGCTTCCTGCTGATGAATTTAGAGGCTGGTGAAAGATGTGATATGTTGTCTTAGCACTGGCAGCCTGTGATTTTATTAGCTCCCAGGATCATAGTTATTTTCCCTGATTCATTGTCTCCATTTCTATATTAGCAGAAAATGTACTTCTCTGGTTCTTGGGCACCATCTTCATGGTTCCTCAGTTAAGATGTCTAATTTCCAACCCCACCTTCAGGGTACCTTGCCCCCTTGAAAATACAGCTTTGTGGGAGGCATGAAAGCTCTTGTCTCAGCTACCATTTTGCTCCCTCAGTGGTGTTACTGAATAACTTACAGATTGACTGTGTATTAATAGAAGTCAGCAGGGAAGTAACGTTATTTGTGGCTTTTTCACTTGCACACCCGCCTCCATCAGTGCCATAATATATCTGCACAGGTAGACAATATGAGTCTCAACCATGAGTGAGTGGTGAGAACCGAGACATAAATTTTGAGTATTTTGTCCTTTTTCTGTCTTCATTCCATTATGACTCCTCTGGAAATCATGCAAAGAGACCTAGCTTGAGTTTGCTGAAAGATTTAGAGATAGTAGGGATGAGAATTCCATTGTGCCACATTCTCAATCCTCTCCATGCTATGACTTAAATGTAAACTCAAGGTTCAAGTTTCTAAGTTTTCTTTTGATAGGTACTCATGCTTCTAAGGGAGGAGGGTTAGAGCATCATCTTTACATGAACTGGAAAAAGAAAAAAAAATTATCTTCTTTCTCTTCACATTTCTTTTTATCAATCTCAAACCCCTTCAAGGAAGTGAAATATGTCTTGATTTCCTGAGAAGAAAATGTGCAGAAAGAAGACAAGAAAGACAGACAGCAAGAGTGTACTAGAACCAGAGAGAAAATCTGGTTCAAGCCATGTCAGTTTCCTAGCTGAATTCTTAAGCCTCTTGACTGTTTCTGCCTTTGCTTAGCTGTACAGTACTGTCAGGGTGAGCTTTCTACATTGAAAACCTCATCATCAACTTCCCTGCTTAAGAGTCTTTGAAAACCCTGAGAGAGAGAGAGAGAGTAAGAGAACGAGAGAAAGAGAGAGAGGATTCATATATATCAAAGATATCTGCACTTGATTTATGATGTGTATTTATAACATTCCTGAGTAGTCAAATGAACTCAAGTTACAACAACTCCTATTATCAAATTCACCAATGACTAAATGTTTGACAAATACACAGTATAATTTTAGCACTTATTTAGACTAATTACTTTCTCTTATAGTAAATTCCTATATTAGTAAGTTTCGTTTTATTTTATTTTTCTGATTTTTTATTCTCCTGTCCTTCTGTAGGGCTTTTAATTCTCAAACAATATCTCTCAAGGTCTGAGTTTCAAAAATTTTTTTTTTGAGTTTCAAAATTATGTATGTATTGCCCTTATGTTATACAACTGAAACTTCAAACTTAATAAGCAATAACCGGAATAAATTTATCAACATACTCAAAACATTCTTTAAATTCAAACTTTATTTTTATCATGTAATTATCTGTAGCTAGTTTTTAAAAATTGTGTTGCAAGTCTTATACAGAAAAGTAGCAATTTTTTAGTTTTTTTTTTTGTTTTACTTTAAGTTCTGGGATACAAGTGCAGAATGTGTACGTTTGTTACATAGGTATACATGTGCCATGGTGGTTTGTTGCACCTATCAACCCATCATCTAGGTCTCAGGCCCTGCATGCATTAGCTATTTGTCCTAATAGTCTCCCTCTCCTCGCCCACAACTCCCTGACTGGCCCCAGTGTGTGTTGTCCCCCTCCCTGTGTCCATGTGTTCTCATTGTTCAACTCCCACTTACGAGTGAGAACATGTGGTGTTTGATTTTCTTTTCCTGTGTTAGTTTGCTGAGGATGATGGCTTCCAGCTTCATCCATGTCCCTGCAAAGGGCATGATCTCATTCCTTTTTATGACTGTATAGTGTCCCATGGTATATGTATAGCACATTTTATTTATCCAGTCCATCATTGATGGGCATTTTGGTTGGTTCCATGTTTTTGCTATTGTAAATAGTGCTGCAATAAACATACATGTGCATGTATTTTTATAGTAGAATGGTTTTTGTTTCGTTGGGTATATACCCAGCAATGGGATTGCTGGGTCAAATGGTATTTCTGGTTCTAGATCCTTGAGGATTCGCCACACTGTCTTCTGCAGTGATTGAACTAATTTACACTCCCACCAATAGTGTAAAAGTGTTCCTATTTCTCCACAGCCTCGTCAGCATATTTTGTTTCTTGAGTTTTAATAATCATCATTCGGACTGGTGTGAGATGGTATCTCATTGTGGTCTTGATTTGTATTTCTCTAATGACCAGTGATGACGAGCTTTATTTCATATGTTTGCTGGCTGCATAAATGTCTTCTTTCGAGAGGTGTCTTTGTCCACTTTTTGAAGGGGTTTTTTTTTTTTTCTTGTAAATGTGTTTAAGTTCTTTGTAGATTCTGAGTATTAGCCCTTTGTCAGATGGATAGATTGCAAAAATTGTCTCCCAATCTGTAGGTTGCCTGTTCACTCTGATGGTAGTTTCTTTTACTGTGCACAAGCTCTGTAGTTTAATTAGATTCCATTTGTCAATTTTGGCTTTTGTTGCAATTGCTTTTGGCATTTTTGTCATGAAACATTTGACCATACCTATGTTTTGAATGGTATTGCCTGGGTTTTCTTCTAGAGTTTTTATGGTTTGGGGTTTTACATTTAAGTCTTTAATCCATCTTGAGTTAATTTTTGTATAAGGTGTAAGGAAAGGGTCCAGTTTCAGTTTTCTGTATATGGCTAGCCAGTTTTCCCAGAACCATTTATTAAATAGGGAATACTTTCTCTATTGCTTGTTTTTAACAGTTTGTCAAACATCAGGTGGTTGTAGGTGTGTGGTGTTATTTCTGAGGTCTCTGTTCTGTTCCATTGGTCTCTGTATCTATTTTGGTACCAGTACCACGCTGTTTTGGTTTTGGTTACTGTAGCCTTGTAGCATAGTTTGAAGTCAGGTAACGTGATGCCTCCAGCTTTGTTCTTTTTGCTTAGAATCGTCTTGGCTATACGGGCTCTTTTTGGGTTCCATATAAAATTTAAAATAGATTTTTCTAATTATGTAAAGAGTGTCGAATGGTAGTTTGATGGGAATAGCATTGAATCTATAAACTACTTTGGGCAGTATGGTCATTTTCATGATATGGATTCTTCCTATCCATGAGCATAGAATGTTTTGCCATTTGTTTTTGCCCTGTGTTCTTTCCTTGAGCAGTAGTTTGCAGTTCTGAAAGAGGTCCTTCACATCCCTTGTAAGTTGTATTCCTAAGTATTTTTTTTCTTTTTGTAATAATTGTGAATGGGAGTTCATTCATGATTTGACTCTCTATCCTTCTATTTGTTGTTGGATAGGAATGTTTGTGACTTTTGCATATTGATTTTGTATCCTGAGATTTTGCTGAAGTTGCTTATCGGCTTAAAGAGTTTTGGGGCTGTGACAATGGGGTTTTCTAAATATAAAATCATGTCGTCTGCGAATAGAATTTGACTCCCTCTTATCCTATTTGAATACCCTTTATTGCTTTCTCTTGTCTGATTGCCCTGGCAAGAACTTGCAATACTACGTTGAATAGGAATGGTGAGAGAGGGCATCCTTGTCTTGTACCGATTTTCGAAGGGAATGCTTCCAGCTTTTGCCCATTCAGTATGTTATTGGCTGTGGGTCTGTCATAAATAGCATTATTTTGAGATACCTTCCATCAATATCTACTTTATTGAGAGTTTTTAACATGAATCGATGTTAAATTTTATTGAAGACCTTTTCTGCACCTATTGAAATAATCATGTGGTTTTTGTCATTGGTTCTGTTTATGTGATGGATTAAGTTTATTGATTTGCATATGTTGAACCAGCCTTGTATCCCAGGGATTAAGCTGACTTGATCATAGTGGATAAGCTTTTGATGTGCTGCTGGATTTGGTTTACCAGTATTTTATTGAGGATTTTTGCATCAATGTTCATCAGGGATAACGGCCTGAAGTTTTCTTTCTTTGTTGTGCTGCTGCCAGGTTTAGCTATCAGGATGATGCTGGCCTCATAAAATGAGTTGGGAAGGAGTCTCTCCTTTTCAATTGTTTGGAATAGTTTCACAAGGAATGTTTCCAGCTTCTCTTTGTACCTCTGCTAGAATTCAACTGTGAATCCATCTGGTCGTGGGCTTGTGTTGGTTGGTCAGCTATTAATTACTGCCTCAATTTCAGAACTTGTTATTGTTCTATTCAGGGATTTGACGTCTTCCTGGTTTAGTCTTGGGAGGGTGTATGTGTCTAGGAATTTATGTATTTCTTCTAGATTTTCTAGTTTATTTGTGTAGACATGTTTATAGTGTTCTCTGATGACAGTTTATATTTCTGTGGGGTTAGTGGTAGTATCCCCTTTATGATTTTTATTGTGTCTATTTGATTCTTTTTTCTTTTCTTCTTTATTAGTCTAGCTAGCAGTTTATCTATTTTGTTAATCTTTTCAAAAAATCAGCTCCTGGTTTAATTGATTTTTTGAAGGGTTTTTCTTGTCTCTATCTCCTTCAGTTCTGCTCAGTTCTGCTTCAGTTCTGCTTAGTTATTTCTTGTCTTCCGCTAGCTTTTGGATTTATTGGCTCTTGCTTCTCTAGTTCTTTTAATTGTGATGTTAGGGTATTGATTTGAGATCTCTCTAGCTTTCTGATGTTGACTTTTAGGGCTATAAACTTCCCTCTTAACACTGCTTTAGCTGTGTCACAGAGATTCTGGTACATTGTCTCTTTGTTCTCATTGGTTTCAAAGAAGTTCTTGATTTCTACCTTAATTTCATTATTTACCCAGCCACTTGGGAGTAGGTTGTTCAATTTCCACGTAGTTGTGTGGTTTTGAGTGAGTTTCTTAATCCTATGTTCTAATTTGATTGCACTGTGTTCTGAGAGACTATTTGTTATGATTTCCCTTCTTCTGCACTTGCTGAGGAGTGTTTTACTTCCAATTATGTGGTCAATTTTAGAATAAGTGCTATGTGGCACTGAGAAAATTGTATATTCTGTTGATTTGAAGGTGAAGAGTTCTGTAGATGCCTATTAGGTGCACTTAATCCAGAGCTGAATTCAATCCTGAATATCCTTGTTAATTTTCCGTCTCATTGATCTGTCTAACACTGACAGTGGGGTGTTAAAGACTTTCACTATTATTGTGTGGGAGTGTAAGTTGCTTTGAAGGTCTCTAAGAACTCGTTTTATGGATCTCAGAGCTTCTGTATGGGGTGCATATATATTTAAAATAGCTCTTCTTGTTCAATTGATCCCTTTACCATTAGGTAATGCCCTTCTTTGTCTTTGTTGATCTTAGTTGGTTTAAGGTCTGTTTCATCAGAGAGTAGGATTGCAACCCCTGGTTTTTTTGCTTTCCATTTGCTTGGTAAATTTTCCTCTATCCCTTTATGTTGAGCCTATGTGTGTCTTTGCACGTGAGATGGGTCTCCTGAATACCACACACCAATGGTTCTTGACTCTTTATCCAATTTGCCAGTCAGTGTCTTTTAATTGGAGCATTTAGCCCATTTACATTTAAGGTTAATATTGTTATGTGTGAATTCGATCCCGTCATCATGATGCTATCTGCTTATTTTGCACACTGGTTGATGCAGTTTCTCCATAGTATAATTGGTTTTTGTATTTCGGTGTGTTTTTGCAGTGGGTGATACTAATTTTTCTTTTCCCTAGTTAGTACCTCTCAGGAACTCTTGTAAGGCAGGCCTGGTGGTGATGAAATCCCTCAGCATTTGCTTGTCTGTAAAGAATTTTATTTCTCCTTTGCTTATGAAGCTTAGTTTGGTTGGATATGAAATTTTGGGTTGAAAATTATTTTCTTTAAGAATGTTTAATATTGGCACCCACTCTCTTCTGGCTTGTAGGGTTTCTGCTGAGAGGTCTGCTGTTAGTCTGATGGGCTTCCCTTTGTAGGTGATCTGATTTTTCTCTCTGGCTGCCCTTAACATTTTTTCCTGTTTTTGTCCTTTGAGAGTCTGATGATTATGTGCCTTGAGGTTGATCTTCTCATGGAGTGTCTTAGTTGTGTTTTTTGTATTTCCTGAATTTGAATGTTGGCCTGTCTTGCTAGGTTGGGGAAGTTCTCCTGGATAATATCCTGAATTATGTTTTCCAACTTGTTTCCATTTTCCCTGTTTCTTTCAGGTACTCCAGTCAATCATAGGTTTGGTCTTTTTACATAGTCACATATTTCTCAGAGGTTTTGTTTATTCCTTTTTATTCTTATTTCTTTAATCTTGTCTGCATGCCTTATTTCAGCAAGATGCTCTTCAAACTCGCATATTCCTTTTTCTGCCCAGTTGATTCAGCTATTGACACTTGTGTATGGTTCATGAAGTTCTTGTGCTGTGTTTTTCAGCTCCATCAGGTCATTTATGTTCCTCCCTAAACTGGTTACTCTAGTTAGCATCTCCTGTAACTTTTTGTCAAGGTGCTTAGCTTCTTTGCATCGGGTTAGAACGTTCTCCTTTAGCTCGGTGGAGTTTGTTATTACTCACATTCTGAAGCCTACTTCTGTCCATTCATACATCTTATCCTCTGTCCACTTCTGCACCCTTGCTGGAGAGGTGTTGCAATCATTTGTAGAATAAGAGGCACTGTGACCTTTAGGATTCTCAGCATTTTTTCGTTTGTTCTTTCTCATCTTCATGAGTTTTTCTAGTTTCAGTTTTTGAGGCTGCTGACCCTTGGATGGGATTTTTGTTGGGATTTTTTTGTTGTTGATGCTGTCGTTTTTGCTTTCTGTTTGTTTGTTTTCCTTTCAATGGTCAGGTCCATCTTCTGTAGGGCTGCTGCGGTTTCCTGGGAAGTCCCTTCAGGCAATTTTCATCTGGTTCACTCCCATCCTGGAGATGTCACTTGAGGAGGCTGGAGAATAGCACAGATGGGTACCTGCTCCTTCCTTTGGGATCTCTGACTTTGAAGGGCACCTACCTGATGTCAGTAGGAACACTCCAGTATAGGGTGTCTGACAACCCCTGTTGGAGGGTCTCACCCAGTTGAGTGGCACAGGGAGCCTCACCCATTTAACGAATCACTTTGACTGTTCCTTGGTGGATGGGGTGTGCTTTGTTGGAAAGAAACCCACTCATCTGGACTGCCCAGATTCCTCAGAACTAGCAGGAGGAAAGACTAAGTCTGTTGGTCCATGGAGACTATGGCCACCCTTCCCTCTAGGGTCTCAGGTCCAGGGAGATGAGAGTTCTGTCCCTGAGACGCTGGCTGGAATTGTTGGAGTTTCTGCAGGGAGGCCCCGCACAGTGAGAAGGGATGGGTTAGGATCAGTCCTGAAGAGGCACTCTGGCCGCAGTCTCCCACAGCCAGTTTGTTGGGTTGTGGGAGATACCTCTTGGGACCAAGCCATCCAGCCTCCCTGGCTCCAGCAGAGCAAAAGCACAGCCTGGAGCTACAGAGATGGCTGTCACCCTTCCCCTCCCCTGGGAGCTTAGTATGTTAAGCAGTTACCAGTCCTAGTCTTGGCTGCCATCCCTCCTGCAAGGAGCACAAAGTGCTTAGACAGCAGGCAGCCACAGCTGTGGTGCTGGTCGTCCTACCCACTGGGAGCTTGACAGGCTTAAGCAGATTCTAGCCTAGTTGCTACTGAGAATCTGCGCTGCTCAGTGGTTGGGACCCTAGGCCTCGGTGGCATGGGCTCACGAGTTGGATCTTCTGATCCATGGGTTGCAC
The DNA here is from genome assembly GCF_000951045.1 of Mandrillus leucophaeus. Taxonomy (NCBI): domain Eukaryota; kingdom Metazoa; phylum Chordata; class Mammalia; order Primates; family Cercopithecidae; genus Mandrillus; species Mandrillus leucophaeus. The sequence continues at coordinate 695,666 of NW_012108097.1, forward strand.
AGTTCCGTGGAAAAGGCACGATTTCCAGGCTGGGTAGCAGGTTCAACCACTGCCTCCCTTGGCTGGAGGGTGGGGGGTCCCCTGACCTGTGTTGCTCTCAAGTGGGCCTCCGCACTACACTACTCTTCCTTCCGATTCATGGGTCACACCAGCCACCTAGTCAGTTCTGATGACAGAACCTATATACCTCAGTTGTTGGTGCAGGATTTGCACACTGTTATGGTTCTTTTCTATAGGAGCCTCCAATTGCCACTGAATCTAGTTGACCATCTTGGCCACTCCAAAAGTAGCAATTTTTTACATCACCGTTCAATATCCCTCAGTCCTATTCCACGGTATATTCAGTTTTTCATTTTTTAGCTTTTTTTATTATTTGCCTCCATGTTTTCATAAAATATGCTTATACAGCTATGTCTGGTATTTTCAATTTTGTCATGTGTCATTATTCCAAATTATTTATAACATATTCACTCTAAATATTATTTTTAAAAATGTAAATGGTTCTATGGCTAGTACCGTTACTGGTTGGGTTTTCTGTTACTTGTAGCCAAAAGCAATCTAAAATGACACATGACAGCAACAGTATTTGGGAAATTCCTTCTCCTACCTAGCCCCTTCCTTCAAAATTTAGCTTTCCAGATCCCTCTTCCTGTGAAGTCTATGCTGTCACCCATATTATCCTACACACACACAGACACACAGACACACACACACACGGTTTGTATTTTCACATACCACCACAGGAATATATCAATGCTCTCTCTTCATAGTGTTAAAGGTATTAACCGCTTGTCTGATTTTCCAAATAAATTGTCACTACTAAACAGTACAGTCAAGTGTCCTTCAACTGTTTATTATCATCAAGAATGATGGAGAATTTCCGTAAATTATTTGGTACATACTTACTAAGCCAAATTTTTCAGTTTCTGGTTCTATTGTTTATTAATCTTTGATTGTATGCTTCAAACTACTTGAAAAGTGTTTCTCACTTATAAATACCAACTTACTATGCAAGAATCTCAGTTCAGGAGAGTAGTAAGCTGGCAATCTATTCAGGGCTACATCATAATCTTGAAAAAGAAGTAAAGGTAAATGTACACTTTGAAAGTTACCCCTACCAGATTATTCTAATATGCCTCCATAACCTACACCAGATGACAGTCACTTTTCTAAAAATACCACTGAAAGCTTTCTTTTGAATCTGCGACAATAAGTATTTATTATAAATTATTGAATCCTAAATGCTTATTTCCATAATAGTTATTTTAGTTAAACTTGAGACATATATACAAAACAAGGCTGAATGTCTCCAATTAGATTATCATGCACTTCAAACCCAACATGTTCAAAACTTCTTATGAAAACTTCCTGCTTTTCCTTGAAATACTGTCTTAGTCAACAAAACCATAATTTAACTAGTCACCCCACTCGGAATCTTGACGATCCTTGTTAGGCTTCCCTCTTTCCACCAATCACTATGTACAATCTGTTGCCAAATTCTAGTTCAATGCCATCTTCTAAATCTCACACAAATCTATTAAATCCTCTCTAGTCTCATGGCTAATGTCTTGGCTCAGGACATGTCAGTTTCCTAGCTGAATTCTTAGGCCTTCTGACTGCTTCTGGTCTTGCTCTGCCGTGTGGTGCTGTCAGAGTGAGCTTTCTGCAATGAAAGCCTTATCATTACAACTTTTCCCCTTAAAAGTCTTTGAAGACACTAAGAAAAAATAACTCTCGGTTTCAGCCCTAACTCAGATTCCAAAGCGTTATCTCAACACAGGCTGATACAGGTGAGGCAATACAAGGTGTCAACACATGAACACCAGTTTACATTTGCCTAGGTGTGTTAGTCAAGGTTCTCTATAGGGACAGGACTAACAGGATAGATGTATATATGAAGGGGAATTTGCTAAGGAGTATTGACTCACATAGTCATGTGGTGAAGTTCCACAACAGGCCATTTGCAAGCTGAGGAGTGAGGAAGCCAGTCTAAGTCTCAAAACCTCAAAAGTAGGGAAACTGACAGTGCATCCTTCAGTCTGTGGCCGAAGGCCCAGGAGCCCCTAACAAACCACTGGGGTAAGTCCAAGAGTCCAAAAGCTGAAGAAATTGGAGTCCAGTGGTTGAGGACAGGAAGCATCCAGCATGTTAGAAAGACGGAGACCACAAGACTTTGCCAGTCTAGGCTTTCCACGTTCCTCTGCCTGTTTTTATCCTAGCTGTGCTGGCAGTGGATTAGATGGTGCCCACCCAGTTTGAGGGTGGGTCTGCATCTTCCAGTCCACTGACCCAAATGTTAATCTCCTCTGGTGACACCCTCACAGACACACCAAGGAAAACTACTGTGCATCCTTCAATCCAATCAAGTTGACACTCAATACTAACCATCGCACTAGACAACTTGTTTTTCATTGTGGAAAAAAATATACCCTCTCTGAAAGTGACTGAGGTCAGCAATGTGAATAATGTTGAACCCTGTAATGCTTGCACTTCTACTGTCAGGCTTCCTTTGTGCTTTCTGGTGTGCTAGCTCATGCTCACGCCAAGGCTGCATGTGCTCATAAGCAAAGAGAGTGGGTGTTGAAACCCCAGATTGGGATTGTTGCTGTTTCTTCATCTGAGACAAAAAGACAAAATTCATTCTAGATGTTACTTCTTATAGGCCACTCCAGAGGTTTGTGTCTCTCAGGTGTATTTCAAGGTACTCTCTACAACAGTGAGGGAGAACTCACTGCCTCTCCACTCTTTTCTCCACTCTCCATATAAAAAGATTCTGCAAACCTTATTTTCTGAGCCTAGAATATCTGTTTCTGTGAACAGCCCCAGTACTAACTCAGGGTTTCAATACAGAAGGTTTTCAGTCATATAACCATAAATCCCACATTGTTTAACTCCTATTACCGTAGGTAACTACATCTGCGGAACAACTGCTTGTGGAATATTCAGATTTCTTGGATTTACCAAATGAATTAAAATCATCAATCTAAAAGAGTTCTATCTTTTTCTTCAAAACAGACGTTTCTTTTACATGAATTGTGACACTCTGCTTAGGGCTTTACTCTTGACATACACTGACTTACGATAACCTAGCAATTAATTATGGCTACTCCTATGTTAACTTCGTTTATTTTCTTTCACCATAGCTACATCATTCTCATTCTCTCCAGCTTCTAGGCATCTCTTCTCTTTATTTTCTTTCTGTTGATGGCTCATCCACCCAATAGTGACTTTTCTTTTTATGATAATTGGATTTTTGACATGAAATCAGACATTGCTTTTAACCCCTGAAAAGCGTTCCCTTGCATTATTATCTGTTCAAATTTAGATTAATAATGCCACCTATTCTTAAAATTATATCAATCATTATAAAGTTTACCCCCAAAGAAAAGCTTTTCAAAGTTTATAAACAAATGACTATTATAATGTTTTTATAAATGATGTGGCCCGCTCTCAATTTAATTTCATTTTCTATAATTATTTGCTGCACTTTAGATATGGTTTTATTGTATTATTAGGTAACATTCTATTTTCTTAAATAAAGGAAAATGTTAAAAACAACCTAAATTGAAAAAGCAGAATATCTCAGAGTATTATTCTTACCTCTAAATTCTCAGCATTTCACTGTTTGCTGTTGGTCAATTTCAGGGAAAACTCAGGTCTACCATTAATTCAGCTGGACCCATTGCCTGGAAAGAAATACAGCAGTGTCCTTTGAATTCATGGATTGACTTCAAGATGTCTATGAATTCTTGAAAATTACATGAGAAAAAGTGACTATTCATATGTAAATGTTTACCTTAGAATGATAGCATATAGATTTCAACGAATTCTCAAACGTGTTCATTAAAAAGAATAATTACCACTGAATTCTCTATTACAAATATTACTTGGACAAAGTAGTTAGGATTATGTTAGACAAACATAAATATCCTTCTTAGTTTGGGCTTATAGTATATTTTCTATGAGAATATTAACAGGTACCAAAAAAGCCTCTTTTTAAAATGGTACTGAAAAATAACATTAAAATTTCCATATCAAAGTCTAAATGGATTTAGACAGATTCATTGTATAAAGTAACCCATGCTGAGGAAACTGCTATAAATATCTTGTCTTTAAAAAGTTGTAAAGCTCCTTGTCGAAAATCTAATGTCCCAGTAAGATTCTGATGTTTTACACTGTGAATTGTTTATCCTTTTTCAAGTTTTTTAAAGTGGTATATATTTTAAGTGGCATATATTAGTTTATACATTTACAAGTTTTTTGGGTTTTTTTAATATTTTAAGTTCTGGGATACATGTGCAGAACGTGCATGTTTGTTACATAGGCATACATGTGCCATGGTGATTTGCTGCACCCATCAACCCATCGTCTACATTAGGTATTTCTCCTAATGCTATCCCTAGCCCCCGATCCCCTGACAGGCCCCAGTGTGTGATGTTCCCCTCCCTGAGTCCATCTGTTCTCATTGTTCAACTCCCACTTATGAGGGAGAGCATTTGGCATTTGGTTTTCTGTTCCAGTGTTAGTTTGCTGAGACTGATGGTTTCCAGCTTCATCACTGTCCCTGCAAAGTATATGAACTCATCCTTGGTTGTGGCTGCATAGTATTCCATGGTAAATATGTGTGCCATTTTCTTTATCCAGCCTATCACTGATGGGCATTTGGGTTAGTTCCAAGTCTTTGCTATTGTGAACAGTGCTGCAATAAACATACGTGTGCATGTGACTTTATAGTACAATGATTTATAATCCTTTGAGTATACACCCAGTAATGGGATTGCTGCGTCAAATGATATTTCTGGTTCTAGATCCTTGAGGAATCACCACACTGAATTCCATAATGAGTGAACTAATTTACACTCCCACCAACAGTGTAAAATCATTCCTATTTCTCTACATCCTCTCCAGCATCTGTTGTTTCCTGACTCTTTAAAAATTGCCATTCCAACTGGCCTGAGATGGTATGTGGTCTTGATTTGCATTTCTCTAATGACCAGTGATGATGAGCTTTTTTTCATATGTTTGCTGGCTGCATAAATGTCTTCTTTTGAGAAGTGTCTTTACCCATTTTTTGAAGGTTTTTTTTCTTGTAAATTTGTTTAAGTTCCTTATAGATTCTGGGTATTAGCCCTTTGTCAGATGGATAGATTGCAAAAATTTTCTCCCATTCTGTAAGTTGCCTGTTCTCACTTTGATGATAGTTTCTTTTGCTGTGTACAGGCTCTTTAGTTTAATTAGATCCCATTTCTCAATTTTGACTTTTGTTGCCATTGCTTTTGGGGTTTTAGCCATGAAGTCCTTGCCCATGCGCTTATGTCCAGAAGCGTATTGCCTAGGTTTTCTTCTAGGACTTTTATGGTTTTACATCTTACATTTAAGTCTTTGATCCATCTTGAGTTAATTTTTGTATAAGGTGTAAGGAAGGGGTCCAGTTTCAGTTTTCTGCATATGGCTAACCAGTTTTCCCAACAACATTTATTAAATAGGGAATCCTTTCCCCATTGCTTGTTTTTGTCAGGTTTGTCAAAGATCTGATGGTTGTATATGTGTGGCATTATTTCTGAGGCCTCTGATCTGTTCCATTGGTCGATATATCTGTTTTGGTACCAGTACCATGCTGTTTTGGTTACTATAGCCTTGTAGTATAGTTTGAAGTCAGGTAGCGTGATGCCTCCATATTTGTTCTTTTTGCTTAGGACTGTTTTGGCTATATGGGCTCTTTTTTGGTGCCACATGAAATTTCAAGTAGTTTTTTCTAATTCTGTGAAGAAAGTCAATGGTAGCTTGATGGAAATAGCACTGAATCTATAAACCACTTTGGGCAGTATGGCCATTTTCATGATATGGATTCTTCCTACCCATGAGCATGGAATGTTTTTCCATTTGTTTGTTTCCTGTCTTATTTCCTTGAGCAGTGGTTTGTAGTTCTCCTTGAAGAGGACCTTCACATCCCTTGTAAGTTGTATTCCTAGATATTTTATTCTCTTTGTAGCAATTGTGAATGGGAGTTCACTCATGATTTGGCTCTCTGTTGTTTATTATTGGTGTATAGGAATGCTTGTGATTTTGCACATTTATTTTGTATCCCGAGACTGCTGAAGTTGATTATCAGCTTAAGGAGATTTTGTGCTGAGACAATTAGGGTTTTCTAAATATACAATCATGTCATCTGCAAACAGGGACAATTTGACTTCCTCTCTTTTTAACTGAATACCCTTTATTTCTTTCTCTTGCCTGATTGCCCTGGCCAAAACTTCCAATATTATGTTGAATAGGACTAGTGAGAGAAGGCATCCTTGTCTTGTGCTGGTTTTTAAAGGGAATGCTTCCAGTTTTTGCCCATTCAGTATGATATTGGCTGTGGGTTTGTCATAAGTCGCTCTTATTATTTTGAGATACGTTCCATCAATACCTAGTTTATTGAGAGTTTAGCATGAAGCGATGTTGAATTTTATCAAAGGCTTCTTCTGGATCTACTGAAATAATCATGTGGTTTCTGTCATTGGTTCTGTTTATGTAATGGATTGCATTGATTGATTTGCGCAGGTTGAACAAGCCTTGCATCCCAAGTATGAAGCCAACTTGTTCGTGGTGGATAAGCTTTTGATGTGCTGCTGGATTCAGTTTGCCAGAATTTCTGGGGAGAATTTTTCTCATCGACGTTCATCAGGGATATGGGCCTGAAATTTTCTTTTTTTGTTGTGTCTATGCTAGGTTTTTGTATCAGGGTGATGTTAGCCTCATAAAATGAGTAAGGGAGGAGTCTCTCTTTTTCTATTGTTTGGAATAGTTTCAGAAGGAATGGTACCAGCTCCTCTTTGTACCTCTGGTAGAATTTGGTTATGAATCCATCTGGTCCTGGCTTTTATAGTTGGTAGGCTATTAATTACTGCCTTAAGCTCCGAACTTGTTATTGGTATATTGAGGGATTCGACTTCTTCCCGGTTTAGTCTTGGGAGGGTCTATGTGTCCAGTGACTTATCTATTTCTTCTAGATTTTCTAGTTTATTTGCGTAGAAGTATTTATAGTATTCTCTGAAGGTAGTTTGTATTTGTGTGGGATCTGTGGTGATCACCCCTTTATTATTTTTTATTGTGTCTATTTGATTCTTCGCTCTTTTCTTATTAGTCTGGCTATCAGTCTATCTACTTTGTTAATTTAAAAAAAAAAACAGCTACTGGATTCATTGATTTTTTGAAATACTTTTCATGTCTTTATCGCCTTCAGTTCTGCTCCAGTCTTAGTTATTTCTTGTCTTCTGCTAGCTTTTGGATTTGTTTGCTCTTGTTTCCCCAGTTCTTTTAATTGTGATGCTAGGGTATCGAATTTAGATCTTTCCCACTTTTTTCTGTGGTTATTTAGTGCTATAAATTTCCCTCTAAATACTGTTTTAGCTGTGTCCCAGAGTTTCTGGTACACTGTGTCTTTGTTCTCACTGGTTTCAAAGAACTTATTTATTTCTGCCCTAATTTCATTATTTACCCAGTAGTCACTCAGGAGCAGGTTGTCCAGTTTCCACATAGTTGTGCAGCTTGGAGTGAGTTTCTTAATGCTGAGTTCCAATTTGATTGCACTGTGGTCTGAGAGACTGTTTGTTATGATTTCCATTCTTTTGCATTTGCTGAGGAGTGTTTTACTTCCAATTTTGTGGTCAATTTTAGAATAACTGCTATGTGGAGCTGAGAAGAATGTATATTCTGTTGATCGGGGTAGAGTTCTGTAGGTATCTATTAGGTCTGCTTGGTCCAGAGATGAGTTCAAGTCCTGAATATCCTTGTTAATTTTCTGTCTCATTGATCTGTCTTATATTGACAGTGGGGTGTTAAAGTCTCTCACTGTTATTGTGTGGGAGTCTAAGTCTCTTTGTAGGTCTCTAAGAACTTGCTTTATAAACCTGGGTACTCCTGTATTGGGTGCATATATATTTAGAATAGTTAGCTCATCTTGTTACATTGATCCCTTTACCATTCTCCGTCTTTTTTTAATCTTTGTTGGTTTAAATGCCCATCTCTGTCTTTTTGATCTTTGTTGGTTTAAAGTCGGTTCTATCACAGACTAGGATTGCAACCCCTGCCTTTTTTTGCTTTCCATTCGCTTATTAATTTTTTCACCATCCCTTTATTTTGAGCCTATGTGTGTCTTTGCACCTGAGATGGGTCTCCTGAATAAAGCACACCAATGGTTTTTGACTGTTTTTCCAATTTGCCGGTCTGTGTCTTTCAGTTGAGGCATTTAGCCTGTTTACATTTAAGGTTAATATTGTTATGTGTGAAATTGATCCTGTCGTTATGATGCTAGCTGGTTATTTTGCACGTTAGTTGATGCAGTTTCTTCATAGTGTCAATGGTCTCTACAATTTGGTATGTTTTTGCAGTGGCTGGTACCAGTTTTTGCTTTCCATATTTAGTGCTTCCTTTAGGAGCTCTTGTAAGGCAGGACTGGTGCTGACAAAATCTCTCAGCATTTGCTTATCTGCAAAGGATTTTATTTTTCCTTTGCTTAGGAAGCTTAGTTTGGCTGGATATGAAATTTTGGGTTGAAGATTCTTTTCTTTAAGAATGTTGAATATTCGCCCCCAGTCTCTTCTGGCTTGTAGGGTTTCTGTAGAGAGATCTGCTGTCAGTCTGATGGACTTCCCTTTGTGGATAACTCAACCTTTCCTTCTGGCTGCCCTTAACATTTTTTCCTTCATTTCAACCTTTGTGAATCAGATAATTATGTGTCTTGGGGTTGCTCTTCTCAAGGATTATCTTCGTGGTGTTCTCTGTACTTTCTGAATTTGAATCTTGACCTGTCTTGCTAGGTGGGCAAGATGGTTGAATAGGAACAGCTGTGGTCTGCAGCTCCCAGGGAGATCAACACAGAAGATGGGTCATTTCTGCATTTCCAACTGAGGTACCCAGCTCATCTCACTGGGACTGCTTATACAGTGGGTACATCCCACGGAGGGTAAGCTGAAGCAGGGTGGGTGTACTCTCATCTGGGAAGCACAAGGGGTCAGGGAACTCCCTCCCCTAGCCAAGGGAAGCTCTGAGAGACACTGCCATGAGGAATGGTGTGTTCCAGCCCAGATATTACGCTTTTACCATGGCCTTCACAACCCACAGACCAGGAGATTCCGTCGGGTCACCAGGGCCCTGGGTTTCAAACACAAAAATGGGCGGCCGTTTAGGCAGACACCAAGATAGCTGCAGGAGTTTTTTTTTCATGCCTCAGTGGTGCCTGGAACACCAGCAAGACAGAACTGTTCATTCCTCTGGAAAAGGAGCTGAAGCCAGGGAGCCAAGTGGTCTAACTCAGTGGAACTCACCCCCACAGAGCCCAGCAAGCTAAGATCCACTGGGTTGAAATTCTCGCTGCCAGCACAGCAGTCTGAAGTCGACCTGGGATGCCTGAGCTTGGTGGGGGAGGGACATCTGCCATTACTGAGATTTTCCCCTCACAGTGTAAACAAAGCCTCCAGGAAGTTTGAACACTGCAACTCAACAAAGCCGCTGGAGCCACACTGTGTCTCTAGATGCCTCCTCTCTGGGCAGGGCATCTCTGAAAGAAAGGCAGCAGCCCTAGTCAGGTTCTTATAGATAAAACTCCTATCAGAGCACCTGGGGGATGGTGCAGCTGTGGTGCAGCTTCAGCAGAATTAAATGTTCCCACCTGCTGGCTCTGAAGAGCGCAACAGATCTCCCAGCACAGTGCTTGAGCTCTGCTAAGGGACAGACTGCCTCCTCAAGTGGATCCCTGACCCCCGTGCCTCCTGACTGGGAAACATCTCCCAGCAGGGGTCAACACTCATGCAGGAGAGCTCCGACTGGCATCTGGCAGTTGCCCCTCTGGGACAAAGCTTCCAGAGAAAGGAACAGGCAGCAATCTTTGCTGCTCTACAGCCTCCATTGGCGATACTTAGGTAATCAGGGTCTGGAGTGGACCCCTAGCAAACTCCAGCAGACCTGCAGCAGAAGGGCCTAACTGTTAGATGGAAAACTAACAAACAGAAAGGAATAGCATCAACATCAACAAAAAGGACATCCACACCAAAATCTCATCCAAAGGTCACCAACATCAAAGACCTAAGGTAGATAAATCCACAAAGATAAGGAAAAACCAGCGCAAAAAGTTGAAAATTCCAAAAACCAGAATACCGCTTCTCCTCCAAAGGGTCACATCTCATAGCCAGCAAGGGAACAAAACTAGATGGAGAATGAGTTTGACAATTTGACAGAAATAGGCTTCAGAAAGGTGAGTAATAACAATCACTTCCAAGCTAAAGGAGCATATTCTAACCCAATGCAAGGAAGCTAAGAACCTTGACAAAATGGTTAGAGGAATTACTAACTAGAATAACCAGTTTAGAGAAGAACACAAATGTTCTGTTGGAGCTGAAAAACGCAGCATGAGAACTTTGAGGCATATACAAGTATCAATAGCCAAATCTATCAAGTGGAAGAAAGAATATCGGAGATTGAAGATCAGCTTAATGAAATGAAGCATGAAGACAAGATCAGAGAAAGAAGAATGAAAAGGAACAAGCAAAGCCTCCAAGAAATATGGGACTATGTGAAAGACCAAACATATGTTTGATTTGTGTACCTGAAAGTGATGGTGAGAATGGAACCAAGTTGGAAAACACTCTTCAGCATATTATCCAGGAGAACTACAGGTTTTTACAGGTTCATTATCCAATGTGATCCACCGCTACCGAAGTTGACAGGACAGACATCATTTTCCTCAATAGATGTAAGTTTAAAAGTTTAAATGGCTTCTATTCATGATTGCAGCATAAGTAAATTATGGAGCAGAGTCTCATATCAAGGACTTCTAATATCAAGTGTAGCCTTTTTTTCCTCTATAACCACTCTGTCTTCTTAGACAGAGGAAAAGAAATTATTTTTATTATTGCCTCCAGGAGATACACACAATCCCTAACATTTTATTAAGAGAATACTCAAAATAGAGAGATAGCTATGCTTCATAACATATGTTATCATAATGCAATGAGATGGCATTATGAGATAATTTAAAAAGTGACTATTTTACTTATTTTGACATCAGTTATTAGCACATGCACACACAACTTTGAGAGAGAACTTTAAAACTTGTATTAAAACTTTATTTTTTCACCAGATTTATTTAATATACTCTGCCTTCTTTGTGATAAGCCAGGATCATTATTTTGATGATTTTTGCTTCACTAGGCTGAAATTCAATAATGGGCCGTGAAGTTATTAAATAGAAAGGAACTCTTTGTTCCCCATAGCAAATGTCTGTAGATTGAATTACAGTTGCTGACTTTATTTCTCCTCTTGTTTTTCTTCCCCTACCTGTTACATCTTAAAGTTTTATTTTGTTCTTTTGTCCTCAGTTTCTCCTATTTGCCCTACTTGCTTCTGTTCTCCTAGTGGATTTCTAATAGACTATCAGCAGTTACCTAAGGGGAATCCAGATAACCAAACTTGTATCAGTTAACTTTGTTTCATATGCTTAGACATTTGCATCCTTGAGACCTGAAGGTAAAGTTCATGAATTGCCATGAGACATGGTTTTGTACAATTCTTGTTAGTTGCCAGTGGTTGCACTTATAGAATATTAGTATTATGCTGTATCACGCAGAGCTTAGGATAAATAACCCATAGGAAGAGTCACACAGAATGTCAGAGGAAAAGTTACATTCGTCATTCTAAATGGAGTGTTTTTTTCTGTCATCTTCTGCATAGAACTCATGCATTCTTTTTATGGCCAGATAAATGAATGAAATTTACACATTACTCCATTCTTTTCAATAAAACTGTGGAATGGTTGCCATTTCAGCTTACTCTGTATTTCTTAGAGTTGGGGATTGGTGATATTAAAGTTTCTGGATTGATCTACAAGATAATTCCTCTATCATATTGTTTATATTATGATAGGACACAGCTTATTTTAGGCATAAATGAATATTTGTCATGATAATTTCCCTTTGTTTTCTTCCCATTTTATATATACATTCCATGTAGTTGGTAAGCAATAGTAAAAATTGTTTTTAAAAAGCAATAACATCTTACATAAGCAGAATAAGTATGAAAAAGGTAATAAAATCTACATGAGAAACAGGACACATTTTACTTTACTTTTTTATCCTTCTGAAAATATTTATGGTGATTATTAAAGGCATACAAACGATTTTACTCCTACCAAAGTATTTTGCACACACCTTTAAATTGGTATTGCTCAATATATGTAAAAGAAAACTGTCAATTCACTTATCATTATTCACTTTAGTAAGCATAAACCGTCTAAAAACAGGAGGCATATACTACCTGAATTCTGAATCTGAAGGAACTGAAATCTTCAAAGAAATAAACATATTCGTTTTGTTATTATTGATTTCTGTTAAATTTCAATCTGAATCATTTCTCGGATTTACAGTTCTTCTAAAGCAATGATGAATGTGAATATAGGTATATGCCTATAACGGAAATTTGTGACCCCTGTTGAAATGAAGTACAGAAGTTGTACTTCCAAAGATGACTGTCTTCAAGCCAATTACTTCCTGCCAGTTTGGTGATCCCTGGTGCTGGCTGAGAGGACAGAGTCTAGCATCTGCGGCAAATAAGCAGCCCGTAATTGCAGGAACTCCCTGATAGGAGGGAAGTGAAAGCAGCTAACACAGGCCACTGAAGGAATCATTTCCTCTATGGCTTTGGCCTATAAATGGTAATCTTTCAGTTTTGTTGTGCGTTAGTTTTAATATACAATGCCCCGCTGAGCCATATCATAGCCTGAGACAAAAAGATCAATAATACCGATCACATCTTTATTTAAAAATGTATTAGTTTCTTGATCACTTTTTGTCTTTTTCAGTAATTTTTATTTTTTAAAAAGATTGCATTAAAATCGTATTTATCTTGATTGCTAGGTTTTTATGGTGCCCTAAACTTTGCACCTGAGGTGGGTAATTCATAGTATTTGTTGTATTGGATCAATAACCCTGTCCCAGTATCTTTTGGGTGAAGCCTAATAATCTGTTTTCTTTTTTTTTTTTTAATGGTTTTAGAGTGTGGTCACTGGACTGCTGCCTCAGAGGCACAAAGGCACAGAATCATAAGCGCTTCATTTGCCTCAGCCTAGACGCACCACATCTTAATAAGAGAGCTCCTCATGTGTAGTGATCAAGGTTCCTTTTGTATGTCTTTTGAAGCCTGAGTCAATAGGAAGAATTGAGTAGATTTTTATTAAGTATATATTGGCATTGCTTTTCATCTATCCTTATAAAACTTAGAAAAGTGATATTCAAAAACTGATCCCCAAAAAAGTCACTGCATCTTTTTTTTTTTCTATCTTTTTGCTAAGACTTTTCAAACTGGCAACACTTTCAGTTTGAAATAACAATAAAAGCAAAGAAGCCAGGGGCAAAAGTGAAATGAAACATACGCTTTGCTATTAGCATAGTGTGGATATCAATTACACACAGTCAAAATTTTTGTTGCAAACACTTTATAGTTTGTTTCTTCATTTTAAAATATGTATTAAATATTTATTAAATACCCATTCTTTGGTGAGTCTACAAATAAACAAACATATATTAGGAAATAAGAAACAATGTAAGCTTAGGTCTGGTAATATAATGCTTGAAAAATAACCCCAGAGGAACCATAAAATATTTATTAGCTTAAAACCAAGTTAGATAGTCTAAACTTTCTAAAGCTTTATGGGATCTCATTAATGCATGGAAAATTTGACTGTAAATCCATTATTCCCAATTTATACACTGAAGGTAACATTTAAAAGTCAAAAATCTTATACACAAAACAAATGCAAAACTGAAAAAGTTTCATATCACAAACTTGAAAAATCTTTTCATGAGTTACAGAGCAACTCACTAGAGTGTAGTAAATCACAAAGAAAAATATTGGTTAAAATGGGTATATTTAACAAAATATGAAATACAGAGACAGGGAGATAAACACCAATGCTTTTATCTCTTTCACATTTTTACATGATAAATTAAATGTCAACACTTGGGTATCAGTTGATTTGGGAATGCACAATGTGCTACGGAAGAACTAATTATGAAGCCCTTGGGGAAACTGAAACTTACCTAAATCTCTGGGAAATCCTAAGAAAGCTATGAACTAAATAAATATTATTACAGCAACAATTCATGCATTAACAAACCCTAAATATTATTTATCTACATTTCCTCCTCCTTTCCCTCATCCACTCAATAAAAGTATAAGCGATATAGGCACATACAGGAGATAGAGACTGTTATGCAACTCCCAAAAGATTAATTTAACTTACAGCAATGATTTATTGAATCCCTCCTCTGTTCTTAAAACTATGCTAGTTATCAGAAAAGACTCACAGATCTGCGATATCCAATTCTCCAAAATTTCATCGCCCCTCTTTTATGACTCAGGCCTAGCCAAGTTTAGAATAACAAGCTGTTAGGTCAGGCTGTTTGAATTTAGGACACAAGGCAAAAGGAATCTTTTCCCTTTCATAACTGGAAGTATACACTCCCAGCTGTTAAGCAATAATTATGTAAGTAGGTAAAACCAAACTCTGGATCATTAATTTATATCTGGGATAGACAGAATGATTAGTAAATACCAATGCATTAATCTGTTATAGTATCTATTGCACATTCATAAGTGATATGGTTTGGCTGTGTCCCCACTCAAATCTCATCTAGAGAATTGTAATCCCCACATGCCAAGGCGGGGACAGAGTGGGAGGTGATTGAATCATGGAGGCATTTTTCCCCATGCTGTTCTTCTCATAGTGAGTGAGTTCTCACGAGATCTGATGGTTTGAAAAGTGATAATATTCCCTGCGCTCGCTCTCTGTCTCCTACCACCTTGTGAAGAAGGCGTTTGCTTCCTCTTCACCTCCTGCCGTGATTGCAAGTTTCCTGAGACCTCCCCAGCCATGTGCAACTGAGTCAGTTAAACCTCTTTCCTTCTTAAATTACCAAGTCTCGGGTAGTTCTTTATAGCAGTGTGAAAACTAACAAACACGATAACACATTTTCATTGTTTTCAGGAGTGTTAGGTCTCCTTCAGTTTCTCTTCTCCAGCATCTCTCATGTTGTTACTTATTTGCCTTCATCTATTCTCATTCTACATGCTGTAACAAGAAGGCCATATTCACCCCAAAGTTCTCCTGTTATCTGTAAGCCATAGCCTGATCATCCCCTCAAAATATTTCCAGCAGAAAATTCACATTCAAAATCTAGGTTTTTATTTACAAAAATGAAATTAGAAGTTAGAACCATCTCTACAATTCAAAATTTAATTCATTATCTTTTCCTTCCACTATGTTCTTTATCTGTTTTTTCCTACTCATCAGTAACACATATTCTCCCTCATCTCTCAATCCAGCTGCATTCTTCAGTCTCCCCAAAACTATGAGATGAAGGTGCAGAGTTGGTATCCAAAAAATGTGTTCAGAAAAATGTGTAGATAAACAAAATGATGGCATTGTGAACTTAATTTTGTTCACTGACCTTAGTAATAGTTACTTACCCATACAGCTAAATTGTCAAAAATAATTTTAAAACTTTATTTACATGAATGTTTACATTGGCTTATAATTGTTTACTTTTAAAAATCTAAATGTTTATTGAACTTAAAAAGGTATCAAATAGGCAAATATGCTTTAAAATTATTGGCAATTTTTGTGTAAAAGTAATACAGTCACTTATATTGTCACCTATACTTTCCATTTTCAGGGCAGCCTGAATTCTAAAGATCCTTGCCAAGTACCAATTACATTTTCTATTGCCATTAGCTAATCATAATTTAGTCTTCTATTAGGAAGTCTATTTAAGACTATTTAATTCATTACTATGTGCTTAATAGGGTTTAGTGCGTGGTCAATTCTGCATTTTACTTTGTGGTTTTCTACCTTTGTTTAACTAAGTCTCTGTAATCATTTTATTCCATTTCTAATAACATCAAATGGGTAACTGTACAAAGGGTATGTTTAGAGTGTGAAGCTAATATATTAACTTTAGCACCTAATTCTCTCTAATGATTAACTGACAATGAAATTTCTTAAGCAGTTTAGTAATCCTCAATGAGCAAAACAACAGTTTATTTCGGTGAAGAAGGTGGAAAAAAAAACCTTCCTTCTCCTCATCTTGGATATCTTACTATAAAAAGAGACTCACCACAACATAAAACTTCACCAATAAAGCCTAAAGAGCTTTACCCTTCCTATTCAAGGGGAATGTGCATAAATATTACACACAAATTTCTTAATAAAACACATTTTTTCCCAAAAGGATATCACATTATGGGATAGACTTCACCTGAAAGCTACCCTATTCTCCTAATAAGTGAGTGGCTTTTAAACACAAATTTTCCTCTCCTAAACTTTACCAACTCTGCCACCATAACCCAGAGATAAGAGATTAAATAAGGAAAAAATATGGAAATCAGAGCATAGAACTCTAAGGAGACATTGTATGAAAAGGAAAGTACATGTCCTTGAAACCATTATTCATAAAGATCTTGTACTTTGAGGAACAACTTGGAGTAAATTTATTGAGGAACACACTGCTCTAATAAGTAAATAGTAAAATAAGGAAGTAATTTTTTACTTTTTTGGGGGGTGACTCAGAATGAACTTTATTTATTTATTTATTTTTAAATTTAGATTCAGGGAGTACATATGCAGGTTTGTTACATGGATGCATTGCATGATGCTGAGGTTGGGCACCTAATGATCCCATTGCCCAAGTAGTGAATACAGTACCTGATAGGTAATTTCTTAACTCTTTCCCCCTCATCTCGCTCTCCCTTTTTGGAATCCCCAGCATTTATTGCTCCCATCTTTGTGTCCATCTGTACCCAATGTTTCGCTCTCACTTATACCTGAAACACGCAGCATTTGCTTTTCTGCTTCTGCCTTAATTCATTTAGGATAATGGCCTCTAGCTACATCCACGTTACTGCAAAAGCACTTTGGAGATTTCTCAAAGAGCTAAAAATAAATTACTACTGGGTATATATGCAAAGGAAAATAAATCATTCTACCAAAAAGAGACCTATACTCATATGTTTATCACATCACTATTCACAGTAGCAAAGATATGGAATCAACACAGGTACCCATCAATTGTGGATTAAACAAAATGTGATGTCCATACACCACAAAATAACACACAGCAATAAAAAGGAACAAAATCTTTTGAAATAATCCTTTAAATGTCCTTTTGAAATAATCGTTTAAATGCATAGTGTTGAACATAAAGAGAAAAGGAAAGGAAACAAATGATATAAAATCACATTATGAAAGAGCATTCAAACAAAAGCAGATCAACAGAAATTTTTCCTTAGGCACCCATGGCTAAGAGTTTGATTTTTCTTAGTGAGCAAGAATGCAGGCTAGCATACCCATAGTGTAAAATGTGCTTAAGCATCTATATAGTCATTTTATATGCTATTATTAGAGTGTGGTTCATTTCTTTTTAAATAATTTTATGTTTTTCTTATAAATTCAACATTTTAGTTCTCCAAATGGGAAAATCAGATAAATAATACATACTTGTTGAATGCTGGCTCTCTGAAAAAAAAAAAAAAAAACCTGTTAATCACACAAAGCTAGATACACACTATCTCAGCAAGGGAGAACACTACCAAAACAGTTGTAGTAACCTCTCAGAAAGAGAAGAACAAAGTCAGGGTATCAGTAAGACTTGGAATCTGATTTAAGGCAGGTCTTTCATTAAGTGTAGTAGGCATGGGATGGGGAGAGGAATGGGCTTGATTAGGATTGAAGATTATAATATACTGGTTTAAGATTGGTGGATGTGGCAGGGCTTGAAATTTGAGGTGAAGGAGCTTCAAATACTTTGGGCGTAAACAATTGGTTGATGTTATCTTTTCAAGAGCTTTAACAACTTGATTTTCATTTAAATGGTTTTCACTATACCAATAAAGTTACTTTTAATCTTTATCTTCCTGGGCAAAGTTTTCAAGATGTCAAAAGATGTAAAGAAATTAGATCCACTTATTTACACAGAAATAGTAATGCAATAAGCATAAAATTCAAGATGTAAGTGAATACTTTAAAGATAATTTTGCTAACAGACAATATATTGACAGGAGATGTGAGTTAGCAACAAAATTGAAAGAGAGGGAATGATAAAACAGTAAGTTATAATGGAAATGACTGATAAAAGAAAAAAGTATAAAGTCAGTTTCGGAAGGTAGTGTTCAACAGAAAAAAAAAAGAAAATATGAAGAGCAAAAAGCTATTATTATATGTTATATTTTGCCAGAAAACCCAGGACAACCCAAATCCAATAAAATAATACTGATTCAAATAAGTTCAAATAGAAGAAAAATATTAAAGCATATTTAAAATAAAAGGTCAGTGGAAAGAATTTGAACATCACAGCAAACTAAGTGCATGTATCTTTTATGCCTTCTGCCTAAATTCCCTTGAAAAGAAAAAAGATACTTTAAAATGTATAAATCTATAGTAATGCTGAGCAGCAAGAAATAGTGCCAGAAGTGTAAGAAAAATATTGAACAATTCTTAACAAGAGAAAGCAGACAGGACTGGATTGGCAGTCAGCAAGACTAAGAAAAGTCTCATGAAGATATGGTGTTGGAAAGAGCTGCTGTGGAACTGGGGATATTGTGAGATGTATCTCAGCATCATAATCAGAAGGGTTCTTCAGGGCTCTATGAGGCTTATTTGAGAAAATATCTTTAGGGAAGCTGGGAAAACCAGCATCTCTCCTCTTGTGCTATTCTGCTAAGCTGAGTGCAGCCATCACATTGGCACACAAGCTAAGGCAGCCAGTCCTGGAGCCCTAAAGCCACCCAGTCCTGGAGCCCTAAAGGCCGGGCTATGCAGCAGGTCATCAATGGTCAAGAGTGAAGAACTCTCTTCCAGGAGGACACCTCTCAGGAGATAAACCATGGTCATGCCACTTCTGACAGCATATGTCACTCCTCTGCCCAAATCACAAAAGGTAATATGAAAGAAGAACCGGCAAATACAAATAGGTTAATTGACATCTAAACGAATAAATAATCAATAACAAACATGAAACATGAAATAAAACCTATTTAAAAGTCGTTCAATTGAACAAAAACAATAAACAAACAAAAGAAAAAAAAAACACAAGAGAATCAGCACCAAAGCAGTAGAACTAATAAAGCAAACTGAAAAAGACTGTAGCACAAGTAAAATTAACATTCTAGGAGAGAGTGTGGTGGCTAAGGCAGGAGGACTGCTTGAGTTCAGGAGTTCTAGGCTGAAGAAAGTTATGATGGCACCACTGCACCCCAGCCTGGGAGACAAAGCAGGACCCCATTTCTTAAAATAAATAAATAAGCTAATTAAAAAAATTTTTAGGAGAGATTAAAGGAATTATCACATGCACAATCTATTACAAAAATAATTAATTAAAGGTCATGAAAAGTAAACACATAGGTTTGGAGGATGAGCAGAAGCTATCTGGGGTTAATTTAATGGCAAAATAGAAATAGCTAAGGAAGAAAGTTATGTTAGTATTAAATAAGCTGAAAAATCAGAATCAGAAGGATAGGGCCAGTCACAGTGGCTCAGGCCTGTAATCCCAGCACTTTAGGGGGTCAAGGCAGGTGGATCACTTGAGGCCAGGGGTTCCAGACCAGCCTGACCAACACAGTAAAACCCTGACTCTACGAAAAATATCACCCCCAGAAATTAGCTTGCTGTAGTGGTGCACCTGTAGCCCGGCTACCTGGGAGGCTGAAGCAGAAGAATCACTTGAACCCGGGAGGCAGAGGTCGCAGTGAACTGAGATCACGCCACTGCACTCCAGCCTGGGCGACAGAATGAGGCTCTGTCTCAAAGGAAAAAAAAAGGATAAAGTGAAAATTATATAAAAGAATTATTGAGAGACAGGAATAGACCAGGAGCCCAATATCTTTTGCTATATTTTGGATGTTTTTTTCCCTTCAAATATCATGTTGAAATGTGATCCCCAATGTTGGAGGTGAGGCCTAATGGGAGCTGTCTAAGTCATGAAGGTGGATTCCTCATAAATGCTTTGGTGCCCTCCCCATGGTAATGAGTTACCGAGAGATCTATGGTTAAAAAGAATCTGGGATCCTCCACCTCCCTCTTGCCCTGTGATACACCTTCCCCCCCTTCACGTTCTGCCATAAATAAAAGCTTCTTGAGGCCTCAGGAGAAGCCAAACAGATGCCAATGCCACGCTTTTACTGCCTGCAGAACCATGAGCCAAATAAACGTTTTTTCATTATAAATTACCCAGTCTTAGGTATTTCTTTAAGCAACACAAAATGGACTAACATGCCCATCTAAGAGACGTCAAACAAGATATCAACAGAAAGAAGTTGAAAAAGATAATTAGAAGAAAAAAAAAACACAGAGAAGAAGATATATGAACCTTTTAATTGAATGGGCACCAAAGCCATTCCATAAAGAAAATTAATAAAACCTAAACATAATGTGATGGAAACTCTGAACGTCACAGATAAAGGGACAAGGATCATATTGGGAAGACTCTAACTTCTCATTCAGCAATAATTAATGCTAGAAGAAAGAGAGACTATTTTAAACCTCTAGTGGAATATGAGCATAGAGTTCTATTACCAGCCAAATTTTCATGATTAAGAGAGAATAAAAAGATTATTTTAATATACAAAACCTCAGAATGACTGCTTTCCATAAACTATGAAAGAAAATCTGAAGTATATACTCCAACT